>NW_026263364.1:310449-620898 GCF_947179515.1 Apodemus sylvaticus
TACAAGCTAATTTTGTACGATGCATTATTTCTTCTCTTAAAGTGTTTCCAATACTATTTGTCTTTACTCTGCAACACTGTATTTCCTTATAACGTGGTATTTTTACATATTCTTTCGAGAGAAAACTCTCCTGTGAGTTCTCTTTTTTTTTGTTTTGTTTTGTTTTTTTTTTGTTTTTTTTCTCTCTTTTTTTTTATTATTCGATATAATTTATTTACATTTCAAATGATTTCCCCTTTTCTAGCCCCCCCACTCCCCGAAAGTCCCGCAAGCCCCCTTCTCTTCCCCTGTCCTCCCACCCACCCCTTCCTTCTTCCCCATTCTGGTTTTGCTGAATACTGTTTCACTGAGTCTTTCCAGAACCAGGGGCCACTCCTCCTTTCTTCTTGTACCTCATTTGATGTGTGGATTATGTTTTGGGTATTCCAGTTTTCTAGGTTAATAACCACTTATTAGTGAGTGCATACCATGATTCACCTTTTGAGTCTGGGTTACCTCACTTAGTATGATATTCTCTAGCTCCATCCATTTGCCTAAGAATTTCATGAATTCATTGTTTCTAATGGCTGAATAGTACTCCATTGTGTAGATATACCAAATTTTTTGCATCCACTCTTCTGTTGAGGGATACCTGGGTTCTTTCCAGCATCTGGCAATTACAAATAGGGCTGCTATGAACATAGTAGAACATGTATCCTTATTACATGGTGGGGAGTCTTCTGGGTATATGCCCAGGAGTGGTATAGCAGGATCTTCTGGAAGTAAGGTGCCCAGTTTTTGGAGGAACCGCCAGACTGATTTCCAGAGTGGTTGTATCAATTTGCAACCCCACCAGCAGTGGAGGAGTGTTCCTCTTTCTCCACACCCTCTCCAACACCTGCTGTCTCCTGAATTTTTAATCTTAGCCATTCTGACTGGTGTAAGATGAAATCTTAGGGTTGTTTTGATTTGCATTTCCCTAATGACTAATGAAGTTGAGCATTTTTTAAGATGCTTCTCCGCCATCCGAAGTTCTTCAGGTGAGAATTCTTTGTTTAACTCTGTACCCCATTTTTTAATAGGGTTGTTTGGTTTTCTGGAGTCTAACTTCTTGAGTTCTTTATATATATTGGATATTAGCCCTCTATCTGATGTAGGATTGGTGAAGATCTTTTCCCAATTTGTTGGTTGCCGATTTGTCCTCTTGATGGTGTCCTTTGCCTTACAGAAACTTTGTAATTTTATGAGGTCCCATTTGTCAATTCTTGCTCTTAGAGCATACGCTATTGGTGTTCTGTTCAGAAACTTTCTCCCTGTACCGATGTCCTCAAGGGTCTTCCCCAGTTTTTTTTTTCTATTAGCTTCAGAGTGTCTTGCTTTATGTGGAGGTCCTTGATCCATTTGGATTTGAGATTAGTACAAGGAGACAAGGATGGATCAATTCGCATTCTTCTGCATGCTGACCTCCAGTTGAACCAGCACCATTTGTTGAAAAGGCTATCTTTTTTCCATTGGATGTTTTCATCCTCTTTGTCGAGGATCAAGCGGCCATAGGTGTGTGGGTTCATTTCTGGATCTTCAATCCTGTTCCATTGATCCTCCTGCCTGTCACTGTACCAATACCATGCAGTTTTTAACACTATTGCTCTGTAGTATTGCTTGAGGTCAGGGATACTGATTCCCCCAGATTTCCTTTTGTTGCTGAGAATAGTTTTAGCTATCCTGGGTTTTTTGTTGTTCCAGATGAATTTGATAATTGCTCTTTCTAACTCTGTGAAGAATTGAGTTGGGATTTTGATGGGTATTGCATTGAATCTGTATAGTGCTTTAGGCAAAATGGCCATTTTAACTATATTGATTCTGCCGATCCATGAGCATGGGAGGTTTTCCCATTTTTTGAGGTCTTCTTCCATTTCCTTCTTCAGAGTCTTGAAGTTCTTGTCATACAGATCTTTCACATGTTTGGTAAGAGTCACCCCAAGATACTTTATACTGTTTGTGGCTATTGTGAAGGGGGTCATTTCCCTAATTTCTTTCTCAGCCTGCTTATCCTTTGAGTATAGGAAGGCCACTGATTTGCTTGAGTTGACTTTATAACCTGCCACTTTGCTGAAGTTGTTTATCAGCTGTAGGAGCTCTCTAGTGGAGTTCTTTGGGTCACTTAGGTAGACGATCATGTCGTCTGCAAATAATGATAGTTTGACTTCTTCCTTTCCAATTTGTATCCCTTTGACCTCCTTATGTTGTCGAATTGCCCGAGCTAGTACCTCAAGTACAATATTGAAAAGATAAGGAGAAAGGGGGCAGCCTTGTCTGGTCCCTGATTTCAGTGGGATTGCTTCAAGTTTCTCTCCATTTAGTTTGATGCTGGCTACCGGTTTGCTGTATATTGCTTTTACTATGTTTAGGTATGGGCCTTGAATTCCTGTTCTCTCCAAGACTTTAAGCATGAAGGGATGCTGAATTTTGTCAAATGCTTTTTCGGCATCCAATGAAATGACCATGTGGTTTTGTTCTTTGAGTTTGTTTATGTAGTGGATTGTATTGATGGATTTCCGTATATTGAACCAACCTTGCATTCCCGGGATAAAGCCTACTTGATCATGATGGATGATCGTTTTGATGTGTTCTTGGATTCGGTTGGCAAGAATTTTATTGAGTATTTTTGCATCGATGTTCATAAGGGAAATTGGTCTGAAGTTCTCTTTCTTTGTTGGATCTTTGTGTGGCTTTGGTATCAGCATAATTGTGGCTTCGTAGAAGGAATTGGGTAGTGTTCCTTCTGTTTCTATTTTGTGGAATAGTTTGAAGAGTATTGGTGTTAACTCTTCTTTGAAGGTCTGGTAGAATTCTGCACTGAAGCCATCTGGTCCTGTGCTATTTTTGGTTGGAAGACTTTCTATGACTCCTTCTATTTCTTTAGGCATTATGGGACTGTTTAGATGGTCTAGTTGGTCCTGAGTTAATTTTGGTATTTGGTATCTGTCAAGGAAATTGTCCATTTCCTCCAGATTCTCCAGTTGTGTTGAGTATAGGCTCTTGTAGTAGGATCTGATGATTTTTTGGATTTCCTCAGTTTCCGTTGTTATATCTCCCTTTTCATTTCTAAGTTTGTTAATTTGGATACTTTCTCTGTGCCCTTTGGTCATTCTGGCTAAGGGTTTATCTATCTTGTTGATTTTCTCAAAGAACCAGCTCCTGGTATTGTTGATTTTTTGTATGGTTCTCTTTGTTTCTACTTGATTGATTTCGGCCCTGAGTTTGATGATTTCCTGCCTTCTACTCCTCCTGGGCGAAATAGCTTCTTTTTGTTCCAGGGCTTTCAGGTGTGTCATTAAGCTGGTAATGTATGCTCTCTCCATTTTCTTTTTGGAGGCACTCAGGGCTATGAGTTTTCCTCTTAGCACTGCTTTCATTGTGTCCCATAGATTTGGGTATGTTGTGTTTTCATTTTCATTGTGTTCTAAAAAGTCTTTAATTTCTTTCTTTATTTCTTCCTTGACCAAGGTATCATTGAGTAGAGTATTGTTCAGTTTCCACGTGTATGTGGGCTTTCTGTTGTTTCTGTTGCTATTGAAGACCACTTTTACTCCATAGTGATCAGATAGGAGGCATGGGATTAGTTCGATCTTCTTATATTTGTTGAGGTCTGTCTTGTGACCAATTATATGGTCGATTTTGGAGAAGGTACCATGAGGTGCTGAGAAAAAGGTATATTCTTTTGTTTTAGGATAGAATGTTCTATATATATCTGTTAAATCTAATTGGTCCAAAGCTTCAATTAGTTTCATTGTGTCCCTGTTTAGTTTCTGTTTTCCTGATCGGTCCATTGAGGAAAGTGCAGTGTTGAAGTCACCCACAATTATTGTGTTAGGTGCAATGTGTGCTTTTAGTTTTAATAAAGTTTCTTTTACGAAAGAGGGTGCCCTTGCATTTGGGGCATAGATGTTCAGGATTGACAGTTCTTCTTTTTGTATTTTTCCTTTGACCAGCAAGAAGTGTCCCTCAGGGTCTCTTTTGATGACTTTGGGTTGAAAGTCAATTTTATCTGATATTAAAATGGCTACTCCAGCTTGTTTCCTGAGACCATTTGCTTGTAAAATTGTCTTCCAGCCTTTTACTCTAAGGTAGTGTTTGTCTTTGACCCTGAGGTGTGTTTCCTGTAAGCAGCAGAATGTAGGGTCCTGTTTACGTATCCATTCAGTTAGTCTGTGTCTTTTTATTGGGGCATTAAGTCCATTGATGTTAAGAGATATTAAGGAATAGTGATTGTTACTTCCTATCATTTTTGACGTTATTTTTTAAATTTGAATGCTTAACTTCTTTTGGGTTTGATGAAAGATTACTATCTTGCTTTTTCCAGGGTGAAGTTTCCCTCCTTGTATTGGTGTTGTCCTCCTATTATCCTTTTTAGGGCCGGGTTTGTGGATAGATATTGGGTAAACTTGGTTTTGTCATGAAATATCTTAGTTTCTCCATCTATGGTGATTGAGAGTTTTGCTGGATATAGTAGTTTTGGTTGGCATTTGTGTTCTCTTAGAGTCTGCATGAGATCTGCCCAGGACCTTCTAGCCTTCATAGTCTCAGGTGAAAAGTCTGCTGTGATTCTGATAGGTCTTCCTTTATATGTTACTTGGCCTTTTTCTCTTACTGCCTTTAGTATTCTTTCTTTGTTTAGAACATTTGGTGTTTTGATTATTATGTGACGGGAAGTATTTCTGTTCTGGTCCAGTCTGTTTGGAGTTCTGTAGGCTTCTTGTATATTCATGGGCATCTCTCTCTTTAGGTTAGGGAAGTTTTCTTCCATAATTTTATTGAAGATATTTGCTGGCCCTTTAAGTTGTAAATCTTCACTCTCATCTATGCCTATAATCCTTAGGTTTGGTCTTCTCATTGTGTCCTGGATTTCATGGTTATTTTGGGTTACAAGCTTTTTGCATTTTGCATTTTCTTTAACTGTTGAGTCCATGGTTTTTATGGAATCTTCAGCATCTGAGATTCTTTCTTCTATCTCTTGTATTCTGTTGTTGATATTTGTATCTCTGTCCCCTGATTTCTTCCCAAGGCTTTCTATCTCCAAAGTTGTCTCCCGTTGAGTTTTCTTAGTTGTTTCTACTTCTGATTTTAGATCCTGGATGGTTTTGCTTAGCTCCTTCACTTGCATGTTTGTGTTTTCCTGTAATTCTTTAAGAGATTTTTGTGTTTCCTCTTTCATGAGCTCAGCCTGTTGACCAAAGTTCTCCTGTATTTCTTTAAGAGATTTTTGTGTTTCGTCTTTCATGACCTCAGCCTGTTGAGCAAAGTTCTCCTGTATTTCTTTAAGTGTTTTTTGCATTTCCTCCTTGTTGGCTTTTGTATTCTCCTGGATTTCTTTCAATGATTTTTGTGTTTCCCTTGCAAGGGCTTCTAACTTTTGATCCATTTTCTCCTGAATTTCTTTATGTATGACCTTCATGTGTTCGTACCAGCATCATGACCAGTGATTTTAAATCCAAATCTTGTTTTACTGGTGTGATGGGGTATCCAGGACATGCTGGTAGAGGAGAATTGGGTTCAGATGTTGCCATATTGCCTTGATTTCTGTTAGTGACGTTCCTGCGTTTGCCTTTTGCCATCTAGATCTCACTGGTGTTAGTTTATCTTGTCAGTGCTGGACTCACCAGTGCAAGCTGCCCCTTCCCAGTTGGCCTCTGGTGCACAGCTTACCTCCTGCACTGCTTGTAGACAGTGTGCTGCTGCCCAGGCTGTTCGGATCCCAAAGCAGGCACCCGAAGGCTCCCGCTGGGGCCCGCTGGATTCACTGGAGCACACTGACTTCTCCCAGCTGGCCGCCCGGAAGCCCAGCTAGCCACTTGCAGGACTTGGAGATGTAATGCTGCCGCCCAGACTGATCTGGATCCGGAAGCGGAGAGAGTAGAGCTAAGGGCTTCTGCCTGAGGCCTTGCCCCAGATTGTGTCTGTGGAGCAGATGGAGCCTGTGTGCACTCCCAGGGAGTGCTGACGGTGTATGCTACTGTAACCTCCCCTGTGTTCCGCTCACTCCGCTGGGCAGCCGATCCGCCAACTGGGCTGTCGCACACAAGGTTAGCCTGGCCGCCCAGTCCCTGAGTCCAGGCAAAAGCCTGGGAGGCCAAGGTCCGAGCAAAGTTCCCCTAGGGCTATGACTGTTAATTGGGTTTGCCAGGTGACTAGGATGGCGGGCGTGTGCGCCCGCGCTCCCTGAAAGCGCCGGGAGAGTCTGCTTTGCTAACAATCACCTGGGCGGGTTGACTCACAGATGGCCCACCAAGCCGCCCAGTTCTTGGGGTCAGTCCTGTGCCTTTTGGGGCCTGGACTCCCGCTTTGTTAGCCTTAGGCTATGCCTGTTACAGGTCTGCCCGCCTGAGCTCTCTGTCGTCCTGCAGGCAAAATGGCGGTGGCGCGCTCGCAGGCCTGGGCAAAAAACCTCCTGGCTGGGTTGGCACCCCGATGGCCCCCCGACCCGCCCAGGGCCTGGGTGCAGGCCAATGCCCGTCGGGCTCAGACCACCGCGGTGTTGGCCTCGGATTATGTTTGTGTACCTCAGTCTGTCCGATTCCTGGAGTACGGAACCAAGATGGATGCTCCTCTCCTGACTGGTGGGAGGCCGAGTTCTGAAGTGGCCTCCGTGCAGGAAAGGCGCCGCACAACTGCAGCTGCTTGCTGCCCGGCTGGTCAGCGAAGGTCAGTGGTCGTGGGCGCAGGGCCTAACTGGTCCCTGTGACGCCTTGGTTCCACTGCTGATGGCCCTTCAGCTGGAGCAGCCACTGCTGCCGCTGCCGCCCGTGAGTTCTCTTTTGAGGCTACACGCTTAGACATACACGCAACACCAAAGGTTTTCGAGTTAAAACGTGTTGTTTAGGAAAAACAAGATAATTTCGCACGATGCGAGATTTCCTTAAAACGTGGTTTCTGACAAATTTTGATGAAATAAAATTCTCCTGTGGGTTCTCTTTTGAGGCTACACTTTTAGACGTACACGTCACACCAAATCTTTTCAAGTTACAACGTTTTGTTTAGGAGATACAAGGTAATTTTGAACGATGCGTTATTTCTTCTCGTAAAGTGTTTCCAATATGTATTTATTTGTCTTTACTCTGCAAAATTGTATTTCCTTATAACGTGGTATTCTTACATACTCTTTCGAGAGAAAACTCTCCTTTGCCTTCTCTTTTGAGGCTCCACGCTTACACATACACGCAACACCAAAGCTTTTCGAGTTACAACATGTTGTTTAAGAAAAAGAAGATGATTTCGCACGATGCGGGATTTCCTTAAAACGTGATTTTCTGAAAATTTTTGAAGAAATGAAATTCTCCTGTAGGTTCTCTTTTGAGGCTACACGTTTAGACGTACATGCCACACCAAATCTTTTCGAGTTACAACGTGTTGTTTAGGAGATTCAAGCTAATTTTTTACGATGCGTTAATTCTTCTCGTGAAGTGTTTCCAATACGTACGTATTTGTCTTTACTCTGCAACATTGTATTTCCTTATAACGTGGTATTCTTACATATTCTTTCTAGAGAAAACTATCCTGTGCGTTCTCTTTTGAGGTTACACACTTAGACATACACGCAACACCAAAGATTTTTGAGTTATAACGTGTTATTTAGGAAAAACAAGATAATTTCGCACGATGCGATATATCCTTAAAACGTGGTTACTGACAAATTTTGATGAAAGAAAATTCTCTTGTGGGTTCCCTTTTGAGGCTACACGCTTAGACGTACACGTCACACCAAATCTTTTCGAGTTACAACGTGTTGTTTAGGAGATACAAGCTAATTTTTTACGATGCGTTATTTCTTCTTGTAAAGTGTTTCCAATATGTACTTATTTGTCTTTACTCTGCAAAATTGTATTTCCTTATAACGTGGTATTCTTACATATTCTTTCAAGAGAGAACTCTCCTGTGCCTTCTCTATTGAGGCTCCACGCTTACACATACACGCAACACCAAAGCTTTTCGAGTTACAACATGTTGCTTAGGAAAAAGAAGATGATTTCGCACGATGCGGGATTTCCTTAAAACGTAGTTTTCCGAAAAATTTTGAAGAAAGAAAATTCTCCTGTGGGTTCTCTTTTGAGGCTACACATTTAGACGTACATGGAACACCAAATCTTTTCGAGTTACAACATGTTGTTTTGGAGATACAAGCTAATTTTGTAAGATGTGTTACTTCTGCTCGTAAAGTTTCCCAATACGTACTTATTTGTCTTTACTCTGCAACACTGTATTTCCTTATAACATGGTATTCTTATATATTCTTTTGAGGGAAACGTCTCCTGTGCGTTCTCTTTTGGGCTACACTCTTAGACATACACACAACACCAAAGCTTTTCGAGTTAAAACGTGTTGTTTATGACAAAGAAGATAATTTCACACGATGCGGGATTTCCTTAAAACGTGGTTTTCTGACAAATTTTGACGAAAGAAAATTCTCCTGTGGGTTCTCTTTTGAGGCTTCACGTTTAGAAGTGCATGCCACACCAAATCCTTTCGAGTTACCACGTGTTGTTTAGGAGATACAAGCTAATTTTTTACGATGCGTTATTTCTTCTCGTAAAGTGTTTCCAATAAGTAAGTATTTGCCTTTACTCTGAAACACTGTATTTCCTTATAACGTGGTATTCTTACATGTTCTTTGGAGAGAAAAATCTCCTGTGCGTTCTCTTAAGTGGCTACACGCATAGACATACACGCAACACCAAAACTTTTCGAGTTACAACGTGTTGTTTAGGAAAAACAAGATAATTTCGCACGATGCGGGATATCCTTAAAACATGGTTTTCTGACAAATTTGACGAAAGAAAATTCTCTTGTGGGTTCTCTTTTGAGCGTACACATTTAGACGTACAAGCCACACCAAATCCTTTCGAGTTATAACGTGTTGTTTAGGAGATACAAGCTAATTTTGTACTATGTGTTATTTCTACTCGTTAATTTTAAGTGTTTCCAATAAGTATGTATTTGTCTTTACTCTGCAACACTGTATTTCCTTATAACGTGGTATTCCTACATATTCTTTCGGGAGAAAACTCTCCTGTGCGTTCTCTTTTGAGGCTACACGCTTAGACATACACGCAACACCAATGCTTTTCGAGTTACAACATGTTGTTTAGGAAAAACAAAATAATTTCGCACGATGCGGGATTTCCTTAAAACGTGGTTTTTGACAAATTTTGACAAAAGAAAACTCTCCTGTGGGTTGTCTTTTGAGGCTACACGTTTAGACGTACACGCCACACCAAATCTTTTCGAGTTACAGCGTGTTGTTTAGGAGATACAAGCTAATTTTGCATGATGCGTTATTTCTTCTTGTAAAGTGTTTCCAATAAGTACGTATTTGTCTTTACTCTGCAACACTGTATTTCCTTATCACGTGGTATTCTTACATATTCTTTTGAGAGAAAACTATCCTGTGCGTTCTCTTTGGAAGCTACACGCTTAGACATACACGCAACACCAAAGCTTTTCGAGTTACAACGTGTTGATTAGGAAAAACAAGATAATTTCGCCCGATATGGGATTTCCTTAAAACGTGGTTTTCTGACAAATTTTGACGTAAGAAAATTCTCCTGTGGGTTCTCTTTTGAGGCTACATGTTCAGACGTACACGCCACACCAAATCTTTTTGAGTTACCACGTGTTGTTTTGGAGATACAAGCTAATTTTGTACCATGTGCTATTTCTTCTCATAATGTGTTTCCAATAAGTACGTATACGTCTTTACTCTGCAGCAATATGTTTCCTTATAACGTGGTATTCTTACATATTCTTTCGAGAGAAAACTCTCCTGTGCATTCTCTTTTGAGGCTGCACGCTTGGACATACACCCTACACCAAAGCTTTTCGAGTTAAAACGTGTTGTTTAGGAAGAACAAGATAATTTTTCACGATGCGGGATTTCCTTAAAACGTGGTTTTCTGAAAAATTTTGATGAAAGAAAATTCTCCTGTGGGTTCTCTTTTGAGGCTACACGTTTAGACGTACACGCCACACCAAATCTTTTCGAGTTACAACGTGTTGTTTAGGAGATACAAGCTAATTTTGTACGATGCTTTATTTCATCTCGTAAAGTTTATGGGTTTCCAATACATACGTATTTGTCTTTACTCTGCAACACTGTATTTCCTTATAACGTGGTATCCTTACAAATTCTATCGAGAAAAAACTCTCCTGTGCGTTCTCTTTTGAGGCTACACGCTTAGACATACACGCAACACCAAAGCTTTTCGAGTTACAACGTGTTGTTTAGGAAAAACAAGATAATTTCGCACGATGCGGGATTTCCTTAAAACGTGGTTTTCTGAAAAGTTTTGATGAAAGAAAATTCTCCTGTGGGTTCTCTTTTGAGGCTACACGTTTAGACGTACATGCCACACCAAATCTTTTCGAGTTACAACTTGTTGTTTAGGAGATACAAGCTAATTTTGTACTATGCGTTATTTCTTCTCATAAAGTTTTTCCAATACGTATTTGTCTTTACTCTACAACACTGTGTTTCCTAATAACGTGGTATTCTTACATATTATTTCGAGACAAAACTCTCCTTTGCATTCTCTTTTGAGGCTACACGCTTAGACATACATGCAACAACAAAGCTTTTCGAGTTACAACGTGTTGTTTCCGAAAAAAAAAGATAATTTCGCACGATGCGGGATTTCCATAAAACGTGGTTTTCTGACAAATTTTGACGAAAGAAAATTCTCCTGTGGGTTCTCTTTTGAGGCTACACGTTTAGATGTACACGCCACACCAAATCTTTTTGAGATACAACGTGTTGTTTAGGAGATACAAGCTAATTTTTTTAGATGCGTTATTTCTTCTCGTAAATTTTAAGTATTTCCAATACGTATGTATTTGCCTTTACTCTGCAACGCTGTATTTCTTTATAACGAGGTATTCTTACATATTCTTTCGAGAGAAAACTCTCCTGTGCGTTCTCTTTGGAGGCTACACGCTTAGACATACATGCAACACTAAAGCTTTTCGAGTTACAACGTGTTGTTTAGGAAAAACAAGATAATTTCGCATGATGCGCGATTTCCTTAAAACTTGGTTTTCTGACAAATTTTGAAGGAAAGAAAATTCTCCCGTGGGTTCTCTTTTGAGGGTACACATTTAGACGTACAAGCCACACCAAATCCTTTCGAGTTATAACGTGTTGTTTAGGAGATACAAGCTAATTTTGTACTATGTGTTATTTCTACTCGTTAAGTTTAAGTGTTTCCAATAAGTATGTATTTGTCTTTACTCTGCAACAATGTATTTCCTTATAATGTGGTATTCCTACATATTCTTTCGGGAGAAAACTCTCCTGTGCGTTCTCTTTTGAGGCTACACGCTTAGACATACACGCAACACCAATGCTTTTCGAGTTACAACATGTTGTTTAGGAAAAACAAGATAATTTCGCACGATGCGGGATTTCCTTAAAACGTGGTTTTTGACAAATTTTGACAAAAGAAAACTCTCCTGTGGGTTCTCTTTTGAGGCTACACGTTTAGACCTACACGCCACACCAAATTTTTCGAGTTACAGCGTGTTGTTTAGGAGATACAAGCTAATTTTACATGATGCGTTATTTCTTCTCGTAAAGTGTTTCCCATAAGTACGTATTTGTCTTTACTCTGCAACACTTTATTTCCTTATAACATGGTTTTCTTACATATTCTTTTGAGAGAAAACTATCCTGTGCGTTCTCTTTGGAGGCTACACGCTTAGACATACACGCAACACCAAAGCTTTTCGAGTTACAACGTGTTGATTAGGAAAAACAAGATAATTACGCACGATGCGGGATTTCCTTAAAACGTGGTTTTCTGACAAATTTTGAGGTTAGAAAATTCTCCTGTGGGTTCTCTTCTGAGGCTACACTCTCAGACGTACATGCCACACCAAATCTTTTGAGTTACCACGTGTTGTTTCGGAGATACAAGCTAATTTTGTACCATGCGTTATTTCTTCTCATAATGTGTTTCCATTAAGTACGTGTATGTCTTTACTCTGCAGCAATATATTTCCTTATAACGTGGCATTCTTACATATTCTTTCGAGAGAAAACTCTCCTGTGCATTCTCTTTTGAGGCTGCATGCTTAGACATACACGCAACACCAAAGCTTTTCTAGTTACAACGTGTTGTTTCGGAAAAACAAGATAATTTCGCAAGATGCGGGATTTCCTTAAAACGTGGTTTTCTGACAAATTTTGACGAAAGAAAACTCTCCTGTGGGTTCTCTTTTGAGGCTACACTTTTAGACGAACACGCCACACTAAATCTTTTTGAGTTACAACGTGTTGTTTAGGACATACAAGCTAATTTTGCAAGATGCGTTATTTCTCTCATAAAGTGCTTCCAATACGTACGTATTTGTCTTTACTCTGCCACACTGTATTTCCTTATAACGTGGTATTCTTACATATTCTTTCGAGAGAAAACTCTCCTGTGCATTCTCTTTTGGGGCTACACGCTTAGACATACACCAAACACCAAAGCTTTTCGAGTTACAACGTGTTGTTTAGGAAAAACAAGATAATTGCGCACGATGCGGGATTTCCTTAAAACGTGGTTTTCTGGAAAATTTTGACGAAAGAAAATTCTCCTGTGGGTTCTCTTTTGAGGCTACACGTTTAGATGTACAGGCTACACACCAAATCTTTTTAAGTTACAACGTGTTGTTTAGGAGATACAAGCTAATTTTTTACGATGCGTTATTTCTTCTCCTAAAGTTTTTCCAATACGTATTTGTCTTTACTCTACAACACTGTGTTTCATAATAACGTGGTATTCTTACATATTCTTTCGAGAAAAAACTCTCCTTTGCATTCTCTTTTGAGGCTACACGCGTAGACATACACGCAACAACAAAGCTTTTTGAGTTACAACGTGTTGTTTCGAAAAAACAAGATAATTTCGCACGATGCGGGATTTCCATAAAACGTGGTTTTCTGACAAATTTTGAAGAAAGAAAATTCTCCTGTGGGTTCTCTTTTGAGGCTATACATTTAGACTTACACGCCACACCAAATCCTTTCGAGTTACAACGTGTTGGTTAGGAGATACAAGCTAATTTTTTAAGATGCGTTATTTCTTCTCGTAAAGGTTAAATGTTTCCAATACGTATGTATTTGCCTTTACTCTGCAACACTGTATTTCCTTATAACGTGGTAATCTTGCATATTCTTTCGAGAGAAAAACTCTCCTGTGCGTTCTCTTTAGAGGCTACATGCTTAGACATACACGCAACACCAAAGCTTTTCGAATTACAACCTGTTTTAAGTAAATCCCGCATTGTGCGAAATTATCTTGTTTTTCCGACACAACACATTGTAACTCGAAAAGCTTTGGTGTTGCGTGTATGTCTAAACGTGTGGCCTCAAAAGAGAACGCACAGGAGAGTTTTCTCTCGAAAGAATATATAAGAATACCACGTTATAAGGAAATACAGTGTTGCAGAGTAAAGACAATTACGTATGTATTGGAAACACTTTCGAGAAGAAATAACGCATCGTACAAAATTAGCTTGTTTCTCCTAAACAACACGATGTAACTCGAAAAGATTTGGTGTGGCGTGTACGTCTAAACGTACAGCCTCAAAAGAGAACTCACAGGAGAATTTTCTTTCGTCAAAATTTGTCAGAAAACCACGTTTTATGGAAATCCCGCATCGTGGAAATTATCTTGTTTTTCCTAAACAACACGTTGTAACTCGAAAAGCTTTGGTGCTGCGTGTATGTCTAAGCGTGTAGCCTCAAAAGAGAACACACAAGAGAGTTTTCTCTCGAAAGAATATGTAAGAATACCACGTTATAAGGAAATACAGTGTTGCAGAGTAAAGACAAATAAGTACGTATTGGACACACTTTACGAGAAGAAATAACGCATCTTAAAAAATTAGCTTGAATCTCCTAAATAACACGTTGAAACTCAAAAAGATTTGGTGTGGCGTGTACATCTAAATGTGTAGCCTCAAAAGAGAACCCACAGGAGAATTTTCTTTCGTCAAAATTTGTCAGAAAACCAAGTTTTTAGGAAATCCCGCATCTTGCAAAATTATCTTGTTCTTCCTAAACAACACGGTGTAACTCGAAAAGCTTTGGTGTTGCGTATATGTCTAAGCGTGTAGCCTCAAATGTGAACGCACAGGAGAGTTTTTTCTTGAAAGAATATGTAAGAATACCACATTATAAGGAAATACAGTGTTGCAGAATAAAGACATATACTTACTTATTGGAAACACTTTAGGAGAAGAAATAACGCATCGTACAAAATTAGCTTGTATCTCCTAAACAACACGGTGTAACTTAAAAAGATTTGGTGTGGCCTGTACGTCTAAACGTGTAGCCTCAAAAGAGAACCCATAGAGGAATTTTCCTTGGTCAAAATTTGTCAGAAAACCACTTATTAAGGAAATCCCGCATCGTGCGTAATTATCTTGTTTTTCCTAAACAACACATTGTAACTTGAAAAGCTTTGGTGTTGCGTGTATGTCTAAGTGCGTAGCCTCAACGGGGAACGCACAGGAGAGTTTTCTCTCGAAAGAATATGTAAGAATACCGCGTTATAAGGAAATACAGTGAAGCAGAATATAGACAAATACATACTTATTGGAAACACTTTAAGAGAAGAAATAAAGCATCATGCAAAATTAGCTTGTATCTCCTAAAGAACACGTTGTAACTGGAAAAGATTTGGTGTGGTGTGTACGTCTAAACGTGTAGCCTCAAAAGAGAACCCACAGGAGACTTTTCTTTGGTCAAAATTTGTCAAAAACCACTTTTTACGGAAATCCCGCACCGTGCGAAAATATCTTGTTTTTCCTAAACAACACTTTGTAACTCGAAAGGATTTGGTGTTGCGTGTATTTCTAATCGTGTAGCCTCAAAAGAGAATGCACAGGAGAGTTTTCTCCCGAAAGAATATGTAGGAATACCACGTTTTAAGGAAATAGAGTGTTGCAGAGTAAAGACAAATACATACTTATTGGAAACACTTAAACTTTACGAGATGAAATAACACATAGTACAAAATTAGCTTGTATCTCCTAAACAACACGTTATAACTCGAAAGGATTTGTTGTCGCGTGTACGTCTAAACGTGTACCCTCAAAAGAGAACCCACAGGAGAATTTTATCCTGTGCGTTCTCTTTTGAGGCTACACGCTTAGACATACACGCAACACCAAAGCTTTTCGAGTTACAACGTGTTGTTTAGGAAAAACAAGATAATTTCGCACGATGCGAGATTTCCTTAAAACCTGGTTTCTGACAAATTTTGATGAAATAAAATTCTCCTGTGGGTTCTCTTTTGAGGCTACACTTTTAGACATACACGCCACACCAAATCTTTTCGAGTTACAACGTGTTGTTTAGGAGATACAAGCTAATTTTGTACGATGCGTTATTTCTTCTTGTAAGTGTTTCCAATATGTACTTATTTGTCTATACTCTGCAAAATTGTATTTCCGTATAACGTGGTATTCTTACATATTCTTTCGAGAGAAAATTCTTTTGTGCCTTTTCTTTTGAGGCTCCACGCTTACACATACACGAAACACCAATGCTTTTCAAGTTACAACATGTTGTTTAGGAAAAAGAAGATGATTTCACACGATGCGGGATTTCCTTAAAACGTGGTTTTTTGAAAAATTTTGAAGAAAGAAAATTCTCCTGTAGGTTCTCTTTTGAGGCTACACGTTTAGACGTACATGCCACACCAAATCTTTTCGAGTTACAACGTGTTGTTTAGGAGATACAAGCTAATTTTTTAAGATGCGTTAATTCTTCTCGTAAAGTGTTTCCAATACGTACGTATTTGTCTTTACTCTGCAACATTGTATTTCCTTATAACGTGGTATTCTTACATATTCTTTCAAGAGAAAACTATCCTGTGCATTCTCTTTTGAGGTTACACACTTAGACATACAGGCAACATCAAAGCTTTTTGAGTTATAACGTGTTATTTAGGAAAAACAAGATAATTTTGCACGTTGCGAGATTTCCATAAAACGTGGTTGTCTGAAAAATTTTGACGAAAGAAAGTTATCCTGTGGGTTCTCTTTTGAGGCTACACGTGTAGAGGTACGAGCCACACCAAATCTTTTCAAGTTACAACGTGTTGTTTAGGAGATACAAGCTAATTTTGTACGATGTGTTATTTCTTCTCTTAAAGTGTTTCCAATACGTACGTAGTTGTCTTTACTCTGCAACACTTTATTTCCTTATAACGTGGTATTCTTACATATTCTTTCGAGAGAAAACTCTCCTGTGCGTTCTCTTTTGAGGCTACACGCTTAGACATACACGCAACACCAAAGCTTTTCGAGTTACAACGTGTTGTTTAGGAAAAACAAGATAATTTCGCACGATGCGAGATTTCCTTAAAACGTGGTTTCTGACAAATTTTGATGAAAGAAAATTCTCCTGTGTGTTCTCGTTTGAGGCTACACTTTTAGACGTACACGTCACACCAAATCCTTTTGAGTTACAACGTGTTGTTTAGGAGATACAAGATAATTTTGTAAGATGTGTTATTTCTTCTCGTAAAGTGTTTCCAATATGTACTTATTTGTCTTTACTCTGCAAAATTGTATTTCCTTATAACGTGGTATTCTTACATATTCTTTGGAGTGAAAACTCTCCAGTGCCTTCTCTTTTGAGGCTCCACGCTTACACATACACGCAACACCATAGCTTTTCGAGTTACAACATGTTGTTTAGGAAAAAGAAGATGATTTCGCACGATGCGGGATTTCCTTAAAATGTGGTTTTCTGAAAAATTTTGAATAAAGAAAATTCTCCTGTGGGTTCTCTTTTGAGGCTACACGTTTAGATGTACACGCCACACCAAATCCTTTCAAGTTACCACGTGTTGTTTAGGAGATACAAGCTAATTTTGTACGAAGCATTATTTCTTCTCGTAAAGTGTTTCCAATACGTACTTATTTGTCTTTAATCTGCTACACTGTATTTCCTTATAACATGGTATTCTTACATATTATTTCGAGGGAAAACTCTCCTGTGCGTTCTCTTTTGAGGGGACACGCTTAGACAAACATGCAACGCCAAAGCTTTTCGAGTTACAATGTGTTGTTTAGGAAAAACAAGATAATTTAGCACGATGCGAGATTTCCATAAAACGTGGTTTTCTGAAAAATTTTGACGAAAGAAAGTTCTCCTGTGGGTTCTCTTTTGAGGCTACACGTGTAGAGGTATGAGCCACACCAAATCTTTTCGAATTACAACGTGTTGTTTAGGAGATATAAGCTAATTTTTTACGATGCGTTAATTCTTCTCATAAAGTGTTTCCAATAAGTACATATTTGTCTTTACACTGCAGCATTATATTTCCTTATAACGTGGTATTCTTACATATTCCTTCGAGAGAAAACTATCCTGTGCGTTGCCTTTTGAGGCTACACACTTAGACATACAGGCAACACCAAAGCTTTTCGAGTTACAACGTGTTGTTTATGGAAAACAATATAATTTTGTACGATGCGGGATTTCCTTAAAACGTGGTTTTCTGACAAATTTTGACGAAAGAAAATTCTCCTGTGGCTTCTGTTTTGAGGCTACACGTTTAGACGTGCACGCCACACCAAATCCTTCCGAGTTACAACATGTTGTTTAAGAGATACAAGCTAATTTTGTATGATGCGTTATTTCTTTTCGTAAAGTGGTTCCAATACATATGTATTTGTCTTTACTCTGCAACACTGTATTTCCTCATAACGTTGTATTCTTACATGTTCTTTCGAGAGAAAACTCTCCTGTGCATTCTCTTTAGAGGCTACATGCTCAGACATACACGCAACACCAAAGCTTTTCGAGGTACAACGTGTTGTTTAGGAAAAACAAGATAATTTTGCATGAAGCGGGATTTCCTTAAAACGTGGTTTTCTGACAAATTTTGACGAAAGAAAGTTCTCCTGTAGGTTCTCTTTTGAGGCTACACGTGTAGACGTACGAGCCACACCAAATATTTTTCAGTTACAACGTGTTGTTTAGGAGACACAAGCAAATATTGTATGATGCGTTATTTCTTCTCGTAAAGTGTTTCCAATACGTACATATTTGTCTTTACTCTGCAACACTGTATTTCCTTATAACATGGTATTCTTACATATTTTTTCGAGGGAAAACTCTCCTGTGCATTCTCTTTTGAGGCTACACGATTAGACAAACATGCAACACCAAAGCTTTTCGAGTTACAACGTGTTGTTTATGAAAAAGAAGATGATTTCGCATGATGCGGGATTTCCTAAAAACCTGGTTTTCTGAAAAATTTTGACGAAAGAAATTTCTCCTGTGGGTTCACTTTTGAGGCTACATATTTAGACGTACACGTCACACCAAATCTTTTCGAGTTACATTGTGTTGTTTAGGAGATACAAGCTAATTTTTTATAATGCGTTAATTCTCGTAAAGTGTTTCCAATACGTACGTATTTGTCTTTACTCTGCAACACTGTATTTCCTTATAACGTGGTATTCTTACATATTCTTTCGAGAGAAAACTATCCTGTGCATTCCCTTTTGAGGCTAAACACTTAGACATACAGGCAACACCAAAGCTTTTTGAGTTACAACGTGTTGTTTATAAAAAACAAGATACTTTCGCACGATGCCGGATTTCCTTAAAACATGGTTTTCTGACAAATTTTGACGAAAGAAAATTATTCTTTTGGTTCTCTTTTGAGGCTTCACGTTTCGTCGTGCACGTCACACCTAATCCTTTCGAGTTACCACGTGTTGTTTAGGACATACAAGCTAATTTTGTACGATGCTTTATTTCTTCTCGTAAAGTGTTTCCAATACGTACGTATTTGTCTTTACTCGGCAACACTGTATTTCCTTATAACGTGGTATTCTTACACATTCTTTCGAGAGAAAACTATCCTGTGCGTTCCCTTTTGAGGCTACACACTTAGACATACAGGCAACACCAAAGCTTGTCAAGTTACAACGTGTTGTTTATGAAAAAGAAGATAATTTCGCACGATGCGTGATTTCCTTAAAACTTGGTGTTCTGACAAATTTTGACGAAAGAAAATTCTCCTGTGGGTTCTCTTTTGAGGCTACACGTTTAGACGTGCACGCCACACCATATCCTTTTGAATTACCACGTGTTGTTTAGGAGATACAAGCTAATTTTGTACGATGCATTATTTATTCTCGTAAAGTGTTTCCAATATTTACGTATTTGTCTTTACTCTGCAACACTGTATTTCCTAATAACATTGTATTCTTACATGTTCTTTCGAGAGAAAACTCTCCGGTGCGTTCTCTTTAGAGGCTACACGCTTAGACATACACGCAACACCAAAGGTTTTCGAGTTACAACGTGTTGTTTAGGAAAAACAGGATAATTTTGCACGATGCGGGATATCCTTAAAACGTGGTTTTCTGACAAATTTTGACGAAAGAAAGTTCTCCTGTGCGTTGTCTTTTGAGGCTACAGGTTTAGACGTACACGCCACACCAAATATTTTCGAGTTACAACTTGTTGTTTAGGAGATACAAGCAAATTTTGTTCGATGCGTTATTTCTTCTTGTAAAGTGTGTCCAATATATACTTAATTGTCTTTACTCTGCAACACTGTATTTCCTTATAACGTGATATTCTTACATATTCTTTCGAGGAAAAACTCTCCTGTGCGTTCTCTTTTGGGCTACACGCTTAGACATACACGCAGCACCAAAGCTTTTCGAGTTACAACGTGTTGTTTAGGAAAAACAAGATAATTTCGCACAATGCAGGACTTCCTTAAAACGTGGTTTTCTGAAAAAATTTTGACCAAAGAAAATTCTCCTGTGGGTTCTCTTTTGATGCTACACGTTTAGATGTAAACACCACACCAAATCTTTTCGAGTTACAACGTGTTGTTTACACCAAAGCTTTTCGAGTTACAACGTGTTGTTTAGGAAAAACAAGATAATTTCGCACGATGCGGGATTTCCTTAAAACGTTTTTTTCTGACATATTTTGACGAAAGAAAATTCTCCTGTAGGTTCTCTTTTGAGGCTACACGTTTCAACGTACATGCCACACAAAATCTTTTCGCGTTACAACGTGTTGTTTAGGAAATACAAGCTAATTTTGTACGATGTATCATTCCTCTCGTAAAGTGTTTCCAATATGTATGTATCTGTCTTTACTCTGCAACACTGTATGTCCTTATAACGTGGTATTCTTACATATTCTTTCGAGAGAATACTCTCTTGTGCGTTCTCTTTTGAGGCTACACGCTTAGACATACATGCAAAACCAAAGCTTTTCGAGTTACAACGTGTTGTTTAGGAAAAACCAGATAATTTCACACGATACCGGATTTCCTTAAAACGTGGTTTTCTGAAAAAATTTTGACGAAAGAAAATTCTCCTGTGGGTTCTCTTTTGAGGCTACACCTTTAGATGTAAACACCACACCAAATCCTTTCGAGTTACTACGTGTTGTTTAGGAGATACAAGCTAATTTTTTCCCATGCATTATTTCTTCTCGTAAAGTGTTTCAAATACGTACATAATTGTCTTTACTCTGTAACACTGTTTTTCCATATAACGTAGTATTCCTACATATACTTTCGAGAGAAAACTCTCCTGTGCGTTCTCTTTTGAGGCTACATTCTTAGACATACACCCAATACCAAAGCTTTTTGAGTTACAACGTGTTGTTTAGGAAAAACAAGATAATTTCGCACGATGTGGGATTTCCTTAAAACGTGGTTTTCTGACAAATTTTGACCAAAGAAAATTCTACTGTGGGTTCTCTTATAAGGCTACACTTTTAGACGTACACGCCATACCAAATCTTTTCAAGTTACGACGTGTTGTTTAGGAGAAACAAGCTAATTTTGTACGATGCAATATTTCGCCTGGTAAAGTGTTTCCAATACATATGTAATTGTCTTTATTCTGCAACACTGTATTTCCTTATAACTTGGTATTCTTACATATTCTTTCCAGAGAAAACTCTCCTGTGCATTCTCTTTTGAGGCTACACGCTTAGACTTACACGCTACACCAAAGCTTTTCGAGTTACAACTTGTTGTTTAGGAAAAACAAGATAATTTCGCACGATGCGGGATTACCTTAAAATGTGGTTTTCTGACAAATTTTGACCAAAGAAAATTCTCCAGTGTATTCTCTTTAGATGCTACACGTTTAGAGGTACATGCCACACCAAATCTTTTCGAGTTACAACGTGCTTTTTAGTAAATACAAGCTAATTTTGTACGATGCATTATTTCTTCTCGTAAAGTGTTTCCAATATGTATGCATCTGTCTTTACTCTGCAACACTGTATTTCCTTATAACGTGGTATTCTTTCATATTCTTTCTAGAGAAAACTCTCCTGTGCGTTCACTTTTGAGGCTACACGCTTAGACATACACGCAGAACCAAAGCTATTTGAGTCACAACGTGTTGTGTAGGAAAAACAAGATAATTTCGCACGATGGGGGATTTCCTTAATACGTGGTTTTCTGACAAATTTTGACGAAAGAAAATTCTCCTGTGGGATCTCTTTTGAGGCTACACGCCACACCAGATCTTTTCGAGTTACAACGCCTTGTTTAGGAGATACAAGCTAATTTTTTACGATGCGTTATTTCTTCTCGTAAAGTGTTTCCAATATGTATGTATTTGTCTTTACTCTGCAACACTGTATTTCCTTATAACGTGGTATTCTTATATATTCTTTCGAGAGAAAACTCTCCTGTGCTTTCTCTTTGAGCTGACACGTTTAGACATACACGCAACACCAAAGCTTTTCGAGTTAAAACGTGTTGTTAGGGAAACACAAGATAATTTCGCACGATGCGGGATTTCCTTAAAACGTGGTTTTCTGACAAATTTTGACGAAAGAAAATTCTCCTGTGGGTTCTCTTTTGAGGCTACACATTTCAACGTACATGCCACACCAAATCTTTTCGAGTTACAGCGTGTTGTTTAGGAAATACAAGCTAATTTTGTACGATGTATTATTCCTTCTCGTAAAGTGTTTCCAATACGTATGTATCTGTCTTTACTCTGCAACACTGTATTTCCTTATAACGTGGTATTCTTACATATTCTTTCGAGAGAATACTCTACTGTGCATTCTCTTTTGAGGCTACATGCTTAGACATACACGCAACACCAAAGCTTTTCGAGTTACAACGTGTTGTTTAGCAAAAACAAAATAATTTCGCACGATGCGGGATTTCCTTAAAACGTGGTTTTCTGAAAAAATTTTGATGAAAGAAAATACTCCTGTGGGTTCTCTTTTGAGGCTACACGTTTAGATGTAAACACCACATCAAATCCTTTTGAGTCACAACGTGTTGTTTAGGAGATACAAGCTAATTTTATACCATGCGTTATTTCTTCTCGTAAAGTGTTTCCAATACGTACATATTTGTCTTTACTCTGCAACACTGTATTTCCATATATCGTGGTTTTCTTACATATTCTTTCGAGAGAAACCTCTCCTGTGCGTTCTCTTTTGAGGCTACATGCTTAGACATACACGCAACACCAAAGCTTTTCGAGTTACAACGTGTTGTTTTGGAAAAACAAAATAATTTCTCACGATGCGGGATTTCCTTAAAACGTGGTTTTCTGAAAAATTTTGACGAAAGAAAATACTCCTGTGGGTTCTCTTTTGAGGCTACACGTTTAGACATACACGCCACACGAAATCCTTTTGAGTCACAACGTGTTGTTTAGGAGATACAAGCTAATTTTGTAGATGCGTTATTTCTTCTCG
Source organism: Apodemus sylvaticus (assembly GCF_947179515.1). Classification (NCBI taxonomy): domain Eukaryota; kingdom Metazoa; phylum Chordata; class Mammalia; order Rodentia; family Muridae; genus Apodemus; species Apodemus sylvaticus. The sequence goes on from NW_026263364.1 coordinate 333,203, forward strand.
TTAAGAGTTTCCAATACGTACATATTTGTCTTTACTCTGCAACACTGTATTTCCATATATCGTGGTTTTCTTACATATTCTTTCGAGAGAAACCTCTCCTGTGCGTTCTCTTTTGAGGCTACACGCTTAGACATACACGCAGCACCAAAGCTTTCCGAGTTACAACGTGTTGTTTAGGAAAAACAAGATAATTTCCACGATGCGGGATTTCCATAAAACGTGGTTTTCTGACAAATTTTGACGAAAGAAAATTCTCCTGTGAGTTCTCTTTCGAGGCTACACGTTTAGACGTACACGCCACACCAAATCTTTTCGAGTTACATCGTGTTGTTTAGGAGATACAAGCTAATTTTGTACGATGCGTTATTACTTCTCGTAAAGTGTTTCCAATATATACGTATTTGTCTTTACTCTGCAACACTGTATTTCCTTATAACGTGGTATTCTTATATATTCTTTTGAGAGAAATCTCTCCTGTGCATTCTCTTTTGAGGCCACAAGTTTATACATACACGCAACACCAAAGCTTTTCGAGTTACGAAGTGTTGTGTAGGAAAAACAAGATAATTTCGCACAATGCGGGATTTCCTTAATACGTGGATTCTGACAAATTTTGACGAAAGAAAATTCTCCTGTGTGTTCTCTTTTGAGGCTACATATTTAGACGTACACGCCACACCAAATGTTTTTGAATTACAACGTATTGTTTAGGAGATACAAGCTAATTTTGTACAATGCGTTAATTCTTCTCGTAAAGTGTTTCCAATACGTACATATTTGTCTTTACTCTGCAACACTGTATTTCTTAAAACGTGGTTTTCTTACATATTCTTTCAAGAGAAAACTATCCTGTGCATTCCCTTTTGAGGCTACATACTTAGACATACAGGCAACAACAAAGCTTTTCGAGTTACAACGTGATGTTTATGAAAAACAAGATAATTTCGCACGATGCGGGATTTCCTTAAAACGTGGTTTTCTGACAAATTTTGACGAAAGAAAATTCTCCTGTGGGTTCTCTTTTGAGGCTTCACGTTTAGACGTGCACGCCACACGAAATCCTTTCGAGTTACCACGTGTTGTTTAGGAGATACAAGCTAATTTTGTACGCTGCGTTATTTCTTCTCATAAAGTGTTTCCAATACGTACGTATTTGTCTTTACTCTGCAACACTGTATTTCCTTATAACGTGGTATTCTTACATATTCTGTCGAGAGAAAACTATCCTATGCGTTCCCTTTTGAGGCTACACACTTAGACATACAAGCAACACCAAAACCTTTCGAGTTACAACGTGTTGTTTATGAAAAACTAGATAAGTTCACACGATGTGGGATTTCCTTAAAACGTGGTGTTCTGACAAATTTTGACGAAAGAAAATTCTCCTGTTGGTTCTCTTTTGAGGCTACACGTTTAGACGTGCACGCCACACCAAATCTTTTCGAGTTACCACGTGTTGTTTAGGAGATACAAGGTAATTTTTTACGATGTATTATTTCTTCTCGTAAAGTGTTTCCAATAAGTATGTATTTGTCTTTACTCTGCAACACTGTATTTCCTTATAACGTTGTATTCTTACATGTTCTTTCGAGAGAAAAATCTCCTGTGCCTTCTCTTAAGTGGCTACACGCATAGACATACACGCAGCACCAAAGCTTTTCGAGTTACAACGAGTTGTTTAGGAAAAACAAGATAATTTTGCACGATGCGGGATATCCTTAAAACGTGGTTTTCTGACAAATTATGACGAAAGAAAGTTCTCCTGTGGGTTCTCTTTTGAGGCTACACGTTTAGACGTATGAGCCACACCAAATCTTTTCGAGTTACAACGTGTTGTTTACGAGATACAAGCAAATTTTTTACGATGCGTTATTTCTTCTCCTAAAGTGTTTCCAATATATACTTATTTGTCTTTACTCTGCAACACTGTATTTCCTTATAACGTGGTATTCTTACATATTCTTTCGAGAGAAAACTCTCCTGTGCATTCTCTTTTGAGGCTACACGCTTAGACAAACACTCAACACCAAAGCTTTTCGAGTTACACCGTGTTGTTTAGTAAAAACAAGATAATTTTGCACGATGCGAGATTTCCTTAAAACGTGTTTTCTGACAAATTTTGATGAAAGAAAATTCTCCTGTGAGTTCTCTTTTGAGGGTACATGTTTAGACGTACATGTCACACCAAATCTTTTCGAGTTACAACGTGTTGTTTAGGAGATACAAGCTTACTTTTTACGATGCGTTACTTCTTCTCATAAATTGTGTCCAATACTTACTTATTTGTCTTTACTCTGCAACACTGTATTTCCTTATAACGCGGTATTCTTACATATTCTTTCGAGAGAAAACTCTCCTGTGCGTTCTCTTTTGAGGCTACACGCTTAGACATACACGCAGCACCAAAGCTTTTCGAGTTACAACGTGTTGTTTAGGAAAAACAAGATAATTTCCACGATGCGGGATTTCCATAAAACGTGGTTTTCTGACAAATTTTGACGAAAGAAAATACTCCTGTAAGTTCACTTTTGAGGCTACACGTTTAGACGTACACGCCACACCATATCTTTTCGAGTTACATCGTGTTGTTTAGGAGATACAAGCTAATTTTGTACGATGCGTTATTTCTTCTCGTAAAGTGTTTCCAATATATACGTATTTGTCTTTACTCTGCAACACTGTATTTCCATATAACGTGGTATTCTTATATATTCTTTCGAGAGAAAACTCTCCTGTGCGTTATCTTTTGAGGCCACACATTTAGACATACACGCAACACCAAAGCTTTTCGAGTTACAATGTGTTGTTTAGGAAAAACAAGATAATTTCGCACAATGCGGGATTTCCTTAAAACGTGGTTTTCTGTCAAATTTTGACGAAAGAAAATTATCCTGTGGGTTCTCTTTTGAGGCTACACGTTTCAACTTACACGTCACACCAAATCCTTCGAGTTACAACGTTTTGTTTAGGAAATACAAGCTATTTTTGTACGATGTATTATTCCTTCTCGCAAAGTGTTTCCAATAAGTAAGTATCTGTCTTTACTCTGCAACACTGTATTTCCTTATAACGTGGTATTCTTACATATTCTTTCGAGAGAATACTCTACTGTGCATTCTCTTTTGAGGCTACATGCTTAGACATACACGCAACACCAAAGCTTTTCGAGTTACAACGTGTTGTTTAGGAAAAACAAGATAATTCTCATGATGCAGGACTTCCTTAAAACGTGGTTTTCTGAAAAAATTTTGACCAAAGAAAATTCTCCTGTGGGTTCTCTTTTGAGGCTACGCATTTAGATGTAAACACCACACCAAATATTTTCGAGTTACAACGTGTTGGTTACACCAAAGCTTTTCGAGTTACAACGTGTTGTTTAGGAAAAACAAGATAATTTCGCACGATGCGGGATTTCCTTAAAACGTGGTTTTCCGACATATTTTGACGAAAGAAAATTCTCCTGTGAGTTCTCTTTTGAGGCTACACGTTTCAACGTACACGCCACACAAAATCTTTTCGCGTTACACCGTGTTGTTTACGAAATACAAGCTAATTTTGTATGATGTATTATTCCTTCTCGTAAAGTGTTTCCAATATGTATGTATCTGTCTTTACTGTGCAACACTGTATGTCCTTATAAGGTGGTATTCTTACATATTCTTTCAAGAGAATACTCTCCTGTGCGTTCTCTTTTGAGGCTACACGCTTAGACATACATGCAAAACCAAAGCTTTTCTAGTTACAATGTGTTATTTAGGAAAAACAAGATAATTTCGCACGATGCGGGATTTCCATAAAATGTGGTTTTCTGAAAAAATTTTGACCAACGAAAATTCTCCTGTGGGTTCTCCTTTGAGGCTACACCTTTAGATAAACACCACACCAAATCCTTTTGAGTTACAACGTGTTGTTTAGGAGATACAAGCTAATTTTTTACCATGTGTTATTTCTTCTCGTAAACTGTTTCCAATACGTACATATTTGTCTTTACTCTGCAACACTGTTTTTCCATATAACGTGGAATAACAAATAGTACAAAATTAGCTTGTATCTCCTAAACAACACGTTATAACTCGAAAGGTTTTGGTGTGGCCTGTACGTCTAAACGTGTACCCTCAAAAGAGAACCCATGTTTTAAGGAAATCCCGCATCGTGCGCAATTATCTTCTTTTTCCTAAACAACACGTTTTAACTCGAAAAGCTTTGGTGTTGCGTGTATGTCTAAGCGTGTAGCCTCAAAAAAGAACGCACAAAAGAGTTTTCTCTCGAAAGAGTATGTAAGAATACCACTTTATAAGGAAATACAGTGTCGCAGAGTAAAGGCAAATACATACATATTGGAAACACTTTACGAGAAGAAATAACGCAACGTACAAAATTAGCTTGTATCTCCTAAACAACACGTTGTAACTCGAAAAGATTTGGTGTGGCCTGTACATCTAAACGTGTAGCCTCAAAAAAGAACCCACAGGAGAATTTCCTTTCGTCAAAATTTTTCAGAAAACCACGTTTTAAGGAAATCCCGCTTTAAGGAAATCCTAAACAACACGTTGTAACTCGATAAGCTTTGGTGTTGCGTGTATGTTTAAGTGTGTAGCCTCAAAAGAGAACGCACAGGAGAGTTTTTTCTCGATAGAATTTGTAAGGATACCACGTTATAAGGAAATACAGTGTTGCAGAATAAAGACAAATACGTAAGTATTGGAAACACATAAACTTTACGAGATGAAATAAAGCATCGTACAAAATTAGCTTGTATCTCCTAAACAACACGTGGTAACTCAAAAAGATTTGGTGTGGCGTGCACGTCTAAATGTGTAGCCTCAACAGAGAACACACAGGAGAATTTTCTTACGTCAAAATTTGTCAGAAAACCACTTTTTAAGGAAATCCCGCATCGTGGGAAATTATCTTGTTTTTCCTAATCAACACGTTGTAACTCGAAAAGCTTTGGTGGTGCGTGTATGTCTAAGCGTGTAGCCTCCAAAGAGAACCCAAGGGATAGTTTTCTCTCGAAAGAATATGTAAGAATACCACGTTATAAGGAAATACAGTGTTGCAGAGTATAGACAAATATGTACTTATTGGAAACACTTTACGAAAAGAAATAACGCATCATGCAAACTTAGCTTGTATCTCCTAAACAACACGTTGTAACTCGAAAAGATTTGGTGTGGCGTGAACGACTAAACGTGTAGCCTCAAAGGAGAACCCACAGGAGAGTTTTCTTTCGTCAAAATTTGTCAGAAAACCACGTTTTAAGGAAATCCTGCATCCTGCGAAATTATCTTGTTTTTCCTAAACAACATGTTGTAACTCGAAAAGCTTTGGTGTTGCGTATATGTCTAAGCGTGTAGCCTCAAAAGAGAACGCACAGGAGAGTTTTCTCCCGAAAGAATATGTAGGAATACCACGTTATAAGGAAATACAGTGTTGCAGAGTAAAGACAAATAAATACTTATTGGAAACACATAAACTTTACGAGAAGAAATAAGACATAGTACAAAATTAGCTTGTATATCCTAAACAACACGTTATAACTCGAAAGGATTTGGTGTTGCGTGTATGTCTAAGCATGTAGCCTCAAATGACAATGCACAGGAGAGTTTTCTCTCGAAAGAATATGTAAGAATACCACGTTATAAGGAAACATATTGCTGCAGAGTAAAGACAAATACATACGTTTTGGAAACACATTATGAGAAGAAATAACGCATGGTACAAAATTAGCTTGTATCTCCGAAACAACACGTGGTAACTCAAAAAGATTTGGTGTGGCGTGCACATCTAAACGTGTAGCCTCAAAAGAGAACCCACAGTACAATTTTCTTTCGTCAAAATTTGTCAGAAAACCATGTTTTAAGGAAATCCCGCATCGTGCGAAATTATCTTGTTTTTCCTAATCAACACATTGTAACTCGAAAGGCTTTGGTGGTGCGTGTATGTTTAAGCGTGTAGCCTCCAAAGAGAACGCACAGGATAGTTTTCTCTCCAAAGAATATGTAAGAATACCACGTTATAAGGAAATACAGTGTTGCAGAGTATAGACAAATATGTACTTATTGGAAACACTTTAGGAGAAGAAATAACGCATCATGTAAAATTAGCTTGTATCTCCTAAACAACACGTTGTAACTCGACAAGATTTGGTGTGGCGTGTATGTCTAAACGTGTAGCCTCAAAAGAGAACCCACAGGAGAGTTTTCTTTCGTCAAAATTTGACAGAAAACCACATTTAAGGAAATACAGCATCACGCGAAATTATCTTGTTTATCCTAAACATGTTGTAACTCGAAAAGCTTTGGTGGTGCGTTTATGTCTAAGCGTGTAACCTCAAAAGAGAACGCATAGGAGAGTTTTCTTCCGAAAGAATATGTAGGAATACCACGTTATAAGGGAATACAGTGTTGCAGAGTAAAGACAAATATATACTTATTGGAAACACTTAAGCTTTATGAGAAGAAATAACACATAGTACAAAATTAGCTTGTATCTCCTAAACAACACGTTATAACTCGAAAGGATTTGGTGTGGCGTGTACGTCTAAACGTGTAGTCTCAAAAGAGAACCCACAGGAGATTTTTCTTTCGTCAAAATTTGTCAGAAAACCACGTTTTAAGGAAATCCCGCATCATGCGAAATTATCTTGTTTTTCCTAAACAACACGTTGTAACTCGAAAAGCTTTGGTGTTGGGTGAATGTCTAAGCGTGTAGCCTCCAAAGAGAACGCACAGGAGAGTTTTCTCTTGAAAGAATATGTAAGAATATCACGTTATAAGGAAATACAGTGTGGCAGAGTAGAGGCAAGTACATACGTATTGTAAACACTTAAACTTTACGAGAAGAAATAATTCATCGTAAAAAAATTAGCTTGTATCTCCTAAACAACAAGTTGTAACTCAAAAAGATTTGGTGTGGCGTGTACGTCTAAACGTGTAGCCTCAAAAGAGAACGCACAGGGGAGTTTTCTCCAGAAAGAATATGTAGGAATACCACGTTATAAGGAAATACAGTGTTGCAGAGTAAAGACAAATACATACTTATTGGAAACAGTTAAGCTTTACGAGAAGAAATAACACATAGTACAAAAGTAGTTTATATATCCTAAACAACAGGTTATAACTCGATAGGATTTGGTGTGGCGTGTACATCTAAACGTGTAGCCTCAAAAGAGTACCCACAGGAGAATTTTCTTTCGTCAAAAGTTTTCAGAAAACCACGTTTTAAGGGAATCCCGCATCATGTGAAATTATCTTGTTTTTCCTAAACAACACGTTGTAACTCGAAAAGCTTTGGTGTTGCGTGAATGTCTAAGCGTGTAGCCTCCAAAGAGAACGCACAGGAGAGTTTTCTCTCGAAAGAATATGTAAGAATACCACGTTATAAGGAAATACAGTGTGGCAGAGTAAAGACAAATACGTATGTAATGGAAGCACTTTATGAGAGAAATAACGCATCTTGCAAAATTAGCTTGTATGTCCTAAACAACACGTTGTAACTCGAAAAGGTTTGGTGTGGCATGTACGTCTAAAAGTGTAGCCTCAAAAGAGAACCCACAGGAGAGTTTTCTTTCGTCAAAATTTGTCAGAAAACCACGTTTTAAGGAAATCCCACATCGTGCGAAATTATCTTGTTTTTCCTAATCAACACGTTGTAACTCGAAAAGCTTTGGTGGTGCGTGTATGTCTAAGCGTGTAGCCTTCAAAGAGAACGCACAGGATAGTTTTCTCTCCAAAGAATATGTAAGAATACCACGTTATAAGGAAATACAGTGTTGCAGAATTTAGAAAAATATGTACTTATTGGAAACACTTTAGGAGAAGAAATAACACATCATGCAAAATTAGCTTGTATCTCCTAAACAACACGTTGTAACTCGACAAGATTTGGTGTGGCGTGTATGTCTAAACGTGTAGCCTCAAAAGAGAAACCACAGGAGACTTTTCTTTCGTCAAAATTTGTCAGAAAACCACGTTTTAAGGAAATACCTCATCGTGCGAAATTATCTTGTTTTCCTAAACAACATGTAACTCGAAATGCTTTGGTGGTGCGTGTATGTCTAAGCGTGTAGCCTCAAAAGAGAATGCACAGGAGAGTTTTCTTCCGAAAGAATATGTAGGAATACAACGTTATAAGGAAATACAGTGTTGCAGAGTAAAGACAAATGCATACTTATTGGAAACACTTAAGCTTTAGGAGACGAAATAACACATAGTAAAATTTAGTTTGTATACCCTAAACAACACGTTATAACTCGAAAGGATTTGGTGTGGCGTGTACGTCTAAATGTGTAGCCTCAAAAGAGAAACCACAGGAGAATTTTCTTTCATCAAAATTTGTCAGAAAACCACGTTTAAAGAAATCCCGCATCATGCGAAATTATCTTGTTTTTCCTAAAAAACACGTTGTAACTCGAAAAGCTTTGGTGTTGCGTTAATGTCTAAGCATGTAGCCTCCAAAGAGATCACACAGGAGAGTTTTCTCTCGAAAGAATATATAAGAATACCACGTTATAAGGAAATACAGTGTTGCAGAGTAGAGGCAAATATATACATATTGGAAAAACTTAAACTTTACGAGAAGAAATAATTCATCGTTAAAAAATTAGCTTGTATCTCCGAAACAACAAGTTGTAACTCAAAAAGATTTGGTGTGGCGTGTAGGTCTAAACGTGTAGCCTCAAAAGAGAACGCACAGGAGAGTTTTCTCCTGAAAGAATATGTAGGAATACTACGTTATAAGGAAATACAGTGTTGCAGAGAAAAAAACAAATACATACATATTGGAAACACTTAAGCTTTACGAGAAGAAATAACACATAGTACAAAATTAGCTTGTATATCCTAAGCAACACGTTAGAACTCGAAAGGATTTGGTGTGGCGTGTACGTCTAAACATGAAGCCTCAAAAGAGAACCCACAGGAGAATTTTCTTTCGTCATAATTTGTCAGAAAACCACGTGTTAAGGAAATCCCGCATCATGCGAAATTATCTTGTTTTTCCTAAACAACACGTTGTACCTCGAAAAACTTTCGTGTTGCCTGAATGTCTAAGTGTGTAGCCTCCAAAGAGAACGCACAGGAGAGTTTTCTCTCGAAAGAATATGTAAGAATACCACGTTATAAAGAAATACAGTGTTGCAGAGTAGAGGCAAATACATACGTATTGGAAACACTTAACCTTTACGAGAAGAAATAATTCATTGTCAAAAAATTAGCTTGTATCTCCTAAACAACAAGTTGCAACTCAAAAAGATTTTGTGTGGTGTGTACGTCTAAACGTTTAGCATCAAAAGAGAACCCACAGGAGAATTTTCTTTCGTCAAAATTTGTCAGAAAACCACGTTTTAAGGAAATCCCGCATCGTGAGAAATTATCTTGTTCTTCCTAAACAACAAGTTGTAACTCGAAAAGCTTTGCTGTTGCATGTGTGTCTCAGCGTGTAGCCTCAAATGAGAACGCACAGGAGAGTTTTCTCTCGAAAAAATATGTAAGAATACCATGTTATAAGGAAATACAGTGTTGCAGAGTAAAGACAAATTCTTATTGGAAAAACTTTATGAGAAGAAATAACGCATCATACAAAATTAGCTTGTATCTCCTAAACAAAACATTGTAACTCGAAAAGATTTGGTGTGGCGTGTACTTCTAAACGTGTAGCCTCAAAAGAGAACCCACAGGAGAATTTTTGTTCATAAAATTTGTCAGAAATCCATGTTTTAAGGAAATCACTCATCGTGCGAAATTATCTTGTTTTTCCTAAACAACACGTTGTAACTCGAAAAGCTTTGATGTTGCGTGTATGTCTAAGCGTGTAGCCTCAAAAGAGAACGCACAGGAGAGTTTTCTCTCGAAAGAACATGTAAGAATACCACATTATAAGGAAATACAGTTTTGCAGAGTAAAGACAAATACATATGTATTTGAAACACTCTATGAGAAGAAATAACGCATCGTAAAAAATTAGTTTGTATCTCCTAAACAACACGTTGTAACTCAAATGATTTGGTGTGGCATGTACGTCTAAACGTGCAGCCTCAAAAGAGAACCCACAGGATAATTATCTTTCCTCAAAATTTGTCAGAAAACCACTTATTAAGGAAATCCCGCATCATGCGAAACTATCTTGTTTTTCCTAAACAACACATTGTAACTCGAAAATCTTTGGAGTTGCGTGTATGTCTAAGCATGTAGCCTCAAAAGAGAACGCACAGGAGAGATTTCTCTCGAACGAGTATGTAAGAATACCACGTTATAAAGAAATACATTGTGGCAAATTAAAGATAAATACGTTCCTTTTGGAAACACTTAAACTTTACAAGAAGATATAAAGCATCGTAAAAAATTAGCTTGTATCTCCTAAAGAACACGTTGTAACTCGAAAACATTTGGTGTGGCGTGTACGTCTAAATGTTTAGCCTCAAATGAAAACCCACAGGAGAATTTTATTTCCTCAAAATTTGTCAGAAAACCACGTTTTAAGGAATTCCCGCATCGTGCGAAATTATCTTGTTTTTCCTAAACAACACGTTCTAACTCGAAATGCTTTGGTGTTGCGTGTATGTCTAAGCGTGTAGCCTCAAAAGAGAATGCACAGGAGAGTTTTCTCTCGAAAGAATATGTACGAATACCATGTTATAAGGAAATTCAGTGTTGTAGAGTAAAGACAAATACGTACTTATTGGAAACACTTTAGGAGAAGAAATAACGCATCGTAAAAATTAGCTTGTATCTCCTAAACAACACGTTGTAACTCGAAAGATTTGGTGTGGCGTGTAGGTCTAAACATGTAGCCTCAAAAGAGAACCCACAGGAGAATTTTCTTTCGTCAAAATTTGTCAGAAAACCACGTTTTAAAGAAATCCCGCATTGTGCGCATTTATCTTGTTTTTCATAAACAAAACATTGTAACTCGAAAAGCTTTGGTGTTGGGTGTATGTGTAAGCGTGTAGCCTCAAAAGAGAATGCACAGGAGAGTTTTCTCCCAAAGAATATGTAGGAATACCACGTTATAAGGAAATATATTGCTGCAGAGTAAAGACAAATACATACGTATTGGAAACATATTATGAGAAGAAATAATGCATGGTACAAAATTTGCTTGTATCTCCTAAACAACACGTGGTAACTCAAAAAGATTTGGTGTGGCGTGCACGTCTAAATGTGTAGCCTCAAAAGAGAACCCACAGCAGAATTTTCTTACGTCAAAATTTGTCAGAAAACCACATTTTAAGGAAATCCCGCATCGTGAGAAATTATCCTGTTTTTCCTAATCAACACGTTGTAACTCGAAAAGCTTTGGTGTTGCGTGTATGTCTAAGCGTGTAGCCTCCAAAGAGAACGCACAGGATAGTTTTCTCTCGAAAGAATATGTAAGAATATCAGTTATAAGGAAATACAGTGCTGCAGAGTATAGACAAATATGTACTTTTTGGAAACACTTTACGAGAAGAAATAACGCATCATGCAAAATTAGCTTGTATCTCCTGAACAACACGTTGCAACTCGAAAAGACTTGGTGTGGCGTGAACGGCTAAACGTGTAGCCTCAAAGGAGAACCCACAGGAGGGTTTTCTTTCGTCAAAATTTGTCAGAAAACCACGTTTTAAGGAAATCCTGCATCCTGCGAAATTATCTTGTTTTTCCTAAACAACATGTTGTAACTCGAAAAGCTTTGATGTTGCGTATATGTCTAAGCATGTAGCCTCAAAAGAGAACGTACAGGAGAGTTTTCTCCCAAAGAATATGTAGGAATACCACGTTATAAGGAAATACAGTGTTGCAGAGTAAAGACAAATACATACTTATTGGAAACACTTAAACTTTAGGAGAAGAAATAAAACATAGTAAAAAATTAGCTTGTATATCCTAAACAACACGTTATAACTTGAAAGGATTTGGTGTTGCGTGTATGTCTAAGCATGTAGCCTCAAAAGAGAATGCACAGAAGAGTTTTCTCCCGAAAGAATATGTAAGAATACCACATTATAAGGAAATATATTGCTACAGAGTAAAGACAAATACGTACGTATTGGAAACACATTATGAGAAGAAATAACGCATGGTACTAAATTAGCTTGTATCTCCGAAACAACACGTGGTAACTCAAAAAGATTTGGTGTGGCGTGTACATCTAAATGTGTAGCCTCAAAAGAGAACCAACAGGAGAATTTTCTTACGTCAAAATTTGTCAGAAAACCACGTTTTAAGGAAATCCCGCATTGTGCGAAATTATCTTGTTTTTCCTAATCAACACGTTGTAACTCGAAAAGCTTTGGTGGTGCGTGTATTTCTAAGCGTGTAGCCTCCAAAGAGAACGCACAGGATAGTTTTCTCTCGAAAGAATATGTAAGAATACCACGTTATAAGGAAATACAGTGTTGCAGAGTATAGACAAATATGTACTTATTGGAAACACTTTAGCAGAAGAAATAACGCATCATGTAAAATTAGCTTGTATCTGCTAAACAACACGTTGTAACTCGACAAGATTTGGTGTGGCGTGTATGTCTAAACGTGTAGCCTCAAAAGAGAACCCACAGGAGAGTTTTCTTTCGTCAAAATTTGTCAGAAAACCACGTTTTAAGGAAATACCGCATCGTGCGAAATTATCTTGTTTTTCCTAAACAACATGTTGCAACTCGAAAAGCTTTGGTGTTGCGTGTATGTCTAAGCGTGTAGCCTCAAAAGAGAACGCACAGGAGAGTTTTCTCTCGAAAGAATATGTAAGAATACCACGTTATAAGGGAATACAGTGTTGCAGAGTAAAGACAAATACATACTTATTGGAAACACTTAAGCTTTACGAGAAGAAATAACACGTAGTACAAAATTAGCTTGTATATCCTAAACAACACGTTATAATTCGAAAGGATTTGGTGTGGCGTGTACGTCTAAACGTGCAGCCTCAAAAAACCACCCACAGAAGAATTTTCTTTCGTCAAAATTTGTCAGAAAACCACGTTTTACGGAAATCCCGCATCATGCGAAATTATCTTGTTTTTCCTAAACAACACGTTGTAACTCGAAAAGCTTTGGTGTTGCGTGAATGTCTAAGCGTGTAGCCTCCAAAGAGAACACACAGGAGAGTTTTCTCTCGAAAGAATATGTAAGAATATCACGTTATAAGGAAATACAGTGTTGCAGAGTAGAGGCAAATACATACGTATTGGAAACACTTAAACTTTACGAGAATAAATAATTCATCTTTAAAAAATTAGCTTGTATCTCCTAAACAACAAGTTGTAACTCAAAAAGATTTGGTGTGGCGTGTACGTCTAAGGTGTAGCCTCAAAAGAGAACGCACAGGGGAGTTTTCTCCCGAAAGCATATGTAGGAATACCACGTTATAAGGAAATACAGTGTTGCAGAGTAAAGACATATACATACTTATTAGAAACAGTTAAGCTTTACGAGAAGAAATAACACATAGTACAAAATTAGCTTGTATATCCTAAACAACACGTTATAACTCGAAAGGATTTGGTGTGGCGTTTGCGTCTAAACGTGTAGCCTCAAAAGAGAACCCACAGGAGAATTTTCTTTCCTCAACACTTTTCAGAAAACCACGTTTTAAGGGAATCCCGCATCATGCGAAATTATCTTGCTTTTCCAAAACAACATGTTGTAACTAGAAAAGCTTTGGTGTTGCGTGAATATCTAAGCGTATAGCCTCCAAAGAGAACGCACAGGAGAGATTTCTCTCGAAAGAATATGTAAGAATACCACGTTATAAGGAAATACAGTGTGGCAGAGTAAAGTAAAATATGTACGTAATGGAAGCACTTTATGAGAGAAATAAAGCATCTTGCAAAATTAGCTTGTATGTCCTAAACAACACGTTGTGACTCGAAAAGATTTGGTGTGGCCTGTACGTCTAAAAGTGTAGCCTCAAAAGAGAACCCACAGGAGAGTTTTCTTTCGTCAAAATTTGTCAGAAAACCACGTTTTAAGGAAATCCTGCATCGTGCAAAATTATCTTGTTTTTCCTAATCAACGCGTTGTAACTCGAAAGCTTTGGTGGTGCGTGTATGTCTAAGCGTGTAGCCTCCAAAGAGAACGCACAGGATAGTTTTCTCTCAAAGAATATGTAAGAATACCACGTTATAAGGAAATACAATGTTGCAGAATTTAGACAAATATGTACTTATTGGAAACACTTTAGGAGAAGAAATAACGCATCATGCAAAATTAGCTCGTATCTCCTAAACAACACGTTTTAACTCGACAAGATTTGGTGTGGCGTGTATGTCTAAAGGTGTAGCCTCAAAAGAGAACCCACAGGAGAGTTTTCATTCGTCAAAATTTGTCAGAAAACCACGTTTTAAGGAAATACCGCATCGTGCGAAATTATCTTGTTTTTCCTAAACAACATGTTGTAACTCGAAAAGCTTTGGTGTTGCGGGTATGTCTAAGCATGTAGCCTCAAAAGAGAAGGCACAGGAGAGTTTTCTTCCGAAAGAATATGTAGGAATACCACGTTATAAGGAAATACAGTGTTGCAGAGTAAAGACAAACGCATACTTATTGGAAACACTTAAGCTTTACGAGAGGAAATAACACATAGTAAAAATTAGTTTGTATATCCTAAACAACACGTTATAACTTGAAAATTTTAGGTGTGGCGTGTACGTCTAAACGTGTAGCCTCAAAAGAGAACCCACAGGAGAATTTTCTTTCATCAATATTTGTCAGAAAACCACGTTTTAAGGAAATCCCGCATCATGCGAAATTATCTTGTTTTTCCTAAACAACACGTTGTAACTCGAAAAGCTTTGGTGTTGCGTGTATGTCTAAGCGTGTAGCCTCAAAAGAGAACGCACAGGAGAGTTTTCTTCCAAAAGAATATGTAGGAATACCACGTTATATGGAAATACAGTGTTGCAGAGTAAAGACAAATGCATTCTTATTGGAAACACTTAAGTTTTACGAGAAGAAATAACACATAGTAAATATTAGTTTGTATATCCTAAACAACACGTTATAACTCGAAAGGATTTGGTGTGGCGTGTACGTCTAAACGTGTAGCCTCAAAAGAGAACCCACAGAATAATTTTCTTTCATCAAAATTTGTCAGAAAACCACGTTTTAAGGAAATCCCGCATCATGCGAAATTATCTTGTTTTTCCTAAACAACACGTTGTAACTCGAAAAGCTTTGGTGTTGCGTGAATGTCTAAGCGTGTAGCCTCCAAAGAGAACGCACAGGAGAGTTTTCTCTCGAAAGAATATGTAAGAATACCACGTTATAAGGAAATACAGTGTTGCAGAGTAGAGGCAAATATATACATATTGGAAACACTTAAACTTTAAGAGAAGAAATAATTCATCGTTAAAAAATAAGCTTGTACCTCCTAAACAACAAGTTGTAACTCAAAAAGATTTGTTGTGGCGTGTATGTCTAAACGTGTAGCCTCAAAAGAGAACGCACAGGAGAGTTTTCTCCCGAAAGAATATGTAGGAACACTACGTTATAAGGAAATACAGTGTTGCAGAGTAAAGACAAATGCATACTTATTGGAAACACTTAAGCTTTACGAGAGGAAATAACACATAGTAAAAATTAGTTTGTATATCCTAAACAACACGTTATAACTTGAAAGGATTAGATGTGGCGTGTACGTCTAAACGTGTAGCCTCAAAAGAGAACCCACAGGAGAATTTTCTTTCATCAATATTTGTCAGAAAACCACGTTTTAAGGAAATCACGCATCATGCGAAATTATCTTGTTTTTCCTAAACAACACGTTGTAACTCGAAAAGCTTTGGTGTTGCGTGTATGTCTAAGCGTGTAGCCTCAAAAGAGAATGCACAGGAGAGTTTTCTTCCAAAAGAATATGTAGGAATACCACGTTATAAGATAATACAGTGTTGCAGAGTAAAGACAAATGCATTCTTATTGGAAACACTTCAGCTTTACGAGAAGAAATAACACATAGTAAATATTAGTTTATATATCCTAAACAACACGTTATAACTCGAAAGGATTTGGTGTGGCGTGTACGTCTAAACGTGTAGCCTCAAAAGAGAACCCACAGAAGAATTTTCTTTCATCAAAATTTGTCAGAAAACCACGTTTTAAGGAAATCCCGCATCATGCGAAATTATCTTGTTTTTCCTAAACAACACGTTGTAACTCGAAAAGCTTTGGTGTTGCATGAATGTCTAAGCGTGTAGCCTCCAAAGAGAACGCACAGGAGAGTTTTCTCTCGAAAGAATATGTAAGAATACCACGTTATAAGGAAATACAGTGTTGCAGAATAGAGGCAAATATATACATATTGGAAACACTTAAAATTTAAGAGAAGAAATAATTCATCGTTAAAAAATAAGCTTGTATCTCCTAAACAACAAGTTGTAACTCAAAAAGATTTGGTGTGGCGTGTACGTCTAAACGTGAAGCCTCAAAAGAGAACGCACAGGAGAGTTTTCTCCCGAAAGAATATGTAGGAATACTACGTTATAAGGAAATACAGTGTTGCAGAGTAAAGACAAATACATTCTTATTGGAAACACTTAAACTTTATGAGTAGAAATAACACATAGTACAAAATTAGCTTGTATATCCTAAACAACACATTAGAACTCGAAAGGATTTGGTGTGGCGTGTACGTCTAAACGTGAAGCCTCAAAACAGAACCCACAGGAGAATTTTCTTTCGTCAAAATTTGTCAGAAAACCACGTTTTAAAGAAATCCCCATCATGCGAAATTATCTTGTTTTTCCTAAACAACACGTTGTAACTCGAAAAGCTTTGGTGTTGCGTGAATGTCTAAGTGTGTAGCCTCCAAAGAGAACGCACAGGAGAGTTTTCTCTCGAAAGAATATGTAAGAATACCACGTTATAAGGAAATACAGTGTTGCAGAGTAGAGGCAAATATATACATATTGGAAACACTTAAAATTTAAGAGAAGAAATAATTCATCGTTAAAAAATAAGCTTGTATCTCCTAAACAACAAGTTGTAACTCAAAAAGATTTTGTGTGGCGTGTACGTCTAAACGTGAAGCCTCAAAAGAGAACGCACAGGAGAGTTTTCTCCCGAAAGAATATGTAGGAATACTACGTTATAAGGAAATACAGTGTTGCAGAGTAAAGACAAATACATTCTTATTGGAAACACTTAAACTTTATGAGTAGAAATAACACATAGTACAAAATTAGCTTGTATATCCTAAACAACACGTTAGAACTCGAAAGGATTTGGTGTGGCGTGTACGTCTAAACGTGAAGCCTCAAAAGAGAACCCACAGGAGAATTTTCTTTCCTCAAAATTTGTCAGAAAACCACGTTTTAAGGAAATCCCCATCATGCGAAATTATCTTGTTTTTCCTAAACAACACGTTGTAACTCGAAAAGCTTTGGTGTTGCGTGAATGTCTAAGTGTGTAGCCTCCAAAGAGAACGCACAGGAGAGTTTTCTCTCGAAAGAATATGTAAGAATACCACGTTATATGGAAATACAGTGTTGCAGAGTAGAGGCAAATACATACGTATTGGAAACACTTAAACTTTACGAGAAGAAATAATTCATCATTAAAAAATTAGCTTGTATCTCCTAAACAACAAGTTGTAACTCAAAAAGATTTGGTGTGGCGTGTACGTCTAAATGTTTAGCCTCAAAAGAGAACCCACAGGAGAATTTTCTTTCGTCAAAATTCGTCAGAAAACCACGTTTTAAGGAAATCCAGCATCGTGAGAAATTATCTTGTTCTTCCTAAACAACACGTTGTAACTCAAAAAGCTTTGGTGTTCCATGTATGTCTCAGCGTGTAGCCTCAAATGAGAATGCACAGGAGAGTTTTCTCTCGAAAAAATATGTAAGAATACCACCTTATAAGGAAATACAGTGTTGCAGAGTAAAGACAAATACTTACTTATTGGAAAAACTTTATGAGAAGAAATAACGCATCGTACCAAATTAGCCTGTATCTCCTAAACAACACGTTGAAACTTAAAAAGATTTGGTGTGGCCTGTACGTCTAAACGTGTAGTCTCAAAAGAGAACCAATAGGAGAAATTTCTTTTGTCAAAATTTGTCAGAAAACCACGTATTAAGGAAATCCCTCATCGTGCGAAATTATCTTGTTTTTCCTAAACAACACGTTGTAATGCGAAAAGCTTTGGTGTTGCGTGTATGTCTAAGCGTGTAGCCTCAAAAGAGGACGCACAGGAGAGTTTTCTCTCGAAAGACTATGTAAGAATACCACGTTATAAGGAAATACAGTGTTGCAGACTAAAGGCAAATACGTACGTATTGGAAACACTTTACGAGAAGAAATGAGGCATCGTACAAAATTAGCTTGATCTCCTAAACAGCACATTGTAACTCGAAAAGATTTGGTGTGGTGTGTACGTCTAAACGTGTAGCCTCAAAAGAGAACCCACAGGAGAATTTTTGTTTGTTAAAATTTGTCAGAAATCCATGTTTTAAGGAAATCACTCATCGTGCGAAATTATCTTGTTTTTCCTAAACAACATGTTGTAACTCGAAAAGGTTTGATGTTGCGTGTATGTCTAAGCGTGTAGCCTCAAAAGAGAACGCACGGGAGAGTTTTCTCTCGAAAGAACATGTAAGAATACCACATTATAAGGAAATACAGTTTTGCAGAGTAAAGACAAATACGTATGTATTTGAAACACTCTATGAGAAGAAATAACGCATCGTAAAAGATTAGTTTGTATCTCCTAAACAACACGTTGTAACTCGAAAAGATTTGGTGTGGCATGTACGTCTAAACGTGTAGCCTCAAAAGAGAACCCACAGGAGAATTGTCTTTCTTCAAAATTTGTCAGTAAACCACTTAAGGAAATCCCGCATCATGCGAAACTATCTTGTTTTTCCTAAACAACACATTGTAACTCGAAAATCTTTGGTGTTGCGTGTATGTCTAAGCATGTAGCCTCAAAAGAGAACGCACAGGAGAGATTTCTCTCGAACGAGTATGTAAGAATACCACGTTATAAGGAAATCCATTGTGGCAAATTAAAGATAACTACGTTCCTTTTGGAAACACTTAAACTTTACAAGAAGATATAAAGCATCGTAAAAAATTAGCTTGTATCTCCTAAAGAACACGTTGTAACTCGAAAACATTTGGTGTGGCGTGTACGTCTAAACATTTAGCCTCAAATGAAAACCCACAGGAGAATTTTATTTCCTCAAAATTTGTCAGAAAACCACGTTTTAAGGAATTCCCGCATCATGAGAAATTATCTTGTTTTTCTTAAACAACACGT
Organism: Apodemus sylvaticus; assembly: GCF_947179515.1. Lineage (NCBI taxonomy): Eukaryota > Metazoa > Chordata > Mammalia > Rodentia > Muridae > Apodemus > Apodemus sylvaticus. The sequence goes on from NW_026263364.1 coordinate 352,439, forward strand.
TCTAACTCGAAATGCTTTGGTGTTGCGTGTATGTCTAAGCGTGTAGCCTCAAAAGAGAATGCACAGGAGAGTTTTCTCTCGAAAGAATATGTACGAATACCATGTTATAAGGAAATACAGTGTTGTAGAGTAAAGACAAATACGTACATATTGGAAACACTTTAGGAGAAGAAATAACGCATCGTACAAAATTAGCTTGTATTTCCTAAACAACACGTTGTAACTCGAAAAGATTTGGTGTGGCGTGTACGTCTAAACATGTAACCTCAAAAGAGAACCCACAGGAGAATTTTCTTTCGTCAAAATTTGTCAGAAAACCACGTTTTAAGGAAATTCCGCATCGTGCGCAATTATCTTGTTTTTCATAAACAAAACATTGTAACTCGAAAAGCTTTGGTGTTGGGTGTATGTGTAAGCGTGTAGCCTCAAAAGAGAATGCACAGGAGAGTTTTCTCTCGAAAGAATATGTAAGAATACCACGTTATAAGGAAATATATTGCTGCAGAGTAAAGACAAATACATACGTATTGGAAACATATTATGAGAAGAAATAATGCATGGTACAAAATTTGCTTGTATCTCCTAAACAACACGTGGTAACTCAAAAAGATTTGGTGTGGCGTGCACGTCTAAATGTGTAGCCTCAAAAGAGAACCCACAGGAGAATTTTCTTACGTCAAAATTTGTCAGAAAACCACTTTTTAAGGAAATCCCGCATCGTGGGAAATTATCTTGTTTTTCCTAATCAACACGTTGTAACTCGAAAAGCTTTGGTGGTGCGTGTATGTCTAAGCGTGTAGCCTCCAAAGAGAACGCAAGGGATAGTTTTCTCTCGAAAGAATATGTAAGAATACCACGTTATAAGGAAATACAGTGTTGCAGAGTATAGACAAATATGTACTTATTGGAAACACTTTACGAAAAGAAATAACGCATCATGCAAACTTAGCTTGTATCTCCTAAACAACACGTTGTAACTCGAAAAGATTTGGTGTGGCGTGAACGACTAAACGTGTAGCCTCAAAGGAGAACCCACAGGAGAGTTTTCTTTCGTCAAAATTTGTCAGAAAACCACGTTTTAAGGAAATCCTGCATCCTGCGAAATTATCTTGTTTTTCCTAAACAACATGTTGTAACTCGAAAAGCTTTGGTGTTGCGTATATGTCTAAGCGCGTAGCCTCAAAAGAGAACGCACAGGAGAGTTTTCTCCCGAAAGAATATGTAGGAATACCACGTTATAAGGAAATACAGTGTTGCAGAGTAAAGACAAATAAATACTTATTGGAAACACTTAAACTTTACGAGAAGAAATAAAACATAGTACAAAATTAGCTTGTATATCCTAAACAACACGTTATAACTCGAAAGGATTTGGTGTTGCGTGTATCTCTAAGCATGTAGCCTCAAAAGAGAATGCACAGGAGAGTTTTCTCTCGAAAGAATATGTAAGAATACCATGTTATAAGAAAACATATTGCTGCAGAGTAAAGACAAATACATACGTTTTGGAAACACATTAAGAGAAGAAATAACGCATGGTACAAAATTAGCTTGTATCTCCGAAACAACAAGTGGTAACTCAAAAATATTTGGTGTGGCGTGTACATCTAAACGTGTAGCCTCAAAAGAGAACCCACAGGAGAATTTTCTTACGTCAAAATTTGTCAGAAAACCACGTTTTAAGGAAATCCCGCATCGTGCGAAATTATCTTGTTTTTCCTAATCAACATGTTGTAACTAGAAAAGCTTTGGTGGTGCGTGTATGTCTAAGCGTGTAGCCTCCAAAGAGAACGCACAGGATAGTTTTCTCTCGAAAGAATATGTAAGAATACCACGTTATAAGGAAATACAGTGTTGCAGAATTTAAACAAATATGTACTTATTGGAAACACTTTAGGAGAAGAAATAACGCATCATGTAAAATTAGCTTGTATCTCCTAAACAACACGTTGTAACTCGACAAGATTTGGTGTGGCATGTATGTCTAAACGTGTAGCCTCAAAAGAGAACCCACAGGAGAATTTTCTTTCATCAATATTTGTCAGAAAACCACGTTTTAAGGAAATCACGCATCATGCGAAATTATCTTGTTTTTTCTAAACAACACGTTGTAACTCGAAAAGCTTTGGTGTTGCTTGTATGTCTAAGCGTGTAGCCTCAAAAGAGAACGCACAGGAGAGTTTTCTTCCGAAAGAATATGTAGGAATACCACGTTATAAGGAAATACAGTGTTGCAGAGTAAATACAAATACATACTTATTGGAAACACTTAAGCTTTACGAGAAGAAATAACACATAGTAAAAAATTAGCTTGTATATCCTAAACAACACGTTATAACTCGAAAGGATTTGGTGTGGCGTATACGTCTAAACGTGTAGCCTCAAAAGAGAAAGCACAGGAGAATTTTCTTTCTTCAAAATTTGTCAGAAAACCACTTATTAAGGAAATCCCGCATCATATGAAACTATCTTGTTTTTCCTAAACAACACATTGGAACTCGAAAATCTTTGGTGTTGCGTGTATGTCTAAGCATGTAGCCTCAAAAGGGAACGCACAGTAGAGATTTCTCTCGAACGAGTATGTAAGAATGCCACGTTATAAGGAAATACATTGTGGCAAATTAAAGATAAATACGTTCCTTTTGGAAACACTTAAACTTTACAAGAAGATATAAAGCATCATAAAAAATTAGCTTGTATCTCCTAAAGAACACGTTGTAACTCGAAAACATTTGGTGTGGCGTGTACGTCTAAACATTTAGCCTCAAATGAAAACCCACAGGAGAATTTTATTTCCTCAAAATTTGTCAGAAAACCACGTTTTAAGGAATTCCCGCATCATGAGAAATTATCTTGTTTTTCCAAAACAACAGGTTCTAACTCGAAATGCTTTGGTGTTGCGTGTATGTCTAAGCGTGTAGCCTCAAAAGAGAATGCACAGGAGAGTTTTCTCTCGAAAGAATATGTACGAATACCATGTTATAAGGAAATACAGTGTTGTAGAGCAAAGACAAATACGTACATATTGGAAACACTTTAGGAGAAGAAATAACGCATCGTACAAAATTAGCTTGTATCTCCTAAACAACACGTTGTAACTCGAAAAGATTTGGTGTGGCGTGTACGTCTAAACATGTAGCCTCAAAAGAGAACCCACAGTAGAATTTTCTTTCGTCAAAATTTGTCAGAAAACCACGTTTTAAGGAAATTCCGCATCGTGCGCAATTATCTTGTTTTTCATAAACAAAACATTGTAACTCGAAAAGCTTTGGTGTTGGGTGTATGTGTAAGCGTGTAGCCTCAAAAGAGAATGCACAGGAGAGTTTTCTCTCGAAAGAATATGTAAGAATACCACGTTATAAGGAAATATATTGCTGCAGAGTAAAGACAAATACATACGTATTGGAAACATATTATGAGAAGAAATAATGCATGGTACAAAATTTGCTTGTATCTCCTAAACAACACGTGGTAACTCAAAAAGATTTGGTGTGGCGTGCACGTCTAAATGTGTAGCCTCAAAAGAGAACCCACAGGAGAATTTTCTTACGTCAAAATTTGTCAGAAAACCACTTTTTAAGGAAATCCCGCATCGTGGGAAATTATCTTGTTTTTCCTAATCAACACGTTGTAACTCGAAAAGCTTTGGTGGTGCGTGTATGTCTAAGCGTGTAGCCTCCAAAGAGAACCCAAGGGATAGTTTTCTCTCGAAAGAATATGTAAGAATACCACGTTATAAGGAAATACAGTGTTGCAGAGTATCGACAAATATGTACTTATTGGAAACACTTTACGAAAAGAAATAACGCATCATGCAACCTTAGCTTGTATCTCCTAAACAACACGTTGTAACTCGAAAAGATTTGGTGTGGCGTGAACGACTAAACGTGTAGCCTCAAAGGAGAACCCACAGGAGAGTTTTCTTTCGTCAAAATTTGTCAGAAAAAAACGTTTTAAGGAAATCCTGCATCCTGCGAAATTATCTTGTTTTTCCTAAACAACATGTTGTAACTCGAAAAGCTTTGGTGTTGCGTATATGTCTAAGCGTGTAGCCTCAAAAGAGAACGCACAGGAGAGTTTTCTCCCGAAAGAATATGTAGGAATACCACGTTATAAGGAAATACAGTGTTGCAGAGTAAAGACAAATAAATACTTATTGGAAACACTTAAACTTTACGAGAAGAAATAAAACATAGTACAAAATTAGCTTGTATATCCTAAACAACACGTTATAACTCGAAAGGATTTGGTTTTGCGTGTATGTCTAAGCATGTAGCCTCAAAAGAGAATGCACAGGAGAGTTTTCTCTCGAAAGAATATGTAAGAATACCATGTTATAAGGAAACATATTGCTGCAGAGTAAAGACAAATACATACGTTTTGGAAACACATTAAGAGAAGAAATAACGCATGGTACAAAATTAGCTTGTATCTCCGAAACAACACGTGGTAACTCAAAAATATTTGGTGTGGTGTGTACATCTAAAAGTGTAGCCTCAAAAGAGAACCCACAGGAGAATTTTCTTACGTCAAAATTTGTCAGAAAACCACGTTTTAAGGAAATCCCGCATCATGCGAAATTATCTTGTTTTTCCTAATCAACACGTTGTAACTCGAAAAGCTTTGGTGGTGCGTGTATGTCTAAGCGTGTAGCCTCCAAAGAGAACGCACAGGATAGTTTTCTCTCGAAAGAATATGTAAGAATACCACGTTATAAGGAAATACAGTGTTGCAGAGTATAGACAAATATGTACTTATTGGAAACACTTTAGGAGAAGAAATAACGCATCATGTAAAATTAGCTTGTATCTCCTAAACAACACGTTGTAACTCGACAAGATTTGGTGTGGCATGTATGTCTAAACGTGTAGCCTCAAAAGGGAACCCACAGGAGAGTTTTCTTTCGTCAAAATTTGTCAGAAAACCACGTTTTAAGGAAATACCGCATCGTGCGAAATTATCTTGTTTATCCTAAACAACATGTTGTAACTCGAAAAGCTTTGGTGTTGCGTGTATGTCTAAGCGTGTAGCCTCAAGAGAGAACGCACAGGAGAGTTTTCTTCCGAAAGAATATGTAGGAATACGACGTTATAAGGAAATACAGTGTTGCAGAGTAAAGACAAATACATACTTATTGGAAAAACTTAAGCTTTACGAGAAGAAATAACACATAGTACAAAATTAGCTTGTATATCCTAAACAACACGTTATAACTCGAAAGGATTTGGTGTGGCGTGTACGACTAAACGTGTAGCCTCAAAAGAGAACCCACAGGAGAATTTTCTTTCGTCAAAATTTGTCAGAAAACCACGTTTTAAGGAAATCCCGCATCATGCGAAATTATCTTGTTTTTCCTAAACAACACGTTGTAACTCGAAAAGCTTTGGTGTTGGGTGAATGTCTAAGCGTGTAGCCTCCAAAGAGAACGCACAGGAGAGTTTTCTCTCGAAAGAATATGTAAGAATATCACGTTATAAGGAAATACAGTGTGGCAGAGTAGAGGCAAGTACATACGTATTGGAAACACTTAAACTTTACGAGAAGAAATAATTCATCGTAAAAAAATTAGCTTGTATCTCCTAAACAACAAGTTGTAACTCAAAAAGATTTGGTGTGGCGTGTACGTCTAAAAGTGTAGCCTCAAAAGAGAACGCACAGGGGAGTTTTCTCCCGAAAGAATATGTAGGAATACCACGTTATAAGGAAATACAGTGTTGCAGACTAAAGACAAATACATACTTATTGGAAACAGTTAAGCTTTACGAGAAGAAATAACACATAGTACAAAATTAGCTTGTATATCCTAAACAACAGGTTATAACTCGATAGGATTTGGTGTGGCGTGTACATCTAAACGTGTAGCCTCAAAAGAGAACCCACAGGAGAATTTTCTTTAGTCAACACTTTTCAGAAAACCACGTTTTAAGGGAATCCCGCATCATGCGAAATTATCTTGTTTTTCCTAAACAACACGTTGTAACTCGAAAAGCTTTGGTGTTGGGTGAATGTCTAAGCGTGTAGCCTCCAAAGAGAACGCACAGGAGAGTTTTCTCTCGAAGGAATATGTAAGAATACCACGTTATAAGGAAATACAGTGTGGCAGAGTAAAGAAAATACGTAAGTAATGGGAGCACTTTATGAGAGAAATAACGCATCTTGCAAAACTAGCTTGTATGTCCTAAACAACACGTTGTAACTCGAAAAGATTTGGTGTGGCGTGTACGTCTAAAAGTGTAGCCTCAAAAGAGAACCCACAGGAGAGTTTTCTTTCGTCAAAATTTGTTAGAAAACCACGTTTTTAGGAAATCCCTCATCGTGGGAAATTATCTTGTTTTTCCTAATCAACACGTTGTAACTCGAAAATCTTTGGTGGTGCTTGTATGTCTAAGCGTGTAGCCTCCAAAGAGAATGCACAGGATAGATTTCTCTCGAAAGAATATGTAAGAATACCACGTTATAAGGAAATACAGTGTTGCAGAATTTAGACAAATATGTACTTATTGGAAACACTTTAGGAGAAGAAATAACCCATCATGCAAAATTAGCTTGTATCTCCTAAACAACACGTTGTAACTCGACAAGGTTTGGTGTGGCGTGTATGTCTAAACGTGTAGCCTCAAAAGAGAACACACAGGAGAGTTTTCTTTCGTCAAAATTTGTCAGAAAACCACGTTTTAAGGAAATACCGCATCGTGCGAAATTATCTTGTTTTTCCTAAACAACATGTAACTCGAAAAGCTTTGGTGGTGCGTGTATGTCTAAGCATGTAGCCTCAAAAGAGAACGCACAGGAGAGTTTTCTTCCGAAAGAATATGTAGGAATACCACGTTATAAGGAAATACAGTGTTGCAGAGTAAAGACAAATGCATACTTATTGGAAACACTTAAGCTTTACGAGACGAAATAACACATAGTAAAAATTAGTTTGTATATCCTAAACAACACGTTATAACTTGAAAAGATTAGGTGTGGCGTGTACGTCTAAACGTGTAGCCTCAAAAGAGAACCGACAGGAGAATTTTCTTTCATCAATATTTGTCAGAAAACCACGTTTTAAGGAAATCCCGCATTATGCGAAATTATCTTGTTTTTCCTAAACAACACGTTGTAACTCGAAAAGCTTTGGTGTTGCGTGTATGTCTAAGCGTGTAGCCTCAAAAGAGAACGCACAGGAGAGTTTTCTTCCAAAAGAATATGTAGTAATACCACGTTATATGGAAATACAGTGTTGCAGAGTAAAGACAAATGCATTCTTATTGGAAACACTTAAGTTTTACGAGAAGAAATAACACATAGTAAATATTAGTTTGTATATCCTAAACAACACGTTATAACTCGAAAGGATTTGGTGTGGCGTGTACGGCTAAACGTGTAGCCTCAAAAGAGAACCCACAGAAGAATTTTCTTTCATCAAAATTTGTCAGAAAACCACGTTTTAAGGAAATCCCGTATCATGCGAAATTATCTTGTTTTTCCTAAACAACACGTTGTAACTCGAAAAGCTTTGGTGTTGCGCGAATGTCTAAGCGTGTAGCCTCCAAAGAGAACGCACAGGAGAATTTTCTCTCGAAAGAATATGTAAGAATACCACGTTATAAGGAAATACAGTGTTGCAGAGTAGAGGCAAATATATACATATTGGAAACACTTAAACTTTAAGAGAAGAAATAATTCATCGTTAAAAAATAAGCTTGTACCTCCTAAACAACAAGTTGTAACTCAAAAAGATTTGGTGTGGTGTGTACGTCTAAACGTGTAGCCTCAAAAGAGAACGCACAGGAGAGTTTTCTCCCAAAAGAATATGTAGGAATACTACGTTATAAGGAAATACAGTGTTGCAGAGTAAAGACAAATGCATACTTATTGGAAACACTTAAGCTTTACGAGACGAAATAATACATAGTAAAAATTAGTTTGTATATCCTAAACAACACGTTTTAACTTGAAAGGATTAGGTGTGGCGTGTAGGTCTAAACGTGTAGCCTCAAAAGAGAACCCACAGGAGAATTTTCTTTCATCAATATTTGTCAGAAAACCACGTTTGAAGGAAATCACGCATCATGCGAAATTATCTTATTTTTCCTAAACAACACGTTGTAACTCGAAAAGCTTTGGTGTTGCGTGTATGTCTAAGCGTGTAGCCTCAAAAGAGAACGCAGAGGAGAGTTTTCTTCCGAAAGAATATGTAGGAATACCACGTTATAAGGAAATACAGTGTTGCAGAGTAAAGACAAATACATACTTATTGGAAACACTTAAGCTTTACGAGAAGTTATCTCATAGTAAAAAATTAGCTTGTATATCCTAAACAACACGTTATAACTCGAAAGGATTTGGTGTGGCGTGTACGTCTAAACGTGTAGCCTCAAAAGAGAACCCACAGGAGAATTTTCTTTCTTCAAAATTTGTCAGAAAACCACTTATTAAGGAAATCCCGCATCATGCGAAACTATCTTGTTTTTCCTAAACAACACATTGGAACTCGAAAATCTTTGGTGTTGCGTGTATGTCTAAGCATGTAGCCTCAAAAGAGAACGCACAGTAGAGATTTCTCTCGAACGAGTATGTAAGAATACCACGTTATAAGGAAATACATTGTGGCAAATTAAAGATAAATACGTTCCTTTTGGAAACACTTAAACTTTACAAGAAGATATAAAGCATCGTAAAAAATTAGCTTGTATCTCCTAAAGAACACGTTGTAACTCGAAAACATTTGGTTTGGCATGTACGTCTAAACATTTAGCCTCAAATGAAAACCCACAGGAGAATTTTCTTTCCTCAAAATTTGTCAGAAAACCACGTTTTAAGGAATTCCCGCATCATGAGAAATTATCTTGTTTTTCCTAAACAACACGTTCTAACTCGAAATGCTTTGGTGTTGTGTGTATGTCTATGCGTGTAGCCTCAAAAGAGAATGCACAGGAGAGTTTTCTCTCGAAAGAATATGTACGAATACCATGTTATAAGGAAATACAGTGTTGTAGAGTAAAGACAAATACGTACATATTGGAAACACTTTAGGAGAAGAAATAACGCATCGTACAAAATTAGCTTGTATCTCCTAAACAACACGTTGTAACTCGAAAAGATTTGGTGTGGCGTGTACGTCTAAACATGTAGCCTCAAAAGAGAACCCACAGGAGAATTTTCTTTCGTCAAAATTTGTCAGAAAACCACGTTTTAAGGAAATTCCGCATCGTGCGCAATTATCTTGTTTTTCATAAACAAAACATTGTAACTCGAAAAGCTTTGGTGTTGGGTGTATGTGTAAGCGTGTAGCCTCAAAAGAGAATGCACAGGAGAGTTTTCTCTCGAAAGAATATGTAAGAATACCACGTTATAAGGAAATATATTGCTGCAGAGTAAAGACAAATACATACGTATTGGAAACATATTATGAGAAGAAATAATTCATGGTACAAAATTTGCTTGTATCTCCTAAACAACACGTGGTAACTCAAAAAGATTTGGTGTGGCGTGCACGTCTAAATGTGTAGCCTCAAAAGAGAACCCACAGGAGAATTTTCTTACGTCAAAATTTGTCAGAAAACCACGTTTTAAGGAAATCCCGCATCGTGGGAAATTATCTTGTTTTTCCTAATCAACACGTTGTAACTCGAAAAGCTTTGGTGGTGCGTGTATGTCTAAGCGTGTAGCCTCCAAAGAGAACGCACAGGATAGTTTTCTCTCGAAAGAATATGTAAGAATACCACGTTATAAGGAAATACAGTGTTGCAGAGTATAGACAAATATGTACTTATTGGAAACACTTTAGGAGAAGAAATAACGCATCATGTAAAATTAGCTTGTATCTCCTAAACAACACGTTGTAACTCGACAAGATTTGGTGTGGCATGTATGTCTAAACGTGTAGCCTCAAAAGAGAACCCACAGGAGAGTTTTCTTTCGTCAAAATTTGTCAGAAAACCACGTTTTAAGGAAATACCGCATCGTGCGAAATTATCTTGTTTATCCTAAACAACATGTTGTAACTCGAAAAGCTTTGGTGGTGCGTGTATGTCTAAGCGTGTAGCCTCAAGAGAGAACGCACAGGAGAGTTTTCTTCCGAAAGAATATGTAGGAATACCACGTTATAAGGAAATACAGTGTTGCAGAGTAAAGACAAATACATACTTATTGGAAACACTTAATCTTTACGAGAAGAAATAACACATAGTACAAAATTAGCTTGTATATCCTAAACAACACGTTATAACTCGAAAGGATTTGGTGTGGCGTGTACGACTAAACGTGTAGCCTCAAAAGAGAACCCACAGGAGAATTTTCTTTCGTCAAAATTTGTCAGAAAACCACGTTTTAAGGAAATCCCGCATCATGCGAAATTATCTTGTTTTTCCTAAACAACACGTTGTAACTCGAAAAGCTTTGGTGTTGGGTGAATGTCTAAGCGTGTAGCCTCCAAAGAGAACGCACAGGAGAGTTTTCTCTCGAAAGAATATGTAAGAATATCACGTTATAAGGAAATACAGTGTGGCAGAGTAGAGGCAAGTACATACGTATTGGAAACACTTAAACTTTACGAGAAGAAATAATTCATCGTAAAAAAATTAGCTTGTATCTCCTAAACAACAAGTTGTAACTCAAAAAGATTTGGTGTGGCGTGTACGTCTAAAAGTGTAGCCTCAAAAGAGAAAGCACAGGGGAGTTTTCTCCCGAAAGAATTTGTAGGAATACCACGTTATAAGGAAATACAGTGTGGCAGAGTAAAGAAAATACGTAAGTAATGGGAGCACTTTATGAGAGAAATAACGCATCTTGCAAAACTAGCTTGTATGTCCTAAACAACACGTTGTAACTCGAAAAGATTTGGTGTGGCGTGTACGTCTAAAAGTGTAGCCTCAAAAGAGAACCCACAGGAGAGTTTTCTTTCGTCAAAATTTGTTAGAAAACCACGTTTTTAGGAAATCCCTCATCGTGGGAAATTATCTTGTTTTTCCTAATCAACACGTTGTAACTCGAAAATCTTTGGTGGTGCTTGTATGTCTAAGCGTGTAGCCTCCAAAGAGAATGCACAGGATAGTTTTCTCTCGAAAGAATATGTAAGAATACCACGTTATAAGGAAATACAGTGTTGCAGAATTTAGACAAATATGTACTTATTGGAAACACTTTAGGAGAAGAAATAACCCATCATGCAAAATTAGCTTGTATCTCCTAAACAACACGTTGTAACTCGACAAGGTTTGGTGTGGCGTGTATGTCTAAACGTGTAGCCTCAAAAGAGAACACACAGGAGAGTTTTCTTTCGTCAAAATTTGTCAGAAAACCACGTTTTAAGGAAATACCGCATCGTGCGAAATTATCTTGTTTTTCCTAAACAACATGTAACTCGAAAAGCTTTGGTGGTGCGTGTATGTCTAAGCGTGTAGCCTCAAAAGAGAACGCACAGGAGAGTTTTCTTCCGAAAGAATATGTAGGAATACCACGTTATAAGGAAATACAGTGTTGCAGAGTAAAGACAAATGCATACTTGTTGGAAACACTTAAGCTTTACGAGACGAAATAACACATAGTAAAAATTAGTTTGTATATCCTAAACAACACGTTGTAACTTGAAAATTTTAGGTGTGGCGTGTACGTCTAAACGTGTAGCCTCAAAAGAGAACCCACAGGAGAATTTTCTTTCATCAATATTTGTCAGAAAACCACGTTTTAAGGAAATCCCGCATCATGCGAAATTATCTTGTTTTTCCTAAACAACACGTTGTAACTCGAAAAGCTTTGGTGTTGCGTGTATGTCTAAGCGTGTAGCCTCAAAAGAGAACGCACAGGAGAGTTTTCTTCCAAAAGAATATGTAGGAATACCACGTTATATGGAAATACAGTGTTGCAGAGTAAAGACAAATGCATTCTTATTGGAAACACTTAAGTTTTACGAGAAGAAATAACACATAGTAAATATTAGTTTGTATATCCTAAACAACACGTTATAACTCGAAAGGATTTGGTGTGGCGTGTACGTCTAAACGTGTAGCCTCAAAAGAGAACGCACAGAAGAATTTTCTTTCATCAAAATTTGTCAGAAAACCACGTTTTAAGGAAATCCCGCATCATGCGAAATTATCTTGTTTTTCCTAAACAACACGTTGTAACTCGAAAAGCTTTGGTGTTGCGTGAATGTCTAAGCGTGTAGCCTCCAAAGAGAACGCACAGGAGAGTTTTCTCTCGAAAGAATATGTAAGAATACCACGTTATAAGGAAATACAGTGTTGCAGAGTAGAGGCAAATATATACATATTGGAAACACTTAAACTTTAAGAGAAGAAATAATTCATCGTTAAAAAATAAGCTTGTACCTCCTAAACAACAAGTTGTAACTCAAAAAGATTTGGTGTGGCGTGTACGTCTAAACGTGTAGCCTCAAAAGAGAACACACAGGAGAGTTTTCTCCCAAAAGAATATGTAGGAATACTACGTTATAAGGAAATACAGTGTTGCAGAGTAAAGACAAATGCATACTTATTGGAAACACTTAAGCTTTACGAGAGGAAATAACACATAGTAAAAATTAGTTTGTATATCCTAAACAACACGTTTTAACTTGAAAGGATTAGGTGTGGCGTGTACGTCTAAACGTGTAGCCTCAAAAGAGAACCCACAGGAGAATTTTCTTTCATCAATATTTGTCAGAAAACCACGTTTGAAGGAAATCACGCATCATGCGAAATTATCTTATTTTTCCTAAACAACACGTTGTAACTCGAAAAGCTTTGGTGTTGCGTGTATGTCTAAGCGTGTAGCCTCAAAAGAGAACGCACAGGAGAGTTTTCTTCCGAAAGAATATGTAGGAATACCACGTTATAAGGAAATACAGTGTTGCAGAGTAAAGACAAATACATACTTATTGGAAACACTTAAGCTTTACGAGAAGAAATAACACATAGTAAAAAATTAGCTTGTATATCCTAAACAACACGTTATAACTCGAAAGGATTTGGTGTGGCGTGTACGTCTAAACGTGTAGCCTCAAAAGAGAACCCACAGGAGAATTTTCTTTCTTCAAAATTTGTCAGAAAACCACTTATTAAGGAAATCCCGCATCATGCGAAACTATCTTGTTTTTCCTAAACAACACATTGGAACTCGAAAATCTTTGGTGTTGCGTGTATGTCTAAGCATGTAGCCTCAAAAGAGAACGCACAGGAGAGATTTCTCTCGAACGAGTATGTAAGAATACCACGTTATAAGGAAATACATTGTGGCAAATTAAAGATAAATACGTTCCTTTTGGAAACACTTAAACTTTACAAGAAGATATAAAGCATCGTAAAAAATTAGCTTGTATCTCCTAAAGAACACGTTGTAACTCGAAAACATTTGGTGTGGCGTGTACGTCTAAACATTTAGCCTCAAATGAAAACCCACAGGAGAATTTTCTTTCCTCAAAATTTGTCAGAAAACCACGTTTTAAGGAATTCCCGCATCATAAGAAATTATCTTGTTTTTCCTAAACAACACGTTCTAACTCGAAATGCTTTGGTGTTGCGTGTATGTCTATGCGTGTAGCCTCAAAAGAGAATGCACAGGAGAGTTTTCTCTCGAAAGAATATGTACGAATACCATGTTATAAGGAAATACAGTGTTGTAGAGTAAAGACAAATACGTACATATTGGAAACACTTTAGGAGAAGAAATAACGCATCGTACAAAATTAGCTTGTATCTCCTAAACAACACGTTGTAACTCGAAAAGATTTGGTGTGGCGTGTACGTCTAAACATGTAGCCTCAAAAGAGAACCCACAGGAGAATTTTCTTTCGTCAAAATTTGTCAGAAAACCACGTTTTAAGGAAATTCCGCATCGTGCGCAATTATCTTGTTTTTCATAAACAAAACATTGTAACTCGAAAAGCTTTGGTGTTGGGTGTATGTGTAAGCGTGTAGCCTCAAAAGAGAATGCACAGGAGAGTTTTCTCTCGAAAGAATATGTAAGAATACCACGTTATAAGGAAATATATTGCTGCAGAGTAAAGACAAATACATACGTATTGGAAACATATTATGAGAAGAAATAATGCATGGTACAAAATTTGCTTGTATCTCCTAAACAACACGTGGTAACTCAAAAAGATTTGGTGTGGCGTGCACGTCTAAATGTGTAGCCTCAAAAGAGAACCCACAGGAGAATTTTCTTACGTCAAAATTTGTCAGAAAACCACTTTTTAAGGAAATCCCGCATCGTGGGAAATTATCTTGTTTTTCCTAATCAACACGTTGTAACTCGAAAAGCTTTGGTGGTGCGTGAATGTCTAAGCGTGTAGCCTCCAAAGAGAACCCAAGGGATAGTTTTCTCTCGAAAGAATATGTAAGAATACCACGTTATAAGGAAATACAGTGTTGCAGAGTATAGACAAATATGTACTTATTGGAAACACTTTACGAAAAGAAATAACGCATCATGCAAACTTAGCTTGTATCTCCAAAACAACACGTTGTAACTCGAAAAGATTTGGTGTGGCGTGAACGACTAAACGTGTAGCCTCAAAGGAGAACCCACAGGAGAGTTTTCTTTCGTCAAAATTTGTTAGAAAACCACGTTTTTAGGAAATCCCTCATCGTGGGAAATTATCTTGTTTTTCCTAATCAACACGTTGTAACTCGAAAATCTTTGGTGGTGCTTGTATGTCTAAGCGTGTAGCCTCCAAAGAGAATGCACAGGATAGTTTTCTCTCGAAAGAATATGTAAGAATCCCACGTTATAAGGAAATACAGTGTTGCAGAATTTAGACAAATATGTACTTATTGGAAACACTTTAGGAGAAGAAATAACCCATCATGCAAAATTAGCTTGTATCTCCTAAACAACACGTTGTAACTCGACAAGGTTTGGTGTGGCGTGTATGTCTAAACGTGTAGCCTCAAAAGAGAACACACAGGAGAGTTTTCTTTCGTCAAAATTTGTCAGAAAACCACGTTTTAAGGAAATACCGCATCGTGCGAAATTATCTTGTTTTTCCTAAACAACATGTAACTCGAAAAGCTTTGGTGGTGCGTGTATGTCTAAGCGTGTAGCCTCAAAAGAGAACGCACAGGAGAGTTTTCTTCTGAAAGAATATGTAGGAATACCACGTTATAAGGAAATACAGTGTTGCAGAGTAAAGACAAATGCATACTTATTGGAAACACTTAAGCTTTACGAGACGAAATAACACATAGTAAAAATTAGTTTGTATATCCTAAACAACACGTTGTAACTTGAAAATTTTAGGTGTGGCGTGTACGTCTAAACGTGTAGCCTCAAAAGAGAACCCACAGGAGAATTTTCTTTCATCAATATTTGTCAGAAAACCACGTTTTAAGGAAATCCCGCATCATGCGAAATTATCTTGTTTTTCCTAAACAACACGTTGTAACTCGAAAAGCTTTGGTGTTGCGTGTATGTCTAAGCGTGTAGCCTCAAAAGAGAACGCACAGGAGAGTTTTCTTCCAAAAGAATATGTAGGAATACCACGTTATATGGAAATACAGTGTTGCAGAGTAAAGACAAATGCATTCTTATTGGAAACACTTAAGTTTTACGAGAAGAAATAACACATAGTAAATATTAGTTTGTATATCCTAAACAACACGTTATAACTCGAAAGGATTTGGTGTGGCGTGTACGTCTAAACGTGTAGCCTCAAAAGAGAACCCACAGAAGAATTTTCTTTCATCAAAATTTGTCAGAAAACCACGTTTTAAGGAAATCCCGCATCATGTGAAATTATCTTGTTTTTCCTAAACAACACGTTGTAACTCGAAAAGCTTTGGTGTTGCGTGAATGTCTAAGCGTGTAGCCTCCAAAGAGAACACACAGGAGAGTTTTCTCTCGAAAGAATATGTAAGAATATCACGTTATAAGGAAATACAGTGTTGCCGAGTAGAGGCAAATATATACATATTGGAAACACTTAAACTTTAAGAGAAGAAATAATTCATCGTTAAAAAATAAGCTTGTACCTCCTAAACAACAAGTTGTAACTCAAAAAGATTTGGTGTGGCGTGTACGTCTAAACGTGTAGCCTCAAAAGAGAACACACAGGAGAGTTTTCTCCCAAAAGAATATGTAGGAATACTACGTTATAAGGAAATACAGTGTTGCAGAGTAAAGACAAATGCATACTTATTGGAAACACTTAAGCTTTACGAGAGGAAATAACACATAGTAAAAATTAGTTTGTATATCCTAAACAACACGTTTTAACTTGAAAGGATTAGGTGTGGCGTGTACGTCTAAACGTGTAGCCTCAAAAGAGAACCCACAGGAGAATTTTCTTTCATCAATATTTGTCAGAAAACCACGTTTGAAGGAAATCACGCATCATGCGAAATTATCTTATTTTTCCTAAACAACACGTTGTAACTCGAAAAGCTTTGGTGTTGCGTGTATGTCTAAGCGTGTAGCCTCAAAAGAGAACGCACAGGAGAGTTTTCTTCCGAAAGAATATGTAGGAATACCACGTTATAAGGAAATACAGTGTTGCAGAGTAAAGACAAATACATACTTATTGGAAACACTTAAGCTTTACGAGAAGAAATAACACATAGTAAAAAATTAGCTTGTATATCCTAAACAACACGTTATAACTCGAAAGGATTTGGTGTGGCGTGTACGTCTAAACGTGTAGCCTCAAAAGAGAACCCACAGGAGAATTTTCTTTCTTCAAAATTTGTCAGAAAACCACTTATTAAGGAAATCCCGCATCATGCGAAACTATCTTGTTTTTCCTAAACAACACATTGGAACTCGAAAATCTTTGGTGTTGCGTGTATGTCTAAGCATGTAGCCTCAAAAGAGAACGCACAGTAGAGATTTCTCTCGAACGAGTATGTAAGAATACCACGTTATAAGGAAATACATTGTGGCAAATTAAAGATAAATACGTTCCTTTTGGAAACACTTAAACTTTACAAGAAGATATAAAGCATCGTAAAAAATTAGCTTGTATCTCCTAAAGAACACGTTGTAACTCGAAAACATTTGGTGTGGCGTGTACGTCTAAACATTTAGCCTCAAATGAAAACCCACAGGAGAATTTTCTTTCCTCAAAATTTGTCAGAAAACCACGTTTTAAGGAATTCCCGCATCATGAGAAATTATCTTGTTTTTCCTAAACAACACGTTCTAACACGAAATGCTTTGGTGTTGCGTGTATGTCTATGCGTGTAGCCTCAAAAGAGAATGCACAGGAGAGTTTTCTCTCGAAAGAATATGTACGAATACCATGTTATAAGGAAATACAGTGTTGTAGAGTAAAGACAAATACGTACATATTGGAAACACTTTAGGAGAAGAAATAACGCATCGTACAAAATTAGCTTGTATCTCCTAAACAACACGTTGTAACTCGAAAAGATTTGGTGTGGCGTGTACGTCTAAACATGTAGCCTCAAAAGAGAACCCACAGGAGAATTTTCTTTCGTCAAAATTTGTCAGAAAACCACGTTTTAAGGAAATTCCGCATCGTGCGCAATTATCTTGTTTTTCATAAACAAAACATTGTAACTCTAAAAGCTTTGGTGTTGGGTGTATGTGTAAGCGTGTAGCCTCAAAAGAGAATGCACAGGAGAGTTTTCTCTCGAAAGAATATGTAAGAATACCACGTTATATGGAAATATATTGCTGCAGAGTAAAGACAAATACATACGTATTGGAAACATATTATGAGAAGAAATAATGCATGGTACAAAATTTGCTTGTATCTCCTAAACAACACATGGTAACTCAAAAAGATTTGGTGTGGCGTGCACGTCTAAATGTGTAGCCTCAAAAGAGAACCCACAGGAGAATTTTCTTACGTCAAAATTTGTCAGAAAACCACTTTTTAAGGAAATCCCGCATCGTGGGAAATTATCTTGTTTTTCCTAATCAACACGTTGTAACTCGAAAAGCTTTGGTGGTGCATGTATGTCTAAGCGTGTAGCCTCCAAAGAGAACCCAAGGGATAGTTTTCTCTCGAAAGAATATGTAAGAATACCACGTTATAAGGAAATACAGTGTTGCAGAGTATAGACAAATATGTACTTATTGGAAACACTTTACGAAAAGAAATAACGCATCATGCAAACTTAGCTTGTATCTCCTAAACAACACGTTGTAACTCGAAAAGATTTGGTGTGGCGTGAACGACTAAACGTGTAGCCTCAAAGGAGAACCCACAGGAGAGTTTTCTTTCGTCAAAATTTGTCAGAAAACCACGTTTTAAGGAAATCCTGCATCCTGCGAAATTATCTTGTTTTTCCTAAACAACATGTTGTAACTCGAAAAGCTTTGGTGTTGCGTATATGTCTAAGCGTGTAGCCTCAAAAGAGAACGCACAGGAGAGTTTTCTCCCGAAAGAATATGTAGGAATACCACGTTATAAGGAAATACAGTGTTGCAGAGTAAAGACAAATAAATACTTATTGGAAACACTTAAACTTTACGAGAAGAAATAAAACATAGTACAAAATTAGCTTGTATATCCTAAACAACACGTTATAACTCGAAAGGATTTGGTGTTGCGTGTATGTCTAAGCATGTAGCCTCAAAAGAGAATGCACAGGAGAGTTTTCTCTTGAAAGAATATGTAAGAATACCATGTTATAAGGAAACATATTGCTGCAGAGTAAAGACAAATACATACGTTTTGGAAACACATTAAGAGAAGAAATAACGCATGGTACAAAATTAGCTTGTATCTCCGAAACAACACGTGGTAACTCAAAAATATTTGGTGTGGTGTGTACATCTAAACGTGTAGCCTCAAAAGAGAACCCACAGGAGAATTTTCTTACGTCAAAATTTGTCAGAAAACCACGTTTTAAGGAAATCCCGCATCATGCGAAATTATCTTGTTTTTCCTAATCAACACGTTGTAACTCGAAAAGCTTTGGTGGTGCGTGTATGTCTAAGCGTGTAGCCTCCAAAGAGAACGCACAGGATAGTTTTCTCTCGAAAGAATATGTAAGAATACCACGTTATAAGGAAATACAGTGTTGCAGAGTATAGACAAATATGTACTTATTGGAAACACTTTAGGAGAAGAAATAACGCATCATGTAAAATTAGCTTGTATCTCCTAAACAACACGTTGTAACTCGACAAGATTTGGTGTGGCATGTATGTCTAAACGTGTAGCCTCAAAAGAGAACCCACAGGAGAGTTTTCTTTCGTCAAAATTTGTCAGAAAACCACGTTTTAAGGAAATACCGCATCGTGCGAAATTATCTTGTTTATCCTAAACAACATGTTGTAACTCGAAAAGCTTTGGTGGTGCGTGTATGTCTAAGCGTGTAGCCTCAAGAGAGAACGCACAGGAGAGTTTTCTTCCGAAAGAATATGTAGGAATACCACGTTATAAGGAAATACAGTGTTGCAGAGTAAAGACAAATACATACTTATTGGAAACACTTAATCTTTACGAGAAGAAATAACACATAGTACAAAATTAGCTTGTATATCCTAAACAACACGTTATAACTCGAAAGGATTTGGTGTGGCGTGTACGACTAAACGTGTAGCCTCAAAAGAGAACCCACAGGAGAATTTTCTTTCGTCAAAATTTGTCAGAAAACCACGTTTTAAGGAAATCCCGCATCATGCGAAATTATCTTGTTTTTCCTAAACAACACGTTGTAACTCGAAAAGCTTTGGTGTTGGGTGAATGTCTAAGCGTGTAGCCTCCAAAGAGAACGCACAGGAGAGTTTTCTCTCGAAAGAATATGTAAGAATATCACGTTATAAGGAAATACAGTGTGGCAGAGTAGAGGCAAGTACATACGTATTGGAAACACTTAAACTTTACGAGAAGAAATAATTCATCGTAAAAAAATTAGCTTGTATCTCCTAAACAACAAGTTGTAACTCAAAAAGATTTGGTGTGGCGTGTACGTCTAAAAGTGTAGCCTCAAAAGAGAACGCACAGGGGAGTTTTCTCCCGAAAGAATTTGTAGGAATACCACGTTATAAGGAAATACAGTGTTGCAGAGTAAAGACAAATACATACTTATTGGAAACAGTTAAGCTTTATGAGAAGAAATAACACATAGTACAAAATTAGCTTGTATATCCTAAACAACAGGTTATAACTCGATAGGATTTGGTGTGTCGTGTACATCTAAACGTGTAGCCTCAAAAGAGAACCCACAGGAGAATTTTCTTTCATCAATATTTGTCAGAAAACCACGTTTTAAGGAAATCCCGCATCATGCGAAATTATCTTGTTTTTCCTAAACAACACGTTGTAACTCGAAAAGCTTTGGTGTTGCGTGTATGTCTAAGCGTGTAGCCTCAAAAGAGAACGCACAGGAGAGTTTTCTCCCGAAAGAATATGTAGGAATACCACGTTATAAGGAAATACAGTGTTGCAGAGTAAAGACAAATAAATACTTATTGGAAACACTTAAACTTTACGAGAAGAAATAAAACATAGTACAAAATTAGCTTGTATATCCTAAACAACACGTTATAACTCGAAAGGATTTGGTGTTGCGTGTATGTCTAAGCATGTAGCCTCAAAAGAGAATGCACAGGAGAGTTTTCTCTTGAAAGAATATGTAAGAATACCATGTTATAAGGAAACATATTGCTGCAGAGTAAAGACAAATACATACGTTTTGGAAACACATTAAGAGAAGAAATAACGCATGGTACAAAATTAGCTTGTATCTCCGAAACAACACGTGGTAACTCAAAAATATTTGGTGTGGTGTGTACATCTAAACGTGTAGCCTCAAAAGAGAACCCACAGGAGAATTTTCTTACGTCAAAATTTGTCAGAAAACCACGTTTTAAGGAAATCCCGCATCATGCGAAATTATCTTGTTTTTCCTAATCAACACGTTGTAACTCGAAAAGCTTTGGTGGTGCGTGTATGTCTAAGCGTGTAGCCTCCAAAGAGAACGCACAGGATAGTTTTCTCTCGAAAGAATATGTAAGAATACCACGTTATAAGGAAATACAGTGTTGCAGAGTATAGACAAATATGTACTTATTGGAAACACTTTAGGAGAAGAAATAACGCATCATGTAAAATTAGCTTGTATCTCCTAAACAACACGTTGTAACTCGACAAGATTTGGTGTGGCATGTATGTCTAAACGTGTAGCCTCAAAAGAGAACCCACAGGAGAGTTTTCTTTCGTCAAAATTTGTCAGAAAACCACGTTTTAAGGAAATACCGCATCGTGCGAAATTATCTTGTTTATCCTAAACAACATGTTGTAACTCGAAAAGCTTTGGTGGTGCGTGCATGTCTAAGCGTGTAGCCTCAAGAGAGAACGCACAGGAGAGTTTTCTTCCGAAAGAATATGTAGGAATACCACGTTATAAGGAAATACAGTGTTGCAGAGTAAAGACAAATACATACTTATTGGAAACACTTAATCTTTACGAGAAGAAATAACACATAGTACAAAATTAGCTTGTATATCCTAAACAACACGTTATAACTCGAAAGGATTTGGTGTGGCGTGTACGACTAAACGTGTAGCCTCAAAAGAGAACCCACAGGAGAATTTTCTTTCGTCAAAATTTGTCAGAAAACCACGTTTTAAGGAAATCCCGCATCATGCGAAATTATCTTGTTTTTCCTAAACAACACGTTGTAACTCGAAAAGCTTTGGTGTTGGGTGAATGTCTAAGCGTGTAGCCTCCAAAGAGAACGCACAGGAGAGTTTTCTCTCGAAAGAATATGTAAGAATATCACGTTATAAGGAAATACAGTGTGGCAGAGTAGAGGCAAGTACATACGTATTGGAAACACTTAAACTTTACGAGAAGAAATAATTCATCGTAAAAAAATTAGCTTGTATCTCCTAAACAACAAGTTGTAACTCAAAAAGATTTGGTGTGGCGTGTACGTCTAAAAGTGTAGCCTCAAAAGAGAACGCACAGGGGAGTTTTCTCCCGAAAGAATTTGTAGGAATACCACGTTATAAGGAAATACAGTGTTGCAGAGTAAAGACAAATACATACTTATTGGAAACAGTTAAGCTTTATGAGAAGAAATAACACATAGTACAAAATTAGCTTGTATATCCTAAACAACAGGTTATAACTCGATAGGATTTGGTGTGTCGTGTACATCTAAACGTGTAGCCTCAAAAGAGAACCCACAGGAGAATTTTCTTTCGTCAACACTTTTCAGAAAACCACGTTTTAAGGGAATCCCGCATCATGCGAAATTATCTTGTTTTTCCTAAACAACACGTTGTAACTCGAAAAGCTTTGGTGTTGCGTGAATGTCTAAGCGTGTAGCCTCCAAAGAGAACGCACACGAGAGTTTTCTCTCGAAAGAATATGTAAGAATACCACGTTATAAGGAAATACAGTGTGGCAGAGTAAAGAAAATATGTAAGTAATCGGAGCACTTTATGAGAGAAATAACGCATCTTGCAAAACTAGCTTGTATGTCCTAAACAACACGTTGTAACTCGAAATGATTTGGTGTGGCGTGTACGTCTAAAAGTGTAGCCTCAAAAGAGAACCCACAGGAGAGTTTTCTTTCGTCAAAATTTGTTAGAAAACCACGTTTTTAGGAAATCCCTCATCGTGGGAAATTATCTTGTTTTTCCTAATCAACACGTTATAACTCGAAAATCTTTGGTGGTGCTTGTATGTCTAAGCGTGTAGCCTCCAAAGAGAATGCACAGGATAGTTTTCTCTCGAAAGAATATGTAAGAATACCACGTTATAAGGAAATACAGTGTTGCAGAATTTAGACAAATATGTACTTATTGGAAACACTTTAGGAGAAGAAATAACCCATCATGCAAAATTAGCTTGTATCTCCTAAACAACACGTTGTAACTCGACAAGGTTTGGTGTGGCGTGTATGTCTAAACGTGTAGCCTCAAAAGAGAACACACAGGAGAGTTTTCTTTCGTCAAAATTTGTCAGAAAACCACGTTTTAAGGAAATACCGCATCGTGCGAAATTATCTTGTTTTTCCTAAACAACATGTAACTCGAAAAGCTTTGGTGGTGCGTGTATGTCTAAGCGTGTAGCCTCAAAAGAGAACGCACAGGAGAGTTTTCTTCCGAAAGAATATGTAGGAATACCACGTTATAAGGAAATACAGTGTTGCAGAGTAAAGACAAATGCATACTTATTGGAAACACTTAAGCTTTACGAGAAGAAATAACACATAGTAAAAATTAGTTTGTATACCCTAAACAACACGTTGTAACTCGAAAGGATTTGGTGTGGCATGTACGTCTTAACGTGTAGCCTCAAAAGAGAACCCACAGGAGAATTTTCTTTCATCAAAATTTGTCAGAAAACCACGTTTTAAGGAAATCCCGCATCATGCGAAATTATCTTGTTTTTCCTAAAAAACACGTTGTAACTCGAAAAGCTTTGGTGTTGCGTAAATGTCTAAGCGTGTAGCCTCCAAAGAGAACGCACAGGAGAGTTTTCTCTCAAAAGAATATGTAAGAATACCACGTTATAAGGAAATACAGTGTTGCAGAGTAGAGGCAAATATATACATATTGGAAACACTTAAACTTTACGAGAAGAAATAATTCATCGTAAAAAAATTAGCTTGTATCTCCTAAACAACAAGTTGTAACTCAAAAAGATTTGGTGTGGCGTGTACATCTAAACGTGTAGCCTCAAAAGAGAACGCACAGGGGAGTTTTCTCCCGAAAGAATATGTAGGAATACCACGTTATAAGGAAATACAGTGTTGCAGAGTAAAGACAAATACATACTTATTGGAAACAGTTAAGCTTTACGAGAAGAAATAACACATAGTACAAAATTAGCTTCTATATCCTAAACAACAGGTTATAAATCGATAGGATTTGGTGTGGCGTGTACATCTAAACGTGTAACCTCAAAAGAGAACCCACAGGAGAATTTTCTTTCGTCAACACTTTTCAGAAAACCACGTTTTAAGGGAATACCGCATTGTGCGCAATTATCTTGTTTTTCATAAACAAAACATTGTAACTCGAAAAGCTTTGGTGTTGGGTGTATGTGTAAGCGTGTAGCCTCAAAAGAGAATGCACAGGAGAGTTTTCTCTCGAAAGAATATGTAAGAATACCAAGTTAAAAGGAAATATATTGCTAAAGAGTAAAGACAAATACATACGTATTGGAAACATATTATGAGAAGAAATAATGCATGGTACAAAATTTGCTTGTATCTCCTAAACAACACGTGGTAACTCAAAAAGATTTGGTGTGGCGTGCACGTCTAAATGTGTAGCCTCAAAAGAGAACCCACAGGAGAATTTTCTTACGTCAAAATCTGTCAGAAAACCACTTTTTAAGGAAATCCCGCATCGTGGGAAATTATCTTGTTTTTTCTAATCAACACGTTGTAACTCGAAAAGCTTTGGTGGTGCGTGTATGTCTAAGCATGTAGCCTCCAAAGAGAACGCAAGGGATAGTTTTCTCTCGAAAGAATATGTAAGAATACCACGTTATAAGGAAATACAGTGTTGCAGAGTGTAGACAAATATGTACTTATTGGAAACACTTTACGAAAAGAAATAACACATCATGCAAACTTAGCTTGTATCTCCTAAACAACACGTTGTAACTCGAAAAGATTTGGTGTGGCGTGAATGACTAAACGTGTACCCTCAAAGGAGAACCGACGGGAGAGTTTTCTTTCATCAAAATTTGTCAGAAAACCACGTTTTAAGGAAATCCTGCATCCTGCGAAATTATCTTGTTTTTCCTAAACAACATGTTGTAACTCGAAAAGCTTTGGTGTTGCGTATATGTCTAAGCGTGTAGCCTCAAAAGAGAACGCACAGGAGAGTTTTCTCCCGAAAGAATATGTAGGAATACCACGTTATAAGGAAATACAGTGTTGCAGAGTAAAGACAAATAAATACTTATTGGAAACACTTAAACTTTACGAGAAGAAATAAAACATAGTACAAAATTAGCTTGTATATCCTAAACAACACGTTATAACTCGAAAGGATTTGGTGTTGCGTGTATGTCTAAGCATGTAGCCTCAAAAGAGAATGCACAGGAGAGTTTTCTCTCGAAAGAATATGTAAGAATACCACGTTATAAGGAAACATATTGCTGCAGAGTAAAGACAAATACATACGTTTTGGAAACACATTATGAGAAGAAATAACGCATGGTACAAAATTAGCTTGTATCTCCGAAACAACACGTGGTAACTCAAAAAGATTTGATGTGGGTTGTACATCTAAACGTGTAGCCTCAAAAGAGAACCCACAGGAGAATTTTCTTACGTCAAAATTTGTCAGAAAACCATGTTTTAAGGAAATCCCGCATCGTGCGAAATTATCTTGTTTTTCCTAATCAACACGTTGTAACTCGAAAAGCTTTGGTGGTGCGTGTATGTCTAAGCATGTAGCCTCCAAAGAGAACGCACAGGATAGTTTTCTCTCGAAAGAATATGTAAGAATACCACGTTATAAGGAAATACAGTGTTGCAGAGTATAGACAAATATGTACTTATTGGAAACACTTTAGGAGAAGAAATAACGCATCATGTAAAATTAGCTTGTATCTCCTAAACAACACGTTGTAACTCGACAAGATTTGGTGTGGCGTGTATGTCTATACGTGTAGCCTCAAAAGAGAACCCACAGGAGAGTTTTCTTTCGTGAAATTTTGTCAGAAAACCACGTTTTAAGGAAATACCGCATCGTGCGAAATTATCTTGTTTATCCTAAACAACATGTTGCAACTCGAAAAGCTTTGGTGGTGCGTGTATGTCTAAGCGTGTTGCCTCAAAAGAGAATGCACAGGAGAGTTTTCTTCTGAAAGAATATGTAGGAATACCACGTTATAAGGAAATACAGTGTTGCAGAGTAAAGACAAATACATACTTATTGGAAACACTTAAGCTTTACGAGAAGAAATAACACATAGTACAAAATTAGCTTGTATATCCTAAACAACACGTTATATCTCGAAAGGAATTGGTGTGGCGTGTACGTCTAAACGTGCAGCCTCAAAAGAGAACCCACAGGAGAATTTTCTTTCATCAAAATTTGTCAGAAAACCACGTTTTAAGGAAATCCCGCATCATGCGAAATTATCTTGTTTTTCCTAAACAACACGTTGTAACTCGAAAATCTTTGGTGTTGCGTGAATGTCTAAGTGTGTAGCCTCCAAAGAAAACGCACAGGAGAGTTTTCTCTCGAAAGAATATGTAAGAATATCACGTTATAAGGAAATACAGTGTTGCAGAGTAGAGGCAAATACATACGTATTGGAAACACTTAAACTTTACGAGAAGAAATAATTCATCTTAAAAAAATTAGCTTGTATCTCCTAAACAACAAGTTGTAACTCAAAAAGATTTGGTGTGGCGTGTATGTCTAAATGTGTAGCCTCAAAAGAGAACGCACAGGAGAGTTTTCTCTCGAAAGAATATGTAAGAATACCACGTTATAAGGAAATACAGTGTTGCAGAGTAGAGGCAAATACATACATATTGGAAACACTTAAACTTTACGAGAAGAAATAATTCATTGTAAAAAAATTAGCTTGTATCTCCTAAACAACAAGTTGCAACTCAAAGATATTTGGTGTGGCATGTACGTCTAAATGTTTAGCCTCAAAAGAGAACCGACAGGAGAATTTTCTTTCGTCAAAATTTGTCAGAAAACCACGTTTTAAGGAAATCCCGCATCGTGAGAAATTATCTTGTTCTTCCTAAACAACACGTTGTAACTCGAAAAGCTTTGCTGTTGCGTGTATGTCTCAGCGTGTAGCCTCAAATGAGAACGCACAGGAGAGTTTTCTCTCGAAAAAATATGTAATAGTACCATGTTATAAGGAAATACATTGTTGCAGAGTAAAGACAAATACTTACTTATTGGAAAAACTTTATGAGAAGAAAGAACGCATCGTACAAAATTAGCTTGTATCTCCTAAACAACACATTGTAACTCGAAAATATTTGGTGTGGCGTGTACATCTAAATGTGTAGCCTCAAAAGAGAACCCACAGGAGAATTTTTGTTCGTAAAATTTGTCAGAAATCCATGTTTTAAGGAAATCACTCATCGTGCGAAATTATCTTGTTTTTCCTAAACAACAGGTTGTAACTCGAAAAGCTTTGATGTTGCGTGTATGTCTAAGCTTGTAGCCTCAAAAGAGAACGCACAGGAGAGTTTTCTCTCGAAAGAACATGTAAGAATACCACATTATAAGGAAATACAGTTTTACAGAGTAAAGACAAATACGTATGTATTTGAAACACTCTATGAGAAGAAATAACGCATTGTAAAAAATTAGTTTGTATCTCCTAAACAACACGTTGTAACTCGAAAAGTTTTGGTGTGGCATGTACGTCTAAACGTTTAGCCTCAAAAGAGAACCCACAGGAGAATTTTCTTTCGTCAAAATTTGTCAGAAAACCACTTATTAAGGAAATCCTGCATCATGCGAAACTATCTTGTTTTTCCTAAACAACACATTGTAACTCGAAAATCTTTGGTGTTGCGTGTATGTCTAAGCATGTAGCCTCAAATGAGAACGCACAGGAGAGATTTCTCTCGAACGAGTATGTAAGAATACCACGTTATAAGGAAATACATTGTGGCAAATTAAAGATAAATACGTTCCTTTTGGAAACACTTAAACTTTACAAGAAGATATAAAGCATCGTAAAAAATTAGCTTGTATCTCCTAAAGAACACGTTGTAACTCGAAAACATTTGGTGTGGCGTGTACGTCTAAATGTTTAGCCTCAAATGAAAACCCACAGGAGAATTTTATTTCCTCAAAATTTGTCAGAAAACCACGTTTTAAGGAATTCCCGCATCGTGCGAAATTATCTTGTTTTTCCTAAACAACACGTTCTAACTCGAAATGCTTTGGTGTTGCGTGTATGTCTAAGCGTGTAGCCTCAAAAGAGAATGCACAGGAGAGTTTTCTCTCGAAAGAATATGTACGAACACCATGTTATAAGGAAATACAGTGTTGTAGAGTAAAGACAAATACGTACATATTGGAAACACTTTAGGAGAAGAAATAACGCATCGTACAAAATTAACTTGTATCTCCTAAACAACACGTTGTAACTCGAAAAGATTTGGTGTGGCGTGTACGTCTAAACATGTAGCCTCAAAAGAGAACCCACAGGAGAATTTTCTTTCGTCAAAATTTTCAGAAAACCAAGTTTTAAGGAAATCCCGCATCGTGCGCAATTATCTTGTTTTTCATAAACAAAACATTGTAACTCGAAAAACTTTGGTGTTGGGTGTAAGTGTAAGCGTGTAGCCTCAAAAGAGAATACACAGGAGAGTTTTCTCTCGAAAGAATATGTAAGAATACCACGTTATAAGGAAATATATTGCTGCAGAGTAAAGACAAATACATACGTATTGGAAACATATTATGAGAAGAAATAATGCATGGTACAAAATTTGCTTGTATCTCCTAAACAACACGTGGTAACTCAAAAAGATTTGGTGTGGCGTGCACGTCTAAATGTGTAGCCTCAAAAGAGAACCCACAGGAGAATTTTCTTACGTCAAAATTCGTCAGAAAACCACATTTTAAGGAAATCCCGCATCGTGCGAAATTATCCTGTTTTTCCTAATCAACACGTTGTAACTCGAAAAGCTTTGGTGGTGCGTGTATGTCTAAGCGTGTAGCCTCCAAAGAGAACGCACAGGATAGTTTTCTCTCGAAAGAATATGTAAGAATACCACGTAATAAGGAAATACAGTGTTGCAGAGTATAGACAAATATGTACTTATTGGAAACACTTTACGAGAAGAAATAACGCATCATGCAAAATTAGCTTGTATCTCCTAAACAACAAGTTGTAACTCAAAAAGATTTGGTGTGGCGTGTATGTCTAAATGTGTAGCCTCAAAAGAGAACGCACAGGAGAGTTTTCTCTCGAAAGAATATGTAAGAATACCACGTTATAAGGAAATACAGTGTTGCAGAGTAGAGGCAAATACATACATATTGGAAACACTTAAACTTTACGAGAAGAAATAATTCATTGTAAAAAAATTAGCTTGTATCTCCTAAACAACAAGTTGCAACTCAAAGAGATTTGGTGTGGCATGTACGTCTAAATGTTTAGCCTCAACAGAGAACCGACAGGAGAATTTTCTTTCGTCAAAATTTGTCAGAAAACCACATTTTAAGGAAATCCCGCATCGTGAGAAATTATCTTGTTCTTCCTAAACAACACGTTGTAACTCGAAAAGCTTTGCTGTTGCGTGTATGTCTCAGCGTGTAGCCTCAAATGAGAACGCACAGGAGAGTTTTCTCTCGAAAAAATATGTAAGAGTACCATGTTATAAGGAAATACATTGTTGCAGAGTAAAGACAAATACTTACTTATTGGAAAAACTTTATGAGAAGAAAGAACGCATCGTACAAAATTAGCTTGTATCTCCTAAACAACACATTGTAAC
The DNA here is from genome assembly GCF_947179515.1 of Apodemus sylvaticus. Lineage (NCBI taxonomy): Eukaryota > Metazoa > Chordata > Mammalia > Rodentia > Muridae > Apodemus > Apodemus sylvaticus. The sequence continues at coordinate 381,812 of NW_026263364.1, forward strand.
TCGAAAATATTTGGTGTGGCGTGTACATCTAAATGTGTAGCCTCAAAAGAGAACCCACAGGAGAATTTTTGTTCGTAAAATTTGTCAGAAATCCATGTTTTAAGGAAATCACTCATCGTGCGAAATTATCTTGTTTTTCCTAAACAACAGGTTGTAACTCGAAAAGCTTTGATGTTGCGTGTATGTCTAAGCTTGTAGCCTCAAAAGAGAACGCACAGGAGAGTTTTCTCTCGAAAGAACATGTAAGAATACCACATTATAAGGAAATACAGTTTTACAGAGTAAAGACAAATACGTATGTATTTGAAACACTCTATGAGAAGAAATAACGCATTGTAAAAAATTAGTTTGTATCTCCTAAACAACACGTTGTAACTCGAAAAGTTTTGGTGTGGCATGTACGTCTAAACGTTTAGCCTCAAAAGAGAACCCACAGGAGAATTTTCTTTCGTCAAAATTTGTCAGAAAACCACTTATTAAGGAAATCCTGCATCATGCGAAACTATCTTGTTTTTCCTAAACAACACATTGTAACTCGAAAATCTTTGGTGTTGCGTGTATGTCTAAGCATGTAGCCTCAAATGAGAACGCACAGGAGAGATTTCTCTCGAACGAGTATGTAAGAATACCACGTTATAAGGAAATACATTGTGGCAAATTAAAGATAAATACGTTCCTTTTGGAAACACTTAAACTTTACAAGAAGATATAAAGCATCGTAAAAAATTAGCTTGTATCTCCTAAAGAACACGTTGTAACTCGAAAACATTTGGTGTGGCGTGTACGTCTAAATGTTTAGCCTCAAATGAAAACCCACAGGAGAATTTTATTTCCTCAAAATTTGTCAGAAAACCACGTTTTAAGGAATTCCCGCATCGTGCGAAATTATCTTGTTTTTCCTAAACAACACGTTCTAACTCGAAATGCTTTGGTGTTGCGTGTATGTCTAAGCGTGTAGCCTCAAAAGAGAATGCACAGGAGAGTTTTCTCTCGAAAGAATATGTACGAACACCATGTTATAAGGAAATACAGTGTTGTAGAGTAAAGACAAATACGTACATATTGGAAACACTTTAGGAGAAGAAATAACACATCGTACAAAATTAACTTGTATCTCCTAAACAACACGTTGTAACTCGAAAAGATTTGGTGTGGCGTGTACGTCTAAACATGTAGCCTCAAAAGAGAACCCACAGGAGAATTTTCTTTCGTCAAAATTTTCAGAAAACCAAGTTTTAAGGAAATCCCGCATCGTGCGCAATTATCTTGTTTTTCATAAACAAAACATTGTAACTCGAAAAACTTTGGTGTTGGGTGTAAGTGTAAGCGTGTAGCCTCAAAAGAGAATACACAGGAGAGTTTTCTCTCGAAAGAATATGTAAGAATACCACGTTATAAGGAAATATATTGCTGCAGAGTAAAGACAAATACATACGTATTGGAAACATATTATGAGAAGAAATAATGCATGGTACAAAATTTGCTTGTATCTCCTAAACAACACGTGGTAACTCAAAAAGATTTGGTGTGGCGTGCACGTCTAAATGTGTAGCCTCAAAAGAGAACCCACAGGAGAATTTTCTTACGTCAAAATTCGTCAGAAAACCACATTTTAAGGAAATCCCGCATCGTGCGAAATTATCCTGTTTTTCCTAATCAACACGTTGTAACTCGAAAAGCTTTGGTGGTGCGTGTATGTCTAAGCGTGTAGCCTCCAAAGAGAACGCACAGGATAGTTTTCTCTCGAAAGAATATGTAAGAATACCACGTAATAAGGAAATACAGTGTTGCAGAGTATAGACAAATATGTACTTATTGGAAACACTTTACGAGAAGAAATAACGCATCATGCAAAATTAGCTTGTATCTCCTAAACAACAAGTTGTAACTCAAAAAGATTTGGTGTGGCGTGTATGTCTAAATGTGTAGCCTCAAAAGAGAACGCACAGGAGAGTTTTCTCTCGAAAGAATATGTAAGAATACCACGTTATAAGGAAATACAGTGTTGCAGAGTAGAGGCAAATACATACATATTGGAAACACTTAAACTTTACGAGAAGAAATAATTCATTGTAAAAAAATTAGCTTGTATCTCCTAAACAACAAGTTGCAACTCAAAGAGATTTGGTGTGGCATGTACGTCTAAATGTTTAGCCTCAAAAGAGAACCGACAGGAGAATTTTCTTTCGTCAAAATTTGTCAGAAAACCACGTTTTAAGGAAATCCCGCATCGTGAGAAATTATCTTGTTCTTCCTAAACAACACGTTGTAACTCGAAAAGCTTTGCTGTTGCGTGTATGTCTCAGCGTGTAGCCTCAAATGAGAACGCACAGGAGAGTTTTCTCTCGAAAAAATATGTAAGAGTACCATGTTATAAGGAAATACATTGTTGCAGAGTAAAGACAAATACTTACTTATTGGAAAAACTTTATGAGAAGAAAGAACGCATCGTACAAAATTAGCTTGTATCTCCTAAACAACACATTGTAACTCGAAAATATTTGGTGTGGCGTGTACATCTAAATGTGTAGCCTCAAAAGAGAACCCACAGGAGAATTTTTGTTCGTAAAATTTGTCAGAAATCCATGTTTTAAGGAAATCACTCATCGTGCGAAATTATCTTGTTTTTCCTAAACAACAGGTTGTAACTCGAAAAGCTTTGATGTTGCGTGTATGTCTAAGCTTGTAGCCTCAAAAGAGAACGCACAGGAGAGTTTTCTCTCGAAAGAACATGTAAGAATACCACATTATAAGGAAATACAGTTTTACAGAGTAAAGACAAATACGTATGTATTTGAAACACTCTATGAGAAGAAATAACGCATTGTAAAAAATTAGTTTGTATCTCCTAAACAACACGTTGTAACTCGAAAAGTTTTGGTGTGGCATGTACGTCTAAACGTTTAGCCTCAAAAGAGAACCCACAGGAGAATTTTCTTTCGTCAAAATTTGTCAGAAAACCACTTATTAAGGAAATCCTGCATCATGCGAAACTATCTTGTTTTTCCTAAACAACACATTGTAACTCGAAAATCTTTGGTGTTGCGTGTATGTCTAAGCATGTAGCCTCAAATGAGAACGCACAGGAGAGATTTCTCTCGAACGAGTATGTAAGAATACCACGTTATAAGGAAATACATTGTGGCAAATTAAAGATAAATACGTTCCTTTTGGAAACACTTAAACTTTACAAGAAGATATAAAGCATCGTAAAAAATTAGCTTGTATCTCCTAAAGAACACGTTGTAACTCGAAAACATTTGGTGTGGCGTGTACGTCTAAATGTTTAGCCTCAAATGAAAACCCACAGGAGAATTTTATTTCCTCAAAATTTGTCAGAAAACCACGTTTTAAGGAATTCCCGCATCGTGCGAAATTATCTTGTTTTTCCTAAACAACACGTTCTAACTCGAAATGCTTTGGTGTTGCGTGTATGTCTAAGCGTGTAGCCTCAAAAGAGAATGCACAGGAGAGTTTTCTCTCGAAAGAATATGTACGAACACCATGTTATAAGGAAATACAGTGTTGTAGAGTAAAGACAAATACGTACATATTGGAAACACTTTAGGAGAAGAAATAACGCATCGTACAAAATTAGCTTGTATCTCCTAAACAACACGTTGTAACTCGAAAAGATTTGGTGTGGCGTGTACGTCTAAACATGTAGCCTCAAAAGAGAACCCACAGGAGAATTTTCTTTCGTCAAAATTTTCAGAAAACCAAGTTTTAAGGAAATCCCGCATCGTGCGCAATTATCTTGTTTTTCATAAACAAAACATTGTAACTCGAAAAACTTTGGTGTTGGGTGTAAGTGTAAGCGTGTAGCCTCAAAAGAGAATACACAGGAGAGTTTTCTCTCGAAAGAATATGTAAGAATACCACGTTATAAGGAAATATATTGCTGCAGAGTAAAGACAAATACATACGTATTGGAAACATATTATGAGAAGAAATAATGCATGGTACAAAATTTGCTTGTATCTCCTAAACAACACGTGGTAACTCAAAAAGATTTGGTGTGGCGTGCACGTCTAAATGTGTAGCCTCAAAAGAGAACCCACAGGAGAATTTTCTTACGTCAAAATTCGTCAGAAAACCACATTTTAAGGAAATCCCGCATCGTGCGAAATTATCCTGTTTTTCCTAATCAACACGTTGTAACTCGAAAAGCTTTGGTGGTGCGTGTATGTCTAAGCGTGTAGCCTCCAAAGAGAACGCACAGGATAGTTTTCTCTCGAAAGAATATGTAAGAATACCACGTAATAAGGAAATACAGTGTTGCAGAGTATAGACAAATATGTACTTATTGGAAACACTTTACGAGAAGAAATAACGCATCATGCAAAATTAGCTTGTATCTCCTAAACAACACGTTTCAACTCGAAAAGATTTGTTGTGGCGTGTACGACTAAACGTGTAGCCTCAAAGGAGAACCCACAGGAGGGTTTTCTTTCGTCAAAATTTGTCAGAAAACCACGTTTTAAGGAAATCCTGCATCGTGCGAAATTATCTTGTTTTTCCTAAACAACATGTTGTAACTCGAAAAGCTTTGATGTTGCATATATGTCTAAGGGTGTAGCCTCAAAAGAGAATGTACAGGAGAGTTTTCTCCCGAAAGAATATGTAGGAATACCACGTTATAAGGAAATACAATGTTGCAGAGTAAAGACAAATACATACTTATTGGAAACACTAAGCGTGTAGCCTCCAAAGAGAACGCACAGGATAGTTTTCTCTCGAAAGAATATGTGAGAATACCACGTTATTAGGAAATACAGTGTTGCAGAGTATAGACAAATATGTACTTATTGGAAACAACATGTTGCAACTCGAAAAGCTTTGGTGTTGCGTGTATGTCTAAGCGTGTAGCCTCAAAAGAGAACGCACAGGAGAGTTTTCTCTGGAAAGAATATGTAAGAATACCACGTTATAAGGGAATACAGTGTTGCAGAGTAAAGACAAATACATACTTATTGGAAACACTTAAGCTTTACGAGAAGAAATAACACGTAGTACAAAATTAGCTTGTATATCCTAAACAACACGTTATAATTCGAAAGGATTTGGTGTGGCGTGTACGTCTAAAAGTGCAGCCTCAAAAAAGAACCCACAGAAGAATTTTCTTTCGTCAAAATTTGTCAGAAAACCACGTTTTATGGAAATCCCGCATCATGCGAAATTATCTTGTTTTTCCTAAACAACACGTTGTAACTCGAAAAGCTTTGGTGTTGCGTGAATGTCTAAGCGTGTAGCCTCCAAAGAGAACGCACAGGAGAGTTTTCTCTCGAAAGAATATGTAAGAATATCACGTTATAAGGAAATACAGTGTTGCAGAGTAGAGGCAAATACATACGTATTGGAAACACTTAAACTTTACGAGAATAAATAATTCATCTTTAAAAAATTAGCTTGTATCTCCTAAACAACAAGTTGTAACTCAAAAAGATTTGGTGTGGCGTGTACGTCTAAGGTGTAGCCTCAAAAGAGAACGCACAGGGGAGTTTTCTCCCGAAAGCATATGTAGGAATACCACATTTTAAGGAAATACAGTGTTGCAGAATAAAGGCAAATACATACGTATTGGAAACACTTAAACATTACGAGACGAAATAACGCATCGTAAAAAAATTAGCTTGTATCTCCTAAACAACAAGTTGGAACTCAAAAAGATTTGGTGTCGCGTGTATGTCTAAACGTGTAGCCTCAAAAGAGAACCCACAGGACAATTTTCTTTCTTCAAAATTTGTCAGAAAACCACGTTTTATGGAAATCCCGCATCGTGAGAAATTATCTTGTTCTTCCTAAACAACACGTTGTAACTCGAAAAGCTTTGCTGTTGCTTGTATGTCTAAGCGTGTAGCCTCAAATGGGAATGCACAGGAGAGTTTTCTCTCGAAAAAATATGTAAGAATACCATGTTATAAGGAAATACAGTGTTGCTGAGTAAAGACAAATACTTACTTATTGGAAAAACTTTATGAGAAGAAATAACGCATCGTACAAAATTAGCTTGTATCTCCTAACCAACACGTTGTAACTTAAAAAGATTTTGTGTGGCCTGTACGTCTAAACGTGTAGTCTCAAAAGAGAACCCATAGTAGAATTTTCTTTGGTCAAAATTTGTCAGAAAACCACGTATTAAGGAAATTCCTAATCGTGCGAAATTATCTTGTTTTTCCTAAACAACACGTTTTAACGCGAAAAGCTTTGGTGTTGCGTGTATGTCTAAGTGTGTAGCCTCAAAAGAGGACACACAGGAGAGTTTTCTCTCGAAAGAAGATATAAGAATACCACGTTATAAGGAAATACAGTGTTGCAGACTAAAGGCAAATACGTACGTATTGGAAACACTTTAGAGAAGAAATAACGCATCTTACAAAATTAGCTTCTAGTTCCTAAACAACACGTTGTAACTTACTTCTCTTAAAGAGTTTCCAATAGGTACGTATTTGTCTTTACTCTGCAACACTGTATTTCCTTATAACGTGGTATTCTTACATATTCTTTCGAGAGAAAACTCTCCTGTTCGTTCTCTTTTGAGGCTACAAGCTTAGACATACATGCAACACCAAAGCTTTTCGAGTTACAACGTGTTGTTTAGGAAAAACAACATAATATCGCAGGATGTGAGATTTCCTTAAAACGTGGTTTCCGACAAATTTTGATGAAAGAAAGTTCTCCTGTGGGTTCTCTTTTGAGGCTACACGTTTAAACGTACACCTCACACCAAATCTTTTCGAGTTACAAGGTGTTGTTAGGAGATACAAGCTAATTTTGTATGATGAGTTATTTCTTCTCGTAAAGTGTTTCCAATATGTACTTATTTGTCTTTACTCTGCAAAATTGTATTTCCTTATAACGTGGCATTCTTAAATATTCTTTCGAGAGAAAACTCTTCTGTGCCTTCTCTTTTGAGGATCCACGCTTACCCATACACGCAACACCAAATCTTTTCGAGTTACAACATTTTGTTTAGGAAAAAGAAGATGATTTCGCACGATGCAGGATTTCCTTAAAACGAGGTTTTCTGAAAAATTTTGTCGAAAGAAAATTCTCCTGTGGGTTCTCTTTTGAGGCTACACGTTTAGACGTACATGCCACACCAAATCTTTTCGAATTACAACATGTTGTTTCGGAGATACAAGCATAATTTTGTAAGATGCGTTACTTCTTCTCGTAAAGTGTTTCCAATATGTAAGTACTTGTCTTTACTCTGCAACACTGTATTTCCTTATAACGTGGTATTCTTATATATTCTTATGAGAGAAAACTATCCTGTGCGTTCCCTTTTTAGGCTACACACTTAGACATACAGGCAACACCAAAGCTTTTCGAGTTACAACGTGTTGTTTATGAAAAACAAGATAATTTCGCACGATGCGGGATTTCCTTAAAACGTAGTTTTCTGAAACATTTTGACGAAAGAAAATTCTTCAGTGGGTTCTCTTTTGAGGCTACACGTTTAGACGTACACGCCACACCAAATCCTTTCGATTTACCACGTGTTGTTTAGGAGATACAAGCTAATTTTGTATGATTCGTTATTTCTTCTCGTAAAGTGTTTCCAATAAGTACGTATTTGTCTTTACTCTGCAACACTGTATTTCCTTATAACGTTGTATTCTTACATATTCTTTCAAGAGAAAACTCTCCTGTGCGTTCTCTTTAGAGGCCATACGCTTAGACATACACGCAACGCCAAAGCTTTTCGAGTTACAATGTGTTGTTTAGGAAAAACAAGATAATTTCACAGGATGCGAGATTTCCATAAAACGTGGTTTTCTGAAAAATTTTGACGAAACAAAGTTCTCCTGTGGGTTCTCTTTTGAGACTACACGTGTAGAGGTACGAGTCACACCAAATCTTTTCGAGTTACAACTTGTTGTTTAGGAGATACAAGCTAATTTTTTACGTTGCCTTATTTCTTCTCTTAAAGTGTTTCCAATAGAATTTGTCTTTACTCTCCAACACTGTATTTCCTTATAACGTGGTATTCTTACATATTCTTTCGAGCGAAAACTCTCCTGTGTGCTCTCTTTTGAGGCTACAGGCTTAGACATACACGCAACACCAAAGCTTTTCGAGTTACAACGTGTTGTTTAGGAAAAACAAGATAATTTCGTACGATGCGAGATTTCCTTAAAACTTGGTTTCTGACAAATTTTGATGAAAGAAGATTCTCCTGTGGGTTCTCGTTTGAGGCTACACTTTTAGACTTACACGTCACACCAAATCTTTTCCAGTTACAACGTGTTGTTTAGGAGATACAAGCTAATTTTGTACGATGAATTATTTCTTCTCGTAAAGTGTTTCCAATATGTACTTATTTGTCTTTACTCTGCAAAATTGTATTTCCTTATAACGTGATATTCTTACATCTTCTTTCGAAAGAAAATTCTCCTGTGCCTTCTCTTTTGAGGCTACACACTTACACATACACGCAACACAAAAGCTTTTCGAGTTACAACGTGTTGTTTAGGAAAAACAAGATAATTTCGTACGATGTGAGATTTCCTTAAAACGTGGTTTCTGACAAATTTTGATGAAAGAAGATTCTCCTGTCGGTTCTCGTTTGAGGCTACACTTTTAGACTTACACGTCACACCAAATCTTTTCGAGTTACAACGTGTTGTTTAGGAGATACAAGCTAATTTTTTACGATGCGTTATTTCTTCTCGTAAAGTGTTTCCAATATGTACTTATTTGTCTTTACTCTGCAAAATTGTATTTCCTTATAACGTGATATTCTTACATCTTCTTTCGAGAGAAAATTCTCCTGTGCCTTCTCTTTTGAGGCTACACGCTTACACATACACGCAACACAAAAGCTTTTTGAGTTACAACGTGTTGTTTAGGAAAAACAAGATAATTTCGTACGATGTGAGATTTCTTTAAAACGTGGTTTCTGACAAATTTTGATGAAAGAAGATTCTCCTTTGGGTTCTCGTTTGAGGCTACACTTTTAGACTTACACGTCACATAAAATCTTTTCGAGTTACAACGTGTTGTTTAGGAGATACAAGCTAATTTTTTACGATGCGTTATTTCTTCTCGTAAAGTGTTTCCAATATGTACTTATTTGTCTTTACTCTGCAAAATTGTATATCCTTATAACGTGATATTCTTACATATTCTTTCGAGAGAAAATTCTCCTGTGCCTTCTCTTTTGAGGCTACACGTTTACACATACACGCAACACCAAAGCTTTTCGAGTTACAACATGTTGTTTAGGAAAAAGAAGATGATTTCGCACGATGTGGCATTTCCTTAAAACGAGGTGTTCTGAAAAATTTTGAAGTAAGAAAATTCTCCTGTGGGTTCTCATTTGAGGCTACACATTTAGACGTACATGCCACACCAAATCCTTTCGAGTTACCACGTGTTGTTTAGGAGATACAAGCTAATTTTGTACGATGCGTTATTTCTTCTTGTAAAGTGTTTCCGATACGTACTTATTTGTCTTTACTCTGCAACACTGTATTTCCTTATAACGTGGTATTCTTACATATTATTTCGAGGAAAAACTCTCCTGTGCGTTCTCTTTTGAGGCTACACGCTTAGACAAACATGCAACGCCAAAGTTTTTCGAGTTACAATGTGTTGTTTAGGAAAAACAAGATAATTTGGCATGATGCGAGATTTCCATAAAACGTGGTTTTCTGACAAATTTTGACGAAAGAAAATTCTCCTGTGGGTTCTCTTTTGAGGCTACACGTTTAGATGTACACGCCACACCAAATCCTTTCGAGTTACCACGTGTTGTTTAGGAGATACAAGCTAATTTTGTATGATGCGTTATTTCATCTCGTAAAGTGTTTCCAATATGTACGTATTTGTCTTTACTCTGCAACACTGTATTTCCTTATAACGTTGTATTCTTTCATGTTCTTTCGAGAGAAAACTCTCCTGTGCATTCTCTTTAGAGGCTACATGCTCAGACATACACGCCACACCAAAGCTTTTCGAGTTACAACGTGTTGTTTAGGAAAAACAAGATAATTTTGCACGATGCGGGATTTCCTTAAAACGTGGTTTTCTGACAAATTTTGAAGAAAGAAAGTTCTCCTGTGTGTTCTCTTTTGAGGCTAAACGTGTAGACATACGAGCCACACGAAATATTTTTGAGTTACAACGTGTTGTTTAGGAGATACAAGCAAATATTGTACAATGCGTTATTTCTTCCCATATAGTGTTTCCAATATGTACTTATTTGTCTTTACTCTGCAACACTGTATTTCCTTATAACGTGGTATTCTTACATATTCTTTCGAGGGAAAACAATCCTGTGCATTCTCTTTTGAGGTTACACGCTTAGACAAACACGCAACGCCAAAGCTTTTGGAGTCACAACGTGTTGTTTAGGAAAAACAAGATAATTTCGCACGATACGAGATTTCCATTAAACGTGGTTTTCTGAAAAATTTTGACGAAACAAAGTTCTCCTGTGGGTTCTCTATTGAGGCTGCACGTGTAGAGGTACGAGCCACACCAAATCTTTTCGAGTTACTACGTGTTGTTTAGGAGATACAAGCTAATTTTCTAGGATGGGATATTTCTTCTCTTAAAGTGTTTCCAATACGTACGTAGTTGTCTTTACTCTGCAACACTGTATTTCCTTATAACGTAGTATTCTTACATATTCTTTCGAGAGAAAACTCTCCTGTGCGTTCTCTTTTGAGGCTACACACGTAGACATACACGTAACACCAAAGCTTTTCGAGTTACAACGTGTTGTTTAGGAAAAACAAGATAATTTCGCACGATGCGAGACTTCCTTAAAACGTGGTTTCTGACAAATTTTGATGAAAGAAAATTCTCCTGTGTGTCCTCGTTTGAGGCTACACTTTTAGACGTACACGTCACACCAAATCCTTTCGAGTTACCACGTGTTGTTTAGGAGATACAAGCTAATTTTGTAAGATGCGTTATTTCTTCTCATAAAGTGTTTCCAATATGTACTTATTTGTCTTTACTCTGCAAAATTGTATTTCCTTATAACGTGGTATTCTTACATATTCTTTGGAGTGAAAACTCTCCTGTGCTTTCTCTTTTGAGGCTCCACGCTTACACATACACGCAACACCATAGCTTTTCGAGTTACAACATGTTGTTTAGGAAAAAGAAGATGATTTTGCACGATGCGGGATTTCCTTAAAATGTGGTTTTCTGAAAAATTTTGAATAAAGAAAATTCTCCTGTGGGTTCTCTTTTGAGGCTACACGTTTAGACGTACACGCCACACCAAATCCTTTCAAGTTACCACGTGTTGTTTAGGAGATACAAGCTAATTTTGTACGAAGCATTATTTCTTCTCGTAAAGTGTTTCCAATACGTACTTATTTGTCTTTAATCTGCTACACTGTATTTCCTTATAACATGGTATTCTTACATATTATTTCGAGGGAAAACTCTCCTGTGCGTTCTCTTTTGAGGGGACACGCTTAGACAAACATGCAACGCCAAAGCTTTTCGAGTTACAATGTGTTGTTTAGGAAAAACAAGATAATTTAGCACGATGCGAGATTTCCATAAAACGTGGTTTTCTGAAAAATTTTGACGAAAGAAAGTTCTCCTGTGGGTTCTCTTTTGAGGCTACACGTGTAGAGGTACGAGCCACACCAAATCTTTTCGAATTACAACGTGTTGTTTAGGAGATATAAGCTAATTTTTTACGATGCGTTAATTCTTCTCATAAAGTGTTTCCAATAAGTACATATTTGTCTTTATACTGCAGCATTATATTTCCTTATAACGTGGTATTCTTACATATTCCTTCGAGAGAAAACTATCCTGTGCGTTCCCTTTTGAGGCTACACACTTAGACATACAGGCAACACCAAAGCTTTTCGAGTTACAACGTGTTGTTTATGGAAAACAAGATAATTTTGTACGATGCGGGATTTCCTTAAAACGTGATTTTCTGACAAATTTTGACGAAAGAAAATTCTCCTGTGGCTTCTGTTTTGAGGCTACACGTTTAGACGTGCACGCCACACCAAATCCTTTCGAGTTACAACGTGTTGTTTAAGAGATACAAGCTAATTTTGTATGATGCGTTATTTCTTTTCGTAAAGTGGTTCCAATACATATGTATTTGTCTTTACTCTGCAACACTGTATTTCCTTATAACGTTGTATTCTTACATGTTCTTTCGAGAGAAAACTCTCCTGTGCATTCTCTTTAGAGGCTACATGCTCAGACATACACGCAACAACAAAGCTTTTCGAGTTACAACGTGTTGTTTAGGAAAAACAAGATAATTTTGCACGAAGCGGGATTTCCTTAAAACGTGGTTTTCTGACAAATTTTGACGAAAGAAAGTTCTCCTGTAGGTTCTCTTTTGAGGCTACACGTGTAGACGTACGAGCCACACCAAATATTTTTCAGTTACAACGTGTTGTTTAGGAGACACAAGCAAATATTGTACGATGCGTTATTTCTTCTCGTAAAGTGTTTCCAATACGTACGTATTTGTCTTTACTCTGCATCACTGTATTTCCTTATAACGTGGTATTCGTACATATTCTTTCGAGAGAAAACTCTCCGGTGTGTTCTCTTTTGAGGCTACACGATTAGACAAACACGCAACACCAAAGCTTTTCGAGTTACAACGTGTTGTTTAGGAAAAAGAAGATGATTTCGCATGATGCGGGATTTCCTGAAAACCTGGTTTTCTGAAAAATTTTGACGAAAGAAAATTCTCCTGTGGGTTCACTTTTGAGGCTACATATTTACACGTACACGTCACACCAAATATTTTCGAGTTACATTGTGTTGTTTAGGAGATACAAGCTAATTTTTTATAATGCGTTAATTCTCGTAAAGTGTTTCCAATACATACGTATTTGTCTTTACTCTGCAACACTGTATTTCCTTATAACGTGGTATTCTTACATATTCTTTCGAGAGAAAACTATCCTGTGCATTCCCTTTTGAGGCTAAACACTTAGACATACAGGCAACACCAAAGCTTTTTGAGTTACAACGTGTTGTTTATAAAAAACAAGATACTTTCGCAAGATGCCGGATTTCCTTAAAACATGGTTTTCTGACAAATTTTGACGAAAGAAAATTATTCTGTTTGTTCTCTTTTGAGGCTTCACGTTTCGACGTGCACGTCACACCTAATCCTTTCGAGTTACCACGTGTTGTTTAGGAGATACAAGCTAATTTTGTACGATGCTTTATTTCTTCTCATAAAGTGTTTCCAATACGTACGTATTTGTCTTTACTCTGCAACACTGTATTTCATTATAACGTGGTATTCTTACACATTCTTTCGAGAGAAAACTATCCTGTGTGTTCCCTTTTGAGGCTACACACTTAGACATACAGGCAAAACCAAAGCTTGTCAAGTTACAACGTGTTGTTTATGAAAAACAAGATAATTTCGCACGATGCGTGATTTCCTTAAAACTTGGTGTTCTGACAAATTTTGACGAAAGAAAATTCTCCTGTGGGTTCTCTATTGAGGCTACACGTTTAGACGTGCACGCCACACCATACCCTTTGGAATTACCACGTGTTGTTTAGGAGATACAAGCTAATTTTGTACGATGCATTATTTATTCTCGTAAAGTGTTTCCAATATTTACGTATTTGTCTTTACTCTGCAACACTGTATTTCCTTATAACATTGTATTCTTACATGTTCTTTCGAGAGAAAACTCTCCGGTGCGTTCTCTTTAGAGGCTACACGCTTAGACATACACGCAACACCAAAGCTTTTCGAGTTACAACGTGTTGTTTAGGAAAAACAGGATAATTTTGCACGATGCAGGATATCCTTAAAACGTGGTTTTCTGACAAATTTTGACGAAAGAAAGTTCTCCTGTGCGTTGTCTATTGAGGCTACAGGTTTAGACGTACACGCCACACCAAATCTTTTCGAGTTACAACTTGTTGTTTAGGAGATACAAGCAAATTTTGTTCGATGCGTTATTTCTTCTTGTAAAGTGTGTCCAATATGTACTTAATTGTCTTTACTCTGCAACACTGTATTTCCTTATAACGTGGTATTCTTACATATTCTTTCGAGGGAAAACTCTCCTGTGCGTTTTTTTTTTTTTTTTGGGCTACACGCTTAGACATACACGCAACGCCAAAGCTTTTCGAGTTACAGCGTGTTGTTTAGGAAAAACAAGATAATTTCGCACGATGCGAGATTCCATAAAACGTGGTTTTCTGAAAAATTTTGACTGAAGAAAGTTCTCCTGTGGGTTCTCTTTTAGGGCTACATGTTTAGACGTACACGTCACACCAAATCTTTTCGAGTTACAACGTGTTGTTTAGGAGATACAAGCTAATTTCGTACGATGCGTTATTTCTTCTCGTAAAGTATTTCCAATATGTACTTAATTGTCTTTACTCTGCAACACTGTATTTCCTTATAACGTGGTATTCTTACATATTCTTTCGAGGGAAAGCTCTCCTGTGCGTTTTTTTTTTTTTTGGGCTACACGCTTAGACATACACGCAACGCCAAAGCTTTTCGAGTTACAGCGTGTTGTTTAGGAAAAACAAGATAATTTCGCAAGATGCGAGATTTCCATACAACGTGGTTTTCTGACAAATTTTGATGGAAGATAATTCTACTGTGGGTTCTCTTTTGAGGCTACACGTTTAGACGTACACGTCACACCAAATCTTAACGAGTTACAACGTGTTGTTTACGAGATACAAGCTAATTTTGTATGATGCGTTATTTCTCCTCATAAAGTGTTTCCAATAAGTACTTATTTGTCTTTACTCTGCAAAATTATATTTCCTTATAACGTGGTATTCTTACATATTCTTTTGAGGGAAAACTCTCCTGTGTGTTCTCTTTTGAGGCTACATGCTTAGACATACACGCAACGACAAAGCTTTTCAAGTTACAACGTGTTGTTTAGGAAAAACAAGATAATTTTGCACGATGCGAGATTTCCTTAAAACGTGGTTTCTGATAAATTTTGATGAAAGAAAATTCTCCGGTGGGTTCTCTTTTGAGGCTACACGTTTAGACATACACGTCACACCAAATCTTTTCGAGTTACAACGTGTTGTTTAGGAGATACATGTTAATTTTGTACGATGCGTTATTTCTTCTCGTAAAGTGTTTCCAATATGTACTTATTTGTCTTTACTCTGCAAAATTGTATTTCCTTATAACGTGGTATTCTTACATATTCTTTCGAGAGAAAACGCTCCTGTGCCTTCTCTTTTGAGGCTCCACGCTTACACATACATGCAACACCAAAGATTTTCGAGTTACAATATGTTGTTTAGGAAAAAGAAGATGATTTCGCACGATGCGGGATTTCCTTAAAACGTGGTTTTCTGAAAAAATTTGACGAAAGAAAATTCTCCTGTGGGTTCTCTTTTGAGGCTACATGTTTAGACGTACACGCCACACCAAATCTTTTCGAGTTACAAAGTGTTGTTTAGGAGATACAAGCTAATTTTGTAAGATGCGTCAATTCTTCTCATAAAGTGTTTCCAATACGTACGTATTTGTCTTTATTCTGCAACACTGTATTTCCTTATAACGTGGTATTCTTACTTATTCTTTCGAGAGAAAACTATCCTGTGCGTTCCCTTTTGAGGCTACACACTTAGACATACAGGCAACACCAAAGCTTTTCGAGTTTCAACGTGTTGTTTATGAAAAACAAGATTATTTCGCACGATGCGGGATTTCCTTAAAACATGGTTTTCTGACAAATTTTGACGAAAGTAAGTTCTCCTGTGAGTTCTCTTTTGAGACTCCACGTTTAGACATACACGCCACACCAAATCCTTTCGAGTTACCATGTGTTGCTTAGGAGATACAAGCTAATTTAGTACGATGCATTATTTCTTCACTTAACGTGTTTCCAATACATTCTTATTTGTCTTTACTCTGCTACACTGTATTTCCTTATAACGTGGTATTCTTACATATTCTTTCGAGAGAAAACTCTCCTGTGCATTCTCATTTGAGGCTACAAGATTAGACATACACGCAACACCAAAGCTTTTCGAGTTACAACGTGTTGTTTAGGAAAAACAAGATAATTTCGCACGATGCGAGATTTCCTTAAAACGTGGTTTCTGACAAATTTTGATGAAAGAAAATTATCCTGTGGGTTCTCTTTTGAGGCTACACGTTTAGACATACACGTAACACCAAATCTTTTCGAGTTACAACGTGTTGTTTAGGACACACATGTTAATTTTGTACGATGCGTTATTACTTCTCGTAAAGTGTTTCCAATATGTACTTATTTGTATTTACTCTGCAAAATTGTATTTTCTTATACCATGGTATTATTACATATTCTTTCGAGGGAAAACTCTCCTGTGCCTTCTCTTTTGAGGCTCCATCCTTACACATACACGCAACACCAAAGCTTTTCGAGTTACAACATGTTGTTTAGGAAAACGGAGATGATTTTGCACGATGCGGGATTTCCTTAAAACGTGGTTTTCTGACAAATTTTGACGAAAGAAAGTTCTCCTGTGGGTTCTCTTTTGAGGCTACACGTGTAGAGGTATGAGCCACACCAAATCTTTTCGAGTTACAACGTGTTGTTTAGGAGATACAAGCAAATTTTTTACGATGCGGTATTTCTTCTCCTAAAGTGTTTCCAATATGTACTTATTTGTCTTTACTCTGCAACACAGTATTTCCTTATAACGTGGTATACTTACAT
The DNA here is from genome assembly GCF_947179515.1 of Apodemus sylvaticus. Classification (NCBI taxonomy): domain Eukaryota; kingdom Metazoa; phylum Chordata; class Mammalia; order Rodentia; family Muridae; genus Apodemus; species Apodemus sylvaticus. The sequence goes on from NW_026263364.1 coordinate 398,485, forward strand.
ATTCTTTCGAGAGAAAACTCTCCTGTGCGTTCTCTTTTGAGGCTACACGCTTAGACAAACACTCAGCACCAAAGCTTTTCAAGTTACACTGTGTTGTTTAGGAAAAGCAAGATAACTTTGCACGATGCGAGATTTCCTTAAAACATGTTTTCTGACAAATTTTGATGAAAGAAAATTCTCCTGTGAGTTCTCTTTTGAGGCTACACGTTTAGACGTACATGTCACACCAAATCTTTTCGAGTTACAACGTGTTGTTTAGGAGATACAAGCTAATTTTTTACGATGCGTAATTTCTTCTCGTAAAGTGTGTCCAATACGTACTTATTTGTCTTTACTCTGCAAAATTGTATTTCCTTATAACGTGGTATTCTTACATATTCTTTCGAGAGAAAATTCCCCTGTGCATTCTCTTTTGAGGCTCCACGCTTACACATACACGCAACACCAAAGCTTTTCGAATTACATGTTGTTTAGGAAAAAGACGATGATTTCGCATGATGCGGGATTTCCTTAAAACGTGGTTTTCTGAAATATTTTGACAAAAGAAAATTCTCCTGTGGGTTCTCTTTTGAGGCTACATGTTTAGATGTACACGCCACACCAAATCCTTTCGAGTTACAACGGGTTGTTTAGGAGATACAAACTAATTTTGTACGATGTGTTAATTCTTCTCATAAAGTGTTTCCAATACGTACGTATTTGTCTTTACTCTGCAACACTGTATTTCCTTATAACGTGGTATTCTTACATATTCTTTCGAGAGAAAACTATCCTCTGCGTTCCCTTTTGAATCTACACACTTAGACATACAGGCAACACCAAAGCTTTTCGAGTTACAACGTGTTGTTTCTGAAAAACAAGATTATTTCGCATGATGCGGGATTTCCTTAAAACGTGGTTTTCTGACAAATTTTGACGAAAGAAAATTATCCTGTGGGTTCTCTTTTGAGGCTCCACGTTTAGACGTACACGCCACACCAAATCCTTTCGAGTTACCATGTGTTGTTTAGGAGATACAAGCTAATTTTGTACGATGCGTTATTTTCTGACAAATTTTGACGAAAGAAAATTATCCTGTGGGTTCTCTTTTGAGGCTCCACGTTTAGAAGTAAACGCCACACCAAATACTTTCGAGTTACAACGTGTTGTTTAGGAGATACAAGCTAATTTTGTACGATGCGTTATTTCTTCTCATAAAGTGTTTCCAATATTTACTTATTTGTCTTTACTCTGCAACACTGTATTTCCTTATAACGTTGTATTCTTACATGTTCTTTCGAGAGAAATCTCTCCTGTGCATTCTCTTTAGAGGCTACAGGCTTAGACATACACGCAACACCAAAGCTTTTCGAGTTACAACATGTTGTTTAGGAAAAACAAGATAATTTTGCACGATGCGGGATTTTCTTAAAACGAGGTTTTCTGACAAATTTTGACGAAAGAAAGTTCTCCTGTGGGTTCTCTTTTGAGGCTACACATGCAGACATTTGAGCCACACCAAAACTTTTCGAGTTACAACGTGTTGTTTAGGAGATACAAGCAAATTATTTAGGATGCGTTATTTCCTCTCGTAAAGTGTTTCCAATAAGTACTTATTTGTCTTTACACTGCAACACTGTATTTCCTTCTAACGTGGTATTCTTACATATTCTTTCGAGAGAAAACTCTCTTGTGCGTTCTCTTTTTGAGGCTACACGCTTAGACAAACACTCAACACCAAAGCTTTTCGAGTTACAACGTGTTGTTTAGGAAAAACAAGATTATTTCGCACGATGTGAGATTTCCTTAAAACGTGTTTTCTGACAAATTTTGATGAAAGAAAATATTCGTGTGGGTTCTCTTTTGAGGCTACTCATATATACGTACACGTCACACCAAATCTTTTCGAGTTACAACGTGTTGTTTAGGATGCGTTATTTCTTCTCGTAAAGTGTTTCTAATACGTACTTATTTGTCTTTACTCTGCAAAATTGTATTTCCTTATAACGTGGTATTCTTACATATTCTTTCGAGAGAAAACTCTCCTGTGCTTTCTCTTTTGAGTCTCCACGCTTACACATAAACGCAACACCAACGCTTTTCGAGTTACAACATGTTGTTTAGGAAAAAGAAGAAAATTTCGCATGATGCGGGATTTCCTTAAAACGTGGTTTTCTGAAAAAATTTGACGAAAGAAAATTCTCCTGTGGGTTCTCTTTTGAGGCTCCATGTTTAGATGTACATGCCACACCAAATCTTTTCGAGTTACAACGTGTTGTTTAAGAGATGCAAGCTAATTTTGTACGATGCATTAATTCTTCTCATAAAGTGTTTCCAATACATACGTATTTGTCTTTACTTTGCAACACTGTATTTCCTTATAACGTGGTATTCTTACATATTCTTTTGAGAGAAAACTATCCTGTGCATTCCCTTTTGAGGCTACACACTTAGACATACAGGCAACACCAAAGCTTTTCGAGTTAGAACGTGTTGTTTATGAAAAACAAGATAATTTCGCACGATGCGGGATTTCCTTAAAACGTGGTTTTCTGACAAATTTTGACGAAAGAAAATTCTCCTGTGGGTTCTCTTTTGAGGCTTCACGTTTAGACGTGCACGCCACACCAAATCCTTTCGAGTTACCACGTGTTGTTTAGGAGATACAAGCTAATTTTGTATGATGCGTTATTTCTTCTCGTATTTTCAATAGGTACGTATTTGTCTTTATTCTGCAACACTGTATTTCCTTATAACGTGGTATTCTTACATATTCTGTCGAGAGAAAACTATCCTGTGCGTTCCCTTTTGAGGCTACACACTTAGACATACAGGCAACACCAAAGCTTTTCGAGTTACAACGTGTTGTTTATGAAAAACAAGATAATTTCGCATGATGCGGGATTTCCTTAAAACGTGGTGTTCTGACAAATTTTGACAAACGATAATTCTCCTGTTGGTTCTCTTTTGAGGCTACACGTTTAGAAGTGCATGCCACACCAAATCTTTTCGAGTTGCCACGTGTTGTTTAGGAGATACAAGCTAATTTTGTACGATGCGTTATTTCTTCTCGTAAAGTGTTTCCAATAAGTACGTATTTGTCTTTACTCTGCAACACTGTATTTCCTTATAACGTTGTATTCTTACATGTTCTTTGGAGAGAAAAGTCTCCTGTGCGTTCTCTTTAGAGGCTACATGCATAGACATACACGCAACACAAAAGCTTTTCGATTTACAACGTGTTGTTTAGGAAAAACAAGATAATTTTGCACGATGCGGGATATCCTTAAAACGTGGTTTTCTGAGAAATTTTGACGAAAGAAAGTTCTCCTGTGGGTTCTCTTTTGAGGCTACACGTTTAGATGTACGAGCCACACCAAATCTTTTCGTGTTGCAACGTGTTGTTTACGAGATTCCAGCAATTTTTTTCGATTCGTTATTTCTTCTCGTAAAGTGTTTTCAATACGTACTTATTTGTCTTTACTCTGCAACACTGTATTTCCTTATAACGTGGTATTCTTACATATTCTTTCGAGAGAAAAATCTCCTGTGCATTCCCTTTTGAGGCTACACTCTTAGACAAAAACTCAACACCAAAGCTTTTCGGGTTACACCGTGTTGTTTATGAAAAACAAGATAATTTTGCACGATGTGAGATTTCCTTAAAACGTGTTTTCTGAAATATTTTGATGAAAGAAAATTCTCCTGTGGGTTCTCTTTTGAGGCTACATGTTTAGATGTACACGCCACACCAAATCCTTTCGAGTTACAACGGGTTGTTTAGGAGATACAAACTAATTTTGTACGATGTGTTAATTCTTCTCATAAAGTGTTTCCAATACGTACGTATTTGTCTTTACTCTGCAACACTGTATTTCCTTATAACGTGGTATTCTTACATATTCTTTCGAGAGAAAACTATCCTCTGCGTTCCCTTTTGAATCTACACACTTAGACATACAGGCAACACCAAAGCTTTTCGAGTTACAACGTGTTGTTTCTGAAAAACAAGATTATTTCGCATGATGCGGGATTTCCTTAAAACGTGGTTTTCTGACAAATTTTGAGGAAAGAAAATTATCCTGTGGGTTCTCTTTTGAGGCTCCACGTTTAGACGTACACGCCACACCAAATCCTTTCGAGTTACCACGTGTTGTTTAGGAGATACAAGCTAATTTTGTACGATGCGTTATTTTCTGACAAATTTTGACGAAAGAAAATTATCCTGTGGGTTCTCTTTTGAGGCTCCACGTTTAGAAGTACACGCCACACCAAATACTTTCGAGTTACAACGTGTTGTTTAGGAGATACAAGCTAATTTTGTACGATGCGTTATTTCTTCTCATAAAGTGTTTCCAATATTTACTTATTTGTCTTTACTCTGCAACACTGTATTTCCTTATAACGTTGTATTCTTACATGTTCTTTCGAGAGAAATCTCTCCTGTGCGTTCTCTTTAGAGGCTACAGGCTTAGACATACATGCAACACCAAAGCTTTTCGAGTTACAACATGTTGTTTAGGAAAAACAAGATAATTTTGCACGATGCGGGATTTTCTTAAAACGAGGTTTTCTGACAAATTTTGACGAAAGAAAGTTCTCCTGTGGGTTCTCTTTTGAGGCTACACATGCAGACATTTGAGCCACACCAAAACTTTTCGAGTTACAACGTGTTGTTTAGGAGATACAAGCAAATTATTTAGGATGTGTTATTTCCTCTCGTAAAGTGTTTCCAATAAGTACTTATTTGTCTTTACACTGCAACACTGTATTTCCTTCTAACGTGGTATTCTTACATATTCTTTCGAGAGAAAACTCTCTTGTGCGTTCTCTTTTTGAGGCTACACGCTTAGACAAACACTCAACACCAAAGCTTTTCGAGTTACAACGTGTTGTTTAGGAAAAACAAGATTATTTCGCACGATGTGAGATTTCCTTAAAACGTGTTTTCTGACAAATTTTGATGAAAGAAAATTTTCCTGTGGGTTCTCTTTTGAGGCTACACATTTATACGTACACGTCACACCAAATCTTTTCGAGTTACAACGTGTTGTTTAGGATGCGTTATTTCTTCTCGTAAAGTGTTTCCAATACGTACTTATTTGTCTTTACTCTGCAAAATTGTATTTCCTTATAACGTGGTATTCTTACATATTCTTTCGAGAGAAAACTCTCCTGTGCTTTCTCTTTTGAGTCTCCACGCTTACACATAAACGCAACACCAACGCTTTTCGAGTTACAACATGTTGTTTAGGAAAAAGAAGATGATTTCGCATGATGCGGGATTTCCTTAAAACGTGGTTTTCTGAAAAAATTTGACGAAAGAAAATTCTCCTGTGGGTTCTCTTTTGAGGCTCCATGTTTAGATGTACATGCCACACCAAATCTTTTCGAGTTACAACGTGTTGTTTAAGAGATGCAAGCTAATTTTGTACGATGCATTAATTCTTCTCATAAAGTGTTTCTAATATGTACGTATTTGTCTTTACTTTGCAACACTGTATTTCCTTATAACGTGGTATTCTTACATATTCTTTTGAGAGAAAACTATCCTGTGCATTCCCTTTTGAGGCTACACACTTAGACATACAGGCAACACCAAAGCTTTTCGAGTTAGAACGTGTTGTTTATGAAAAACAAGATAATTTCGCACGATGCGGGATTTCCTTAAAACGTGGTTTTCTGACAAATTTTGACGAAAGAAAATTCTCCTGTGGGTTCTCTTTTGAGGCTTCACGTTTAGACGTGCACGCCACACCAAATCCTTTCGAGTTACCACGTGTTGTTTAGGAGATACAAGCTAATTTTGTATGATGCGTTATTTCTTCTCGTAAAGTATTTTCAATAGGTACGTATTTGTCTTTATTCTGCAACACTGTATTTCCTTATAACGTGGTATTCTTACATATTCTGTCGAGAGAAAACTATCCTGTGCGTTCCCTTTTGAGGCTACACACTTAGACATACAGGCAACACCAAAGCTTTTCGAGTTACAACGTGTTGTTTATGAAAAACAAGATAATTTCGCACGATGCGGGATTTCCTTAAAACGTGGTGTTCTGACAAATTTTGACAAACGAAAATTCTCCTGTTGGTTCTCTTTTGAGGCTACACGTTTAGAAGTGCATGCCACACCAAATCTTTTCGAGTTGCCACGTGTTGTTTAGGAGATACAAGCTAATTTTGTACGATGCGTTATTTCTTCTCGTAAAGTGTTTCCAATAAGTACGTATTTGTCTTTACTCTGCAACACTGTATTTCCTTATAACGTTGTATTCTTACATGTTCTTTGGAGAGAAAAGTCTCCTGTGCGTTCTCTTTAGAGGCTACATGCATAGACATACACGCAACACAAAAGCTTTTCGATTTACAACGTGTTGTTTAGGAAAAACAAGATAATTTTGCACGATGCGGGATATCCTTAAAACGTGGTTTTCTGAGAAATTTTGACGAAAGAAAGTTCTCCTGTGGGTTCTCTTTTGAGGCTACACGTTTAGATGTACGAGCCACACCAAATCTTTTTGAGTTGCAACGTGTTGTTTACGAGATTCCAGCAAATTTTTTTCGATTCGTTATTTCTTCTCGTAAAGTGTTTTCAATACGTACTTATTTGTCTTTACTCTGCAACACTGTATTTCCTTATAACGTGGTATTCTTACATATTCTTTCGAGAGAAAAATCTCCTGTGCGTTCCCTTTTGAGGCTACACTCTTAGACAAAAACTCAACACCAAAGCTTTTCGGGTTACACCGTGTTGTTTAGGAAAAACAAGATAATTTTGCACGATGTGAGATTTCCTTAAAACGTGTTTTCTGACAATTTTGATGAAAGAAAATTATCCTGTGGGTTCTCTTTTGAGGCTACATGTTTAGACGTACATGTCACACCAAATCTTTTCGAGTTACAACGAGTTGTTTAGGAGATACAAGCTAATTTTGTACGATGCGTTATTTCTTCTCGTAAAGTGTTTCCAATATGTACTTATTTGTCTTTACTCTGCAATATTGTATTTCCTTATAACGTGGTATTCTTACATATTCTTTCGAGAGAAAACTCTCCTGTGCATTCTCTTTTGAGGCTCCACGCTTACAAATACACGCAACACCAAAGCTTTTCGAATTACAACATGTTGTTTAGGAAAAAGAAGATGATTTCGCATGATGCGGGATTTCCTTAAAACGTGGTTTTCTGAAAAATTTTGAAGAAAGAAAAATCTCCTGTTGGTTCTCTTTTGAGGCTACATGTTTAGATGTACACGCCACACCAAATCCTTTCGAGTTACAACGTGTTGTTTAGGAGATACAAGCTAATTTTGTACGATGCGTTAATTCTTCTCATAAAGTGTTTCCAATATGTACGTATTTGTCTTTACTCTGCAACACTGTATTTCCTGATAACATGGTATTCTTACATATTCTTTCGAGACAAAACTATCCTATGCGTTCCCTTTTGAGGCTACACACTTAGACATACAGGCAACACCAAAGCTTTTCGAGTTACAACCTGTTTTTTATGAGAAACAAGATTATTTCACATGATGCGGGATTTCCTTAAAACGTGATTTTCTGACAAATTTTGACAAAAGAAACCTCTCCTGTGGGTTCTCTTTTGAGGCTCCACGTTTAGACGTACACGCCACACCAAATCCTTTCGAGTTACCACGTGTTGCTTAGGAGATACAAGCTAATTTTGTACGAAGCGTTATTTCTTCTCCTAAAGTGTTTCCAATACTTACTTATTTGTCTTTACTCTGCAACACTGTATTTCCTTTTAACGTTGTATTCTTACATGTTCTTTCGAGAGAAAACTCTTTTGTGCGTTCTCTTTAGAGGCTACAGGCTTAGACACACAAGCAACACCAAAGCTTTTCTAGTTACAACGTGTTGTTTGGGAAAAACTAGATAATTTTGCACGATGCGGGATTTCCTTAAAACCTGGTTTTCTGACAAATTTTGACGAAAGAAAGTTCTCCTGTGGGTTCTCTTTTGAGGCTACACATGCAGACATACGAGCCACACGAAATCTTTTCGAGTTACAACGTGTTGTTTAGGAGATACAAGCAAATTTTTTACGATGTGTTATTTCTTCTCGTTAAATGTTTCCAATATGTACTTATTTTTCTTTACTCTGCAACACTGTATTTCCTTATAACGTGGTATTCTTACATATTCTTTCGAGAGAAAACTCTCCTGTGCGTTCTCTTTTGAGGCTACACGCTTAGACAAACACTCAGCACCAAAGCTTTTCGAGTTACAACGTGTTGTTAAGGAAAAACAAGATAATTTCGCACGATGTGAGATTTCCTTAAAACGTGTTTTCTGACAAATTTTGATGAAAGAAAATTCTTCTGTGGGTTCTCTTTTGAGGCTACACGTTTAGACGTACATGTCACACCAAATCTTTTCGTGTTACAATGTGTTGTTAAGGAGATACAAGCTAATATTTAAGGATGCGTTATTTCTTCTCATAAAGTGTTTCCAATATGTACTAATTTGTCTTTACTCTGCAAAATTGTATTTCCTTATAACGTGGTATTCTTACATATTCTTTCGAGAGAAATCTCTCCTGTGCCTTCTCTTTTGAGTCTCCACCCTTACACATACACGCAACACCAATGCTTTTCGAGTTACAACATGTTGTTTAGGAAAAAGAAGATGATTTTGCACGATGCGGGATTTCCTTAAAACGTGGTTTTCTGAAAAATTTTGAGGAAAGAAAATTCTCCTGTGGGTTCTCTTTTGAGGCTCCATGTTTACATGTACACGCCACACCAAATCTTTTCGAGTTATAACGTGTTGTTTAAGAGATACAAGCTAATTTTGTATGATGCGTTAATTCTTCTCATAAAGTGTTTCCAATACGTACATATTTGTCTTTACTCTGCAACACTGTATTTCCTTATACCGTGGTATTCTTACATATTCTTTCGAGAGAAAAGTATCCTGTGCGTTCCCTTTTGAGGCTACACACTTAGACATACAGGCAACACCAAAGCTTTTCGAGTTACAACGTGTTGTTAATGAAAAACAAGATTAATTCGCACGATGCGGGATTTCCTTAAAACGTGGTTTTCTGACAAATTTTGATGAATGAAAATTCTACTGTGGGTTCTCTTTTGAGGCTCCACGTTTAGACGTACACGCCACACCAAATCCTTCGAGTTATCACGTGTTGCTTAGGAGATACAAGCTAATTTTTTATGATGCGTTATTTCTTCTCGTAAAGTGTTTCCAATACTTATGTATTTGTCTTTCCTCTGCAACACTGTATTTCCTTATAACGTTGTCTTCTTACATTTTCTTTTGAGAGAAAACTCTCCTGTGCGTTCTCTTTAGAGGCTACAGGCTTAGACATACACGCAACACCAAAGCTTTTCAAGTTACAACGTGTTGTTTAGGAAAAACAAGATAATATTGCACGATGCGGGATTTCCTTAAAACGTGGTTTTCTGACAAATTTTGACGAAAGGAAGTTCTCCTGTGGTTTCTCTTTTGAGGCTACACTTGTAGACGTACGAGCCACACCAAATGTTTTCAAGTTACAACGTGTTGTTTAGGAGATACAAACAAATTTTGTACGATGCGTTATTTCTTCTCGTAAAGTGTTTCCAATACGTACTTATTTGTCTTTAGTCTGCAACATTGTATTTCCTTATAACGTGTTATTCTTACATATTCTTTCGAGGGAAAACACTCCTGTGCGTTCTCTTTTGAGGCTACACGCTTAGACAAATACGCAACGCCAAAGCTTTTCGAGTTACAACGTGTGGTTTAGGAAAAACAAGATAATTTCGCACTATGCGAGATTTCCATAAAACGTGGTTTTCTGAAAAATTTTGATGAAAGAAAGTTCTCCTGTCGGTGCTCTTTTGAGGCTACACGTGTAGAGGTACGAGCCATACCAAATCTTTTCGTGTTACAACGTGTTGTTTAGGAGATACAAGCTAATTTTGTACGATGCCTTATTTCTTCTCTTAAAGTGTTTCCAATAGGTATGTATTTGTCTATACTCTGCAACAGTGTATTTCCTTATAACGTTGTATTCTTACATATTCTTTCGAGAGAAAACTCTCCTGTGCGTTCTCTTTTGAGGCTACACGCTTAGACATACACGCAACACCAAAGCTTTTCTATTTACAACGTGTTGTTTAGGAAAAACAAGATAATTTCGCATGATGCGAGATTTCTTTAAACGTGGTTTCTGACAAATTTTGATGAAAGAAAATTCTCCTTTGGGTTCTCTTTTGAGGCTACACGTTTAGACATACACGTCACACCAAATCTTTTCGAGTTACAACGTGTTGCTTAGGAGATACAAGTTAATTTCGTACGAAGTGTTATTTCTTCTCCTAAAGTGTTTCCAATATGTACTTATTTTTCTATTCTCTGCAAAATTGTATTTCGTTATAACGTGGTATTCTTACATATTCTTTCAAGAGAAAACTCTCTTGTGCATTCTCTTTTGAGGCTACACGCTTAGACATACACGCAACACCAAAGCTTTTCGAGTTGCAACGTGTTGTTTAGGAAAAACAAGATAATTTCGCAGGATGCGAGATTTCCTTAAAACGTGGTTTCTGACAAATTTTGATGAAAGAAAATTCTCCTGTGGGTTCTCTTTTGAGGCTACACGTTTCGACGTACACATCACACCAAATCTTTTCGAGTTACAACATGTTGTTTAGGAGATACAAGCTAATTTTTTTCGATGCATTATTTCTTCTCATAAAGTGTTTCCAATATGTACTTATTTGTCTTTACTCTGCAAAATTGTATTTCCTTATAACGTGGTATTCTTACATATTCTTTCAAGAGAAAACGCTCCTGTGCCTTCTCTTTTGAGGCTCCACGCTTACACATACACGCAACACCAAAGCTTTTCAAGTTACAACATGTTGTTTAGGAAAAAGAAGATGATTTCGCATGATGCGGGATTTCCTTAAAACATGGTTTTCTGACAAATTTTTATGAAAGAAAATTCTCCTGTGGGTTCTCTTTTGAGGCTACATGTTTAAATGAACACGCCACACCAAATCTTTTAGAGTTACAACGTGTTGTTTAAGAGATACAAGCTAATTTTGTACGATGCGTTAATTCTTCTCCTAAAGTGTTTCCAATATGTACTTATTTGTCGTTACTCTGCAAAATTGTATTTCCTTATAACGTGGTGTTCTTACATATTCTTTTGAGAGAAAACTCTCCTGTGCCTTCTCTTTTGAGGCTCCACGCTTACACATACACGCAACACCAAAGCTTTTCGAGTTACAACATGTTGTTTAGGAAAAAGAAGATGATTTCGCACGATGCGGGATTTCCTTAAAACGTGGTTTTCTGAAAAATTTTGACGAAAGAAAATTCTCCTGTGTGTTCTCTTTTGAGGCTACATGTTTAGATGTACACGCCACACCAAATCTTTTCGAGTTACAACGTGTTGTTTAGGAGATACAAGCTAATTTTGTAAGATGTGTTAATTCTTCTCATAAAGTGTTTCCAATACGTATGTTTTAGTCTTTACTCTGCAACACTGTATTTCCTTATAACGTGGTAATCTTACATATTCTTTCGAGAGAAAACTATCCTGTGCGTTCCCTTTTGAGGCTACACACTTAGACATACAGGCAACACCAAAGCTTTTCGAGTTAGAACGTGTTGTTTATGAAAAACAAGATAATTTCGCACGATGCGGGACTTCCTTAAAACGTGGTGTTCTGACAAATTTTGACGAAAGAAAATTCTCCTGTGGGTTCTCTTTTGAGGCTACACGTTTAGACGTGCACGCCACCCCAAATCCTTTCGAGTTACCACGTGTTGTTTAGGAGGTACAAGCTAATTTTTTATGATGCGTTATTTCTTCTCTTCAAGTGTTTCCAATACGTACACATTTGTCTTTACTCTGCAACACTCTATTTCCTTATAACGTTGTATTCTTACATGTTCTTTGGAGAGAAAACTCTCCTGTGCATTCTCTTTAGAGGCTACATGCTTAGACATACACGCAACACCAAAGCTTTCCGAGTTTCAACGTGTTGTTTAGGAAATCAAGATAATGTTGCACGATGCGGGATTTCCTTAAAACGTGGTTTTCTGACAAATATTGACAAAAGAAACTTCTTCTGTGAGTTCTCTTTTGAGGCTACACGTTTAGACGTACGAGCCACACCAAATCTTTTCAAGTTACAACGTGTTGTTTAGGAGATACAAGCAAATTTTTTACGATGCGTTATTTCTTCTTGTAAAGTGTTTCCAATACGTACTTATTTGTCTTTACTCTGCAACACTGTATTTCCTTATAACGTGGTATTCTTACCTATTCTTTTGAGGGAAAACTCTCCTGTGTGTTCTCTTTTCAGGCTACACGCTCAGACATACACGCAACACCAAAGCTTTTCGAGTTACAGCGTGTTGTTTAGGAAAAACAAGATAATTTCGCACGATGCGAGATTTCCTTAAAACGTGGTTTCTGACAAATTTTGATGAATGAAAATTCTCCTGTGGGTTCTCTTTTGAGGCTACACGTTTAGACGTACACGTCACACCAAATCTTTTAGAGTTACAACATGTTGTTTAGGAGATACAAGCTAATTTTGTACGATGCATTAATTCCTCTGGTAAAGTGTTTCCAATACTTATGTATTTGTCTTTACTCTGCAACACTCTATTTCCGTATAACGTTGTATTCTTACATATTCGTTCGAGAGAAAACTCTCCTGTGCATTCGCTTTAGAGGCTACAGGCTTAAACATACACACAACACCTAAGCTTTTCGAGTTACAACGTGCTGTTTAGGAAAAAGTAGATAATTTTGCACGATGTGGGATTTCCATAAAACGTTTTCTGACAAATTTTGAAGAAAGAAAGTCCTCCTGTGGGCACTCTTTTGAGGCTGCACGTGTAGACATACGAGCCACACCAAATCTTTTCGAGTTACAACGTGTTGCTTAGGAAATACAAGCAAATTTTGTACGAAGCATTATTTCTTCTCGTAAAGTGTTTCCAATACGTACTTATTTGTCTTTACTCTGCAACACTGTATTTCCTTATAACGTGGGATTCTTACATATTCTTTCGAGGGAAAACTCTCCTGTGCGTACTCTTTTGAGGCTACATGCTTAGACAAACACGCAACGCCAAAGCTTTTCGAGTTACAACGTGTTGTTTAGGAAAAACAAGATAATTTCGCACGATGCGAGATTTCCATAAAACGTGGTTTATTGAAAAATTTTGACTAAAGTAAGTTCTCCTGTAGGTTCTCTTTTGAGGCTACACGTGTAGAGGTATGAGCCACACCAAATATTTTCGAGTTACAACATTTTGTTTAGGAGATACAAGCTAATTTTGTACGATGCGTTATTTCTTCTCTTAAAGTGTTTCCAATACGTACGTATTTGTCTTTACTCTGCAACACTGTATTTCCTTATAAAGTGGTATTCTTACATATTCTTTCAAGAGAAATTTCTCCTATGCGTTCTCTTTTGAGGCTACATGCTTAGACATAAACGCAACCCCAAAGCTTTTCGAGTTACAACGTGTTGTTTAGGAAAAACAAGATAATTTCCCACGATGCGAGATTTCTTTAAAACGTGGTTTCTGACAAATTTGATGAAAGAAAATTCTCCTGTGGGTTCTCTTTTGAGGCTACACGTTTAGACATACACGTCACACCAAATCTTTTCGAGTTACAACGTGTTGTTTAGGAGATACAAGTAAATTTTTTACGATGCGTTATTTCTTCTCCTAAAGTGTTTCCAATATGTACTTATTTGTCTTTACTCTGCAAAATTGTATTTCCTTATAACGTGGTATTCTTACATATTCTTTCGAGAGAAAACTCTCCTGTGCCTTCTCTTTTGAGGCTCCATGCTTACACATACACGCAACACCAAAGCTTTTCGAGTTACAACATGTTGTTTAGGAAAAAGAAGATGATTTCGCACGATGCAGGATTTACTTAAAACGTGGTTTTCTGAAAAATTTTGACGAAAGAAAATTCTCCTGTGGGTTCTCTTTTGAGGCTACAGGTTTAGAAGTACACGCCACGCCAAATCTTTTCGAGTTACAACGTGTTGTTTAGGAGATACAAGCTAATTTTGGACGTTGCCTTAATTCTTCTCGTAAAGTGTTTCCAATACGTACGTATTTGTCTTTACTCTGCAACACTGTATTTCCTTATAACGTGGTATTCTTACATATTCTTTCGAGAGAAAACTATCCTTTGCATTCCCTTTTGAGGTTACACACTTAGACATACAGGCAACACCAAAGCTTTTCGAATTACAACGTGTTGTTTATGAAAAACAAGATAATTTCGCACATTGCGGGATTTCCTTAAACCCTTGTGTTCTGACAAATTTTGACGAAAGAAAATTCTCCTGTGGGTTCTCTTTTGATGCTACACGTTTAGACATGCACTCCACACCAAATCCTTTCGAGTTACCACGTGTTGTTTAGAAGATACAAGCTAATTTTGTACGATGTGTTATTTCTTCTCGTAAAGTGTTTCCAATACGTACGTATTTGTCTTTGTCTGCAACACTGTATTTCCTTATAACGTGGTATTCTTACATATTCTTTCGAGCGAAAACTCTCCTGTGAGTTCTCTTTTGAGGCTACACGTTTAGACATACACACAACACCAAAGCTTTTCGAGTTACAACGTGTTGTTTAGGAAAAACTAGATAATTTCGCATGATGCGAGATTTCCATACACGTGGTTTTCTGAAAAATTTGACGAAAGAAAGTTCTCCTGTGGGTTCTTATTTGATGCGACACTTGTAGAGGTACGGGCCACACCAAATCTTTTCGAGTTACAAAGTGTTGTTTAGGAGATACAAGCTAATTTTTTATGATGCGTTATTTCTTCTCTTAAAGTTTTTCCAATACGTAAGTAGTTGTCTTTACTCTACAACACTGTATTTCCTTATAACGTGGTATTCCTACATATTCTTTCGAAAGAAAACTTTCCTGTGCGTTCTCTTTTGAGGCTACACGCTTAGACATACACGCAACCCCAAAGCTTTTCGATTCACAACGTGTTGTTTAGGAAAAACAAGATAATTTCGCACGATGCGAGATTTCCGTAAACGTGGTTTCTGACAAATTTTGATGAAAGAAAATTCTCCTGTCGGTTCTCTTTTGAGGATACACGTTTAGACGTACACGTCACACCAAATATTTTCGAGTTACAACGTGTTGTTTAGGAGATACAAGCTAATATTTTACGATGCATTATTTCTTCTCGTAAAGTGTTTCCAATATGTACTTATTTATCTTTACTCTGCAAAATTGTATTTCCTTTTAAGGTGGTATTCTTACATATTCTTTAGAGAGAAAACTCTCCTGTGCCTTCTCTTTTGAGGCTCCACGCTTACACATACACGCAATACCAAAGCTTTTCGAGTTACAACATGTTGTTTAGGAAAAAGAAGATGATTTTGCATGATGCGGGATATCCTTAAAATTTTCTGAAAAATTTTGACGAAAGAAAATTCTCCTGTGGGTTCTCTTTTGATGCTACATGTTTAGACGTACACGCCACACCAAATCTGTTCGAGTTACAACGTGTTGTTTAGGAGATACAAGCTACTTTTTTACAATGCGTTAATTCTTCTCATAAAGTGTTTCCAAGTAGTACGTGTTTGTCTTTACTCTCAACATTGTATTTCCTTATAACGTGGTCTTCTTACATATTCTTTCGATAGAAAACTGTCCTGTGCGTTCCCTTTTGTGGCTACACACTGAGATATACAGGCAACACCAAAGCTATTCAAGTTACAACATGTAGTTTAGGAAAAAGAAGATGATTTCGCAAGATGCGGGATTTCCTTAAAACGTGGTTTTCTGAAAAATTTTGACGAAAGAAAATTCTCCTGTGGGTTCTCTTTTGTGGCTACACGTTTAGACGTACACGCCACACCAAAGCTTTTCGAGTTACAACGTGCTTCTTAGGAAATACAAGCTAATTTTTTACGATGCATTATTTCTTCTCGTAAAGTGTTTCAAATACGTATGTATCTATCATTACTCTGCCACACTGTATTTCCTTATAACGTGGTATTCTTACTTATTCTTTCGAGAGAAAACTCTCCTGTGCGTTCTCTTTTGAGTCTACACGCTTAGACATACACGCAGCACCAAAGCTTTTCGAGTTACAACGTGTTGTTTAGAAAAACAAGATAATTTCCAGGATGCGGGATTTCCATAAAACGTGGTATTCTGACAAATTTTGACGAAAGAAAATTCTCCTGTGAGTTCTCTTTTGAGGCTACAGATTTAGACGTACACGCCATATCAAATCTTTTCGAGTAACATCGTGTTGTTTAGGAGATACAAGCTAATTTTGTACGATGCGTTATTTCTTCTCGTAAAGTGTTTCCAATACATACGTATTTGTCTTTACTCTGCAACACTGTATTTCCTTAAAATGTGGTATTCTTATATATTCTTTCGAGAGAAAACTCTCCTGTGCGTTCTCTTTTGAGGCCACACGTTTAGACATACACGCAACACCAAAGCTTTTCGAGTTACAACGTGTTTTTTAGGAAAATCAAGATAATTCCGCACAATGCGGGATTTCCTTAAAACGTGGTTTTCTGAAAAAAATTTGAGGAAAGAAAATTCTCCTGAGGGTTCTCTTTTGATGCTACACGTTTAGATGTAAACACCACACCAAATCTTTTCGAGTTACAACGTGTTGTTTACACCAAAGCTTTTCGAGTTACAACGTGTTGTTTAGGAAAAACAAGATAATTTCGCACGATGTGGGATTTCCTTAAAACGTGGTTTTCTGACATATTTTGACGAAAGAAAATTCTCCTGTGGGTTCTCTTTTGAGGCTACACGTTTCAACGTACACGCCACACAAAATCTTTTCGCGTTACAACGTGTTGTTTAGGAAATACAAGCTAATTTTGTACGATGTATCATTCCTTCTCGTAAAGTGTTTCCAATATGTATGTATCTGTCTTTACTCTGCAACACTGTATGTCCTTATAACGTGGTATTCTTACATATTCTTTCGAGAGAATACTCTCTTGTGCGTTCTCTTTTGAGGCTACACGCTTAGACATACATGCAAAACCAAAGCTTTTCGAGTTACAACGTGTTGTTTAGGAAAAACCAGATAATTTCACACGATACCGGATTTCCTTAAAACGTGGTTTTCTGAAAAAATTTTGACGAAAGAAAATTCTCCTGTGGGTTCTCTTTTGAGGCTACACCTTTAGATGTAAACACCACACCAAATCCTTTCGAGTTACTACGTGTTGTTTAGGAGATACAAGCTAATTTTTTCCCATGCATTATTTCTTCTCGTAAAGTGTTTCAAATACGTACATAATTGTCTTTACTCTGTAACACTGTTTTTCCATATAACGTAGTATTCCTACATATTCTTTCGAGAGAAAACTCTCCTGTGCGTTCTCTTTTGAGGCTACATTCTTAGACATACACCCAATACCAAAGCTTTTTGAGTTACAACGTGTTGTTTAGGAAAAACAAGATAATTTCGCACGATGTGGGATTTCCTTAAAACGTGGTTTTCTGACAAATTTTGACCAAAGAAAATTCTACTGTGGGTTCTCTTATAAGGCTACACTTTTAGACGTACACGCCACACCAAATCTTTTCGAGTTACGACGTGTTGTTTAGGAGAAACAAGCTAATTTTGTACGATGCGGTATTTCGTCTGGTAAAGTGTTTCCAATACATATGTAATTGTCTTTATTCTGCAACACTGTATTTCCTTATAACTTGGTATTCTTACATATTCTTTCGAGAGAAAACTCTCCTGTGCATTCTCTTTTGAGGCTACACGCTTAGACATACACGCTACACCAAAGCTTTTCGAGTTACAACTTGTTGTTTAGGAAAAACAAGATAATTTCGCACGATGCGGGATTTCCTTAAAATGTGGTTTTCTGACAAATTTTGACCAAAGAAAATTCTCCAGTGTATTCTCTTTAGATGCTACACGTTTAGAGGTACATGCCACACCAAATCTTTTCGAGTTACAACGTGCTTTTTAGTAAATACAAGCTAATTTTGTACGATGCATTATTTCTTCTCGTAAAGTGTTTCCAATATGTATGCATCTGTCTTTACTCTGCAACACTGTATTTCCTTATAACGTGGTATTCTTTCATATTCTTTCTAGAGAAAACTCTCCTGTGCGTTCTCTTTTGAGGCTACACGCTTAGACATACACGCAGCACCAAAGCTATTTGAGTCACAACGTGTTGTTTAGGAAAAACAAGATAATTTCGCACGATGCGGGATTTCCTTAATACGTGGTTTTCTGACAAATTTTGACGAAAGAAAATTCTCCTGTGGGTTCTCTTTTGAGGCTACACGCCACACCAAATCTTTTCGAGTTACAACGCGTTGTTGTAAACACCACATCAAATCCTTTTGAGTCACAACGTGTTGTTTAGGAGATACAAGCTAATTTTATACCATGCGTTATTTCTTCTCATAAAGTGTATCCAATACGTACATATTTGTCTTTACTCTGCAACACTGTATTTCCATATATCGTGGTTTTCTTACATATTCTTTCGAGAGAAACCTCTCCTGTGCGTTCTCTTTTGAGGCTACATGCTTAGACATACACGCAACACCAAAGCTTTTCGAGTTACAACGTGTTGTTTTGGAAAAACAAAATAATTTCTCATGATGCGGGATTTCCTTAAAACGTGGTTTTCTGAAAAATTTTGACGAAAGAAAATACTCCTGTGGGTTCTCTTTTGAGGCTACACGTTTAGACGTACACGCCACACGAAATCCTTTTGAGTCACAACGTGTTGTTTAGGAGATACAAGCTAATTTTGTAGATGCGTTATTTCTTCTCGTTAAGTGTTTCCAATACGTACATATTTGTCTTTACTCTGCAACACTGTATTTCCATATATCGTGGTTTTCTTACATATTCTTTCGAGAGAAACCTCTCCTGTGCATTCTCTTTTGAGGCTACATGCTTAGACATACACGCAACACCAAAGCTTGTCGAGTTACAACGTGTTGTTTTGGAAAAACAAAATAATTTCGCACGATGCGGGATTTCCTTAAAACGTGGTTGTCTGACAAATTTTGACGAAAGAAAATTCTCCTGTGGGTTCCCTTTTGAGGCTACATGTTTAGATGTACACGCCACACCAAATCTTTTCGAGTTACAACGTGTTGTTTAGGAGATACAAGCTAATTTTGTACGATACATTATTTCTTCTCGTAAAGTGTTTCCAATAAGTACCTATTTGTCTTTACTCTGCAACAGTGTATTTCCTTATAACGTGGTATTCTTACATATTCTTTCGAGAGAAAACTCTTCTGTGCGTTCTCTTCTGAGGCTACACGCGTAGACATACACGCAACACAAAAGCTTTTTGAGTTACAACGTGTTGTTTAGGAAAAACAAGATAATTTTGCACGATGCGGGATTTCCTTAAAAGGTGGTTTTCTGACAAATTTTGACGAAAGAAAATTCTCCTGTGGGTTCTCTTTTGAGGCTACACGTTTAGATGTAAACACCACACCAAATCTTTTAGAGTTACAACGTGTTGTTTAGGAGGTACAAGCTAATTTTTTACCATGAGTTTTTTCCTCTCGTAAAGTGTTTCCATACGTACATATTTGTCTTTACTCTGCAACACTGTATTTCCATATAACGTGGTATTCTTATATATTCTTTCGAGAGAAAACTCTCCTGTGCGTTCTCTTTTGAGGCTACACGCTTAGACATACACGCAACACCAAAACTTTTCGAGGTACAAGGTGTTGTTTAGGAAAAACAAGATAATTTCGCACGATGCGGGATTTCCATAAAACGTGGTTTTCTGGAAAATTTTGACGAAAGAAAATTCTCCTGTGGGTTCACTTTTGAGGCTACACGTTTAGATGTAAACGCCACAACAAATCTTTTCGAGTTACAACGTGTTGTTTAGGAGATACAAGCTAATGTTTTACCATGCGAGAAGAAATACCGAATGTTGCAGAGTAAAGACAAATACATAAGTATTGGAAACACTTTATGAGAAGAAATAATGCATCGTACAAAATTAGCTTGTATCTCCTAAACAACACGTTGTAACTCGAAAAGAATTGGTGTGGCATGTATGTCTAAAGGTGTAGCCTCAGAAGAGATCCCATAGGAGAATTTTCTTTCATCAAAATTTTTCAGAAAATCACGTTTTAAGGAAATCCCGCATCGTGCGAAATTATCTTGTTTTTCCTAAACAACACGTTGTAACTCGAAGAGCTTTGGTGTTGCATGTATGTCTTAGTGTGTAGCCTCAAAAGGGAACACACAGGATAGTTTTCTCTCGAAAGAATATGTAAGAATACCACGAATAAGGAAATACAGTGTTGCAGAGTAAAGACAAATACGTACGTATAGGAAACACTTTACTAGAAGAATTAACGCGTCTTATAAATTAGCGTGTATCTCCTTAACAACACGTTGTAACTCGAAAAGATTTGGTGTGGCATGTATAACTAAACGTGTAGCCTCAAATGAGAACCCACAGGAGAATTTTCTTTCGTCAAAATTTTTCAGAAAACCACGTTTTAAGGAAATCCCGCATCATGCCAAATCATCTTCTTTTTCCTAAACAACATGTTGTAACTCGAAAAGCTTTGGTGTTGCGTGTAGGTCTAAGCGTGGAACCTCAAAAGAGAAGGCACAGGAGAGTTTTCTCTCGAAAGAACACGTAAGAATTCAACGTTATAAGGAAATACAGTGTTGAAGAGTAAAGACAAATACATATGTATTGGAAACACTTTGCAAGAAGAAATAACGCATCGTACAAAATTAGCTTGTATCTCCTAAACAACACGTGGTAACTCGAAAGGATTTGGTGTGACGTGTACGTCTAAATGCGTAGCCTCAAAAGAGAACCCACAGGAGAATTTTCTTTCGTCAAAATTTGTCAGAAAACCACGATTTAAGGAAATCCTGCATCGTGCGAAGTTATCTTGTTTTTCATAAACAACACGTTGTAACTCGAAACGCTTTGGTGTTGCCTGTATGCCTAAGTGTGTAGCCTCAAAAGGGAATGCCCAGGATAGTTTTCTCTCGAAAGATTATGTAAGAATACCACGTTATAAGGAAATACAGTGTGGCAGAGTAAAGACAAATACGTACATATTGGAAACACTTTACGAGAAGAATTAGCGCATCATAAAAAATTAGCTTATATCTCCTAAACAACACGTTGTAATTCGAAAAGATTTGGTGTGGCGTGTACGTCTAAACGTGTAGCCTCAAAAGAGAACACACAGGAGAATTTTCTTTCGTTAAAATTTTTCAGAAAACCACGTATTTAGGAAATCCTGCATCGTGCAACATCATCTTCTTTTTCCTAAACAACATGTTGTAACTCGAAAAGCTTTAGTCTTGCGTGTATGTCTAAGCACGGAGCCTCAAAAGAGAAGGCACAGGAGAGTTTTCTCTCGAAAGAATATGTAAGAATACCACGTTATAAGGAAGTGCAATTTTGCAGAGTAAAGTCAAATAAGTACATATTGGAAACACTTTACGAGAAGAAATAAAGCATCATAAAAAATTAGCTTGTATCTCCTAAACAACACGTTGTAACTCGAAAAGATTTGGTGTGACGTGTACGTCTAAACGTGTAGCCTCAAAAGAGAACCGACAGGAGAATTTTCTTTCATCAAAATTTGTCAGAAACCACGTTTTAAGGAAATCTCGCATCGTACGAAACTATCTTGTTTTCCCTAAACAACACGTTGTAACTCGAAAAGCTCTGGCGTTATGTGTATGTCTAAGCATGTAGCCTCAAAGGAGAACGCACAGGAGAGTTTTCTCTCAAAAGAATATGTAAGAATACCAAGTTATAAGGAAATACAGTGTTGCAGAGTAAAGACAAACACGTACGTATTGGAAACACTTTACGAGAAGAATTAAAGCACAGTACAAAATTAGCTTGTATTTCCTAAACAACACGTTGTAACTCGCAAAGATTTGGTGTGGCGTGTACGTCTAAACGTGTACCCTCAAAAGAGAACCCACAGGAGAATTTTCTTTCGTTAAAATTTTTCAGAAAACCACGTTTTAAGGAAATCCCGCATGGTGCCAAATCATCTTCTTTTTCCTAAACAACATGTTGTAACTCGAAAAGCTTTGGTGTTGCCTGTATGTCTAAGCGTCGAGCCTCAAAAGAGAACGCTCAGGAGAGTTTTCTCTCGAAAGAATATGTAAGAATACCACGCTATAAAGAAATACAATTTTGCAGAGTAAAGGCAATTAAGTACATATTGGAATCACTTTACGAGAAGAAATAACGCATCATACAAAATTAGCTTGTATCTCCTAAACAACACGTTGTAACTCGAAAAGATTTGGTGTGACGTGTACGTCTAAACGTGTAGCCTCAAAAGAGAACCCACAGGAGAATTTTCTTTCATCAAAATTTGTCAGAAACCACGTTTTATGGAACTCTCGCATCGAGCGAAATTATCTATTTTTTCCTAAACAACACGTTTTAACTCGAAAAGCTCTGGTGTTGAGTGTTTGTCTAAGCATGTAGCCTCAAAAGAGAACGCACAGGAGAGTTTTCTCTCGAAAGAATATGTAAGAATACCACGTTATAAGGAAATACAGTGTTGCAGAGTAAAGACAAACACGTACGTATTGGAAACACTTTACGAAAAGAATTAATGCATAGTACAAAATTAGGTTGTATCTCCTAAACAACAAGTTGTAACTCGAAACTTTTGGTGTGGTGTGTACGTCTAAACGTGTAGCCTCAAAAGAGAACCCACAGGAGAATTTTCTTTCTTCAAAATTTTTCAGAAAACCACGTTTTAAGGAAATTCCGCATCGTGCGAAATCACCTTCTTTTTCCTAAACAACATGTTGTAACTAGAAAAGCATTGGTGTTGCGTGTATGTGTAAGCGTGGAGCCTCAAAAGAGAAGGCACAGGAGAGTTTTCTCTCGAGAGAATATGTAAGAATACCACGTTATAAGGAAATACAATTTTGCAGAGTAAAGACAAATAAGTACATATTGGAAACACTTTAGGAGAAGAATTAACGCATCGTACAAAATTAGCTTGTATCTCCAAAACAACACATTGTAACTCGAAAAGATTTGGTGTGGCGTGTTCATTTAAACATGTAGCCTCAAAAGAGAACCCACAGGATAATTTTCTTTCTTCAAAATTTGTCAGAAAACCACGTTTTAAGGAAATCCCGTATCATGCGAAATCATCTTCTTTTTGCTAAACAAAACGTTATAACTCGAAAAGCTTTGGTGTTGCGTGTATGTGTAAGCATGGAGCCTCTAAAGAGAACGCACAGGAGAGTTTTCTCTCGAAAGAAATTGTAAGAATACAACATTATAAGGAAATACAGTGTTGCAGAGTAAAGACAAATACGTACGTATTGGAAAAACTTTACGAGAAGAAATATTGCATCGTACAAAATTTGCTTGTACCTCCTAAACAACACGTGGTAATTCGAAAGGATTTGGTGTGGTGTGTACGTCTAAACGTGTAGCCTCAAAAGAGAACCCACAGGAGAATTTTCTTTCTTCAAAATTTGTCAGAAAACCACATTTTAAGGAAATCCCGCATCGTGCGAAATTATCATGTTTTTCATAAACAACACGTTGTACTTCGAAAAGCTTTGGTGTTGCCTGTATATCTAAGTGTGTAGCCTCAAAAGGGAGCGCACAGGATAGTTTTCTCTCGAAAGAATATGTAAGAATACCACGTTATAAGGAAATACAGTGTTGCAGAGTAAAGACAAATACTTACATATTGGAAAAACTTTACGAGAAGAATTAACGCATAGTACAAAATTAGCTTGAATCTCCTAAACAACACATTGTTACTCGAAAAGATTTGCTGTAGCGTGTACGTCTAAACGTGTAGCCTCAAAAGAGAACCCACAGGAGAATTTTCTTTCGTAAAAATTTTTTCAGAAAACCACGTTTTAAGGAAATCCCGCATTGTGCGAAATCTTCTTTTTCCTAAACAACATGTTGTAACTCGAAAAGCTTTGGTGTTGCGTGTATGTCTAAGTGTGGAGTCTGAAAAGAGAAGGCACAGAAGAGTTTTCTCTCGAAAGAATATGTAAGAATACCACATTATACGGAAATACAATTTTGCAGAGTAAAGACAAATAAGTACAAATTGGAAATATGTTACGGGAAGAAATAACGCATCGTACAAAATTAGCTTGTATCTCCTAAACAACACGTTGTAACTCGAAAAGATTTGGTGTGAGGTGTACGTCTGAACGTGTAGCCTCAAAAGAGAACCCACTGGAGAATTTTCTTTCATCAAAATTTGTCAGAAACCACATTTTAAGGAAATCTCGCATCGTGCGAAATTATCTTATTTTTCCTAAACAACACATTGTAACTCGAAAACCTTTGCTGTTGCGTGTATGTCTAAGCATGTAGCCTCAAAAGAGAACACCCAGGAGAGTTTTCTCTCGAAAGAATATGTAAGAATACTACGTTATAAGGAAATACAGTGTTGCAGAGTAAAGACAAATACTTACGTATTGGAAACACTTTAAGAGAAGAAATAACGTGTCGTACAAAATTAGTTTGTATCTCCTAAACAACACGTTGTAACTCGAAAAGATTTGGTGAGGCTCGTACGTCTACACGTGCAACCTCAAAAGAGAAACCACAGGAGAATTTTCTTTCTTCAAAATTTGTCAGAAAACCACGTTTTAAGGAAATCCCGCATTGTGCGAAATTATCTTGTTTTTCATAAGCAACACGTTGTACCTCGAAAAGCTTTGGTGTTGCCTGTATATCTAAGTGTGTAGCCTCAAAAGGGAACGCACAGGATAGTTTTCTCTCGAAAGAATATGTAAGAATACCACGTTATAAGGAAATACAGTGTTGCAGAGTAAAGACAAATACTTACATATTGGAAAAACTTTACGAGAAGAATTAACGCATAGTACAAAATTAGCTTGAATCTCCTAAACAACACATTGTTACTCGAAAAGATTTGCTGTAGCGTGTACGTCTAAACGTGTAGCCTCAAAAGAGAACCCACAGGAAAATTTTCTTTCGTCAAAATTTTTCAGAAAACCACGTTTTAAGGAAATCCCGCATCGTGCGAAATCATCTTTTTCCTAAACAACATGTTGTAACTCGAAAAGCTTTGGTGTTGCGTGTATGTGTAAGTGTGGAGACTGAAAAGAGAAGGCACAGAAGAGTTTTCTCTCGAAAGAATATGTAAGAATACCACATTATAAGGAAATACAATTTTGCAGAGTAAAGGCAAATAAGTACAAATTGGAAATATTTTACGGGAAGAAATAACGCATCGTACAAAATTAGCTTGTATCTCCTAAACAACACGTTGTAACTCGAAAAGATTTGGTGTGAGGTGTACGTCTAAACGTGTAGCCTCAAAAGAGAACCGACAGGAGAATTTTCTTTCATCAAAATTTGTCAGGAACCACGTTTTAAGGAAATCTCGCATCGTGCGAAATTATCTTATTTTTCCTAAACAACACATTGTAACTTGAAAACCTTTGCTGTTGCGTGTATGTCTAAGCATGTAGCCTCAAAAGAGAACACCCAGGAGAGTTTTCTCTCGAAAGAATATGTAAGAATACTACGTTATAAGGAAATACAGTGTTGCAGAGTAAAGACAAATACGTACGTATTGGAAACACTTTAAGAGAAGAAATAACGTGTCGTACAAAATTAGCTTGTATCTCCTAAACAACACGTTGGAACTCGAAAAGATTTGGTGAGGCTCGTACGTTTACACGTGTAGCCTCAAAAGAGAACCCACAGGAGAACTTTCTTTCGCCAAAATTTGTCAGAAAACCACGTTTTAAGGAAATCCCGCATCGTGCAAAATTATCTTGTTTTTCCTAAACAACACGTTGTAACTCGAAAAGCTTTGGTGTTGCGTGTATGTCTAAGCGTGTAGCCTCTAAAGAGAACGCACAGGAGAGTTTTCTCTCGAAAAAACATGTAAGAATACAACGTTATAAGAAAATACAGTTTTGCAGTGTAAAGACAAATACGTATGTATTGGAAACACTTTACGAGAAGAAATAATGCATCTTACAAAATTATCTTGTATCTCCTAAACAACACGTGGTAACTCGAAAGGATTTGGTGTGGTGTGTACGTCTAAACGTGTAGCCTCAAAAGAGAACCCACAGGAGAATTTTCTTTCGTTAAAATTTTTCAGAAAACCACGTATTAAGGAAATCCCGCATCGTGCGAAATCATCTTCTTTTTCCTAAACAACATGTTGTAACTCGAAAAGCTTTAGTGTTGCGTGTATGTCTAAGCGTGGAGCCTCAAAAGAGAAGGCACAGGAGAGTTTTCTTTCAAAAGAATAGGTAAGAATACCACGTTATAAGGAAATACAGTGTTGTAGAGTCAACAAAAATACATATGTATTGGAAACACTTTAGGAGAAGAAATAACGCATCATACAAAATTAGCTTGTATCTCCTAAACAACACGTTATAACTCGAAAAGATTTGGTGTGATGTGTACGTCTAAACGTGTAGCCTCAAAAGAGAACCCACAGGAGAATTTTCTTTCATCAAAATTTGTCAGAAACCACGTTTTAAGAAAATCTCGCATCGTGCGAAATTATCTTGTTTTTCCAAACAACACGTTGTAAATCGAAAAGCTTTGGGGTTGCGTGTATTTCTAAGCGTGTAGCCTCAAAAGAGAACGCACAGAAAAGTTTTCTCTCGAAAGAATATGTTGGAATACCACCTTATAAGGAAATACGGTGTTGCAGAGTAAAGACAACTAAGTACGTATTGGAAACACTTTAAGAGAAGAAATAACGCATCGTACAAAATTAGCTTGTATCTCCTAAACAACACGTTGTAACTCGAAAAGATTTGGTGTGGCTCGTACCTCTACACGTGTAGTCTCAAAAGAGAACCCACAGGAAAACTTTTTTCGTCAAAATTTTTCAGAAAACCACGTTTTATGGAAATCTCGCATCGTGCGAAATAATCTTGTTTTTCCTAAACAACACGTTGTAACTCGAAAAGCCTTGGTGTTGCGTGTATGTCTAAGCGTGTAGCCTCAAAAGAGAATGCACAGGAGAGTTTTTCCTCGAAAGAATATGTAAGAATACCACGTTATAAGGAAATACAGTGTTGCAGAGAAAGACAAATACGTACGTTTTGGAAACACTTTACGAGAAGAAATAACACATCATGCAAAATTAGCTTGTATCTCCTAAACAAAACGTGGTAACTCGAAAGGATTTGGTGTGGCGTGCACGTCTATACGTTTAGCGTCAAAAGAGAACCCACAGGAGAATATTCTTTTGTCAAAATTTGTCAGAAAACCATGTTTTAAGGAAATCCCACATCGTGCGAAATTATCTTTTTATTCATAAACAACACGTTGTAACTCGAAAAGCTTTGGTGTTGCCTGTATGTCTAAGTGTGTAACCTCAAAAGGGAACGCACAGGATAGTTTTCTCTCGAAAGAATATGTAAGAATACCACGTTATAAGGAAATACAGTGTTGCAGAGTAAAGACAAATACTTACGTATTGGAAACACCTTACGAGAAGAATTAACGCATCTTACAAAATTAGCTTGTATCTTCTAAACAACAGGTTGTAACTCGAAAAGATTTGGTGTGGCGTGTACGTCTAAACGTATAGCCTCAAAAGAGAACCCACAGGAGAATTTTCTTTCGTCAAAATTTTTCAGAAAACTACGTTTTAATGAAATCCCGCATCGTGCGATATCATCTTCTTTTTCCTAAACAACATGTTGTAACTCGAAAAGCTTTCGTGTTGCGTGTATGTGTAAGCATGGAGCCTCCAAAGAGAAGGCACAGGAGGGTTTTCTCTCGAAAGAATATGTAAGAATACCACGTTATTAGGAAATACAATTTTGCAGAGTAAAGACAAATAAGTATATATTGGGAACACTTTTCGAGAAGAAACAAAGCATCGAACAAAATTAGCTTGTATCTCCTAAACAACACGTGGTAACTCGAAAAGTTTTGGTTTGGCGTGTACGTCTAAACGTGTAGCCTCAAAAGAGAACACAAAGGGGAATTTTCTTTCGTCAAAATTTGTCAGAAAACCACGTTTTAAGGAAATCCCGCATCCTCTGAAATTATCTTGTTTTTCCTAAACAACACGTTGTAACTCGAAAAGCTTTGGTGTTTCGTGTATGTCTAAGCGTGTAGCTTCAAAAGAGAATGAACAGGAGAGTTTTCTCTCGAAAGAACATGTAGGAATACAACGTTATAAGGAAATACAGTGTTGCAAAGTAAAGACAAAAAGTACATATTGGAAACACTTTACGAGAAGAAATTACGCATCATACAATATGAGCTTGTATCTCCTAAACAACAAGTGGAAACTCGAAAACATTTGGTTTGGCGTGTACGTCTAAAAGTGAAGCCTCAAAAGAGAAACCACTGTAGAATTTTCTTTCTTCAAAATTTGTCAGAAAACCACGTTTTAACGAAATCCCACATCCTACAAAATTATCTTGTTTTCCTAAACAACAAGTTGTAACTCGAAAATCTTTGGTGTTGCGTGTATGTTTAAGTGTGTAGCCTCAAAAGGGAATGCACAGGAGAGTTTTTTCTCTCGAAAGAATATGTAAGAATACCATGTTATAAGGAAATACAGTGTTGCAGAGAGAAGACAAATACGTACATATTGGAAACACTTTAAGAGCAGAAATAAATCATTGTACAAAATTGGCTTGTATCTCCTAAACAACACGTTGTAACTCGAAAAGATTTCATGTGACATGTACGTCTAAACATGTAGCCTCAAAAGAGAACCGACAGTAGAATTTTCGTACATCAAAATTTGTCAGAAACCACGTTTTAACGAAATCTCGCATCGTGCGAAATTATCTAGTTTTTCCTAAACAACACGTTGTAACTCGAAAATCTTCTGTGTTGCTTGTATGGCTAAGCGTGTAGACTCAAAGGAGAATGCACAGGAGAGTTTTCTCTCGAAAGAATATGTAAGAATACCACGTTATAAGGAAATACAGTGTTGCAGAGTAAAGACAAAAGCGTATGTATTGGAAACACTTTACAAGAAGAAATAACGCATCATACTAAATTAGCTTGTATCTCCTAAACAACAGGTTGTAACTCGAAAGGATTTGGTGTGGCATGTACGTCTAAACGTGTAGCCTCAAAAGAGAACCGACAGGAGAATTTTCTATCGTCAAAATATGTGAGAAAACCACGTTTTAAGGAAATCCCTCATCGTGCAAAATTATCTTCTTTTTCCTAAACAACAAGTTGTAACTCGAAAAGTTTTGGTGTTGCGTGTATGTCTAAGCGCGTAGCCTCAAAAGAGAACGCAAAGGAGAGTATTTTCTTGATAGATTTGTAAGAATACCACGTTATAAGGAAATACAGTGTTGCAGAGTAAAGACAAATACGTACGTATTGGAAACACTTTACGAGAAGAAATAACGCATTGTACAAAATTAGCTTGTATTTCCTAAACAACACGTTGTAACTCGAAAAGATTTGATGTGGCGTGTACGTCTAAACGTGTAGCCTCAAAAGAGAACCCACAGGAGAATTTTCTTTGGTCAAATTTGTCAGAAAAACACGTATTAAGGAAATCCTGCATCGTGCGAATTTATCTTGTTTTTCCTAAACAACACGTTGTAACTCAAAAAGCTGTTGTGTTGCGTGTATGTCTCAGTGTATAGCCTCAAAAGAGAACACACAGGAGAGTTTTCTCTCGAAAGAATATGTAAGAATACCACGTTATAAGGAAATACAGTGTTGCAGAGTAAAGACAAATACGTACGTATTGGAAACCCTTAAACTTTAAGAGATGAAATAAAGCATCGTACAAAATTAGCTCGTATCTCCTAAACAACACGTTGTAACTTGAAATGACTTGGTGTGGAGTGTACGCCTAAACGTGTAGCCTCAAAAGAGAACCCATAGGAGAATTTTCTTTCGTCAAAATTTTCAGAAAACCACGTTTTAAGGAAATCCTGCATCGTGCAAAATTATCGTGAGAGAGTATCTTGTTTTTCCTAAACAACACGTTGTAATTCGAAAAGCTTTGGTGTTGCGTGTATGTCTAAGCATGTAGCCTCAAAAGAGAACGCACAGGAGAGTTTTCTCTCGAAAGAATATGTAAGAATGCCACGTAATAAGGAAATACAGTGTTGCAGAGTAAAGACAAATACGTACTTATTGGAAACACTTTATGAGAAGAAATAACGCATTGTAAAAAATTAGTTTGTATCTCCTAAACAACACGTTGTAACTCGAAAAAATTTGGTGTGGCGTGTACGTCTAAATGTGTAGCCTCCAAAGAAAACCCACAGGAGAATTTTCTTTGGTAAAAATTTGTCAGAAAACCACGTATTAAGGAAATCCAGCATCGTGCGAAATTATCTTGTTTTTCCTAAACAACGCGTTGTAACTCGAAAAGCTTTGGTGTTGTGTGTATGTCTAAGCATGTAGCCTCAAAAGAGAACACACAGAAGAGTTTTCTCTCGAAAGAATATGTAAGAATACCACGTTATAAGGAAGTACAATGTTGCAGAATAAAGACAAATACTTACATATTGGAAACCCTTAAAATTAGAGAGATGAAATAAAGCATCATACAAAATTAGCTTGTATCTCCTAAACAACACGTTGTAACTCGAAAAGATTTGGTGTGGCGTGTACGTCTAAACGTGTAGCCTCAAAAGAGAACCACAGGACAATTTTCTTTCGTCAAAATTTGTCAGAAAACCACGTTTTAAGGAAATCCCGCATCGTGAGAAATTATTTTGTTCTTCCTAAACAACACGTTGTAATTCGAAAAGCTTTGGTGTTGCATGTATGTCTAAGCGTGTAGCCTCAAAAGAGAACGCACAGGAGAGTTTTCTCTCGAAAGAATATGTAAGAATACCACGTTATAAGGAAATAAGTGTTACAGAGTAAAGACAAACACATAAGTATTGGAAACACTTTACAAGAAGTAATAATGCATCGTAAAAAATTAGCTTGTGTCTCCTAAACAACACGTTGTAACTCGAAAAGATTTGGTGTGGCGTTTACAACTAAACATGTAGCTTCAAAAGAGAGCCCACAGGAGAATTTTCTTTCGTCAAAATTTTCAGAAAACCACGTTTTAAGGAAATCCGCATCGTGCGAAATTATCTTGTTTTTCCTAAACAACAGGTTGTAATTCGAAAAGCTTTGGTGTTGCGTGTATGTCTAAGCATGTAGCCTCGAAAGAGAACGCACAGGAGAGTTTTCTCTCGAAAGAATATGTAAGAATGCCACGTAATAAGGAAATACAGTGTTGCAGAGTAAAGGCAAATACGTATGTATTGGAAAAATTTAAACTTTATGAGAAGAAATAACGCATTGTACAAAATTAGCTTGTATCTCCTAAACAA
Source organism: Apodemus sylvaticus (assembly GCF_947179515.1). Classification (NCBI taxonomy): domain Eukaryota; kingdom Metazoa; phylum Chordata; class Mammalia; order Rodentia; family Muridae; genus Apodemus; species Apodemus sylvaticus. The sequence goes on from NW_026263364.1 coordinate 429,850, forward strand.
CACGTTGTAACTCGAAAAGATTTGGTGTGGTGTGTACATCTAAACGTGTAGCCTCAAAAGAGAACCCACAGGAGTATTTTCATTCGTCAAAATTTGTCAGAAAACCACGTTTTAAGGAAATCCCGCATCGTGCTAAATTATCTTGTTTTTCCTAAACAACAAATTGTAATTCGAAAAGCTTTGGTGTTGCGTGTATGTTTAATCGTGTAGCCTCAAAAGAGAACGCACAGGAGAGTTTTCTCTCGAAAGAATATGTAAGAATACCACGTTATAAGTAAATACAGTGTTGCAGAGTAAAGACAAATACATACTTATTGGAAACACTTAAACTTTACGAGAAGAAATAAGGCATCATACAAAATTAGTTTGTATCTCCTAAACAACACGTTATAACTCGAAAAGATTTGGTGTGGTGTGTACGTCTAACGTGTAGCCTCAAAGGAGAACCACAGGACAATTTTCTTTCGTCAATATTTGTCAGAAAACCACGTTTTAAGGAAATCCTGCATCGTGCGAAATTATCTTGTTTTTCCTAAACAACACGTTGTAACTCGAAAAGCTTTGGTGTTGCGTGTATGTCTAAGCGTGTAGCCTCAAAAGAGAATGCACAGGAGAGTTTTCTCTCGAAAGAATATGTAAGAATACCACGTTATATGGAAATACATTGTTGCAGAGTAAAGACAAATAAGTACGTATTGGAAACACTTTACAAGAGGTAATAACGCATCGTACAAAATTAGCTTGTATCTCCTAAACAAAACGTTGTAACTCGAAAAGATTTGGTGTAGCGTTTACAACTAAACATGTAGCCTCAAAAGAGAACCCACAGGAGAATTTTCTTTCGTCAAAATTTTTCAGAAAACCACGTTTTAAGGAAATCCCGCATCGTGTGAAATTATCTTGTTTTTCCTAAACAACAGGTTGTAATTCGAAATGCTTTGGTGTTGCGTGTATGTCTAAGCATGTAGCCTCTAAAGAGAATGCACAGGAGAGTTTTTCTCTCTAAAGAATATGCAAGATTACCACGTTATAAGGAAATACAGTGTTGCAGAGTAAAGGCAATTACATACATATTGGACACATTTAAACTTTACGAGAAGAAATAACGCATCTTAAAAAATTAGCTTGAATCTCCTAACCAACACGTTTTAACTCGAAAGGATTTGGTGTGGCGTGTACGTCTAAACGTGTAGCCTCAAAAGAGAACCCACAGGAGTATTTTATTTCGTCAAAATTTGTCAGAAAACCACGTTTTAAGGAAATCCCGCATCGTGCGAAATTATCTTGTTTTTCCTAAACAACACACTGTAACTCGAAAAGCTTTGGTGTTGCGTGTATGTCTACGCGTGTAGCCTCAAAAGAGAATGCACAGGAGAGTTTTCTCTCGAAAGAATATGTAAGAATACCACGTTATAAGGAAATACAGTGTTGCAGAGTAAAGACAAATACGTACTTATTGGAAACACTTAAACTTTACGAGAAGAAATAAGGCATCGTACAAAATTACTTTGTATCTCCTAAACAACACGCTGTAACTCGAAAGGATTTGGTGTGGCGTGTACGTCTAAACGTGTAGCCTCAAAAGAGAACCCACAGGAGAGTTTTCCTTCGTCAAAATTTGTCAAAACCCACGTTTTAAAGAAATCCCGCATCGTGCGAAATTATCTTGTTTTTCCTAAACAACATGTTGTAACTCGAAAAGGTTTGGTGTTGCGGGTATATCTAAGCGTGTAGCCTCAAAAGAGAACGCACAGGAGAGTTTTCTCCCAAAAGATTATATAGGAATACCACATTATAAGGAAATACAGTGTTGCAGAGTAAAGACAAATACATTCTTATTGGAAACACTTAAACTTTATGAGTAGAAATAACACATAGTACAAAATAAGCTTGTATCTCCTAAACAACACGATATAACTTGAAAGGATTTGGTGTGGCTTGTACGTCTAAACGTGTACCCTCAAAAGAGAACCCACAGGAGAATTTTCTTTCGTCAAAATTTGTCAGAAAACCACGTTTTAAGGAAATCCCGCATCGTGCGAAATTATCTTGTTTTTCCTAAACAACACGTTGTAACTCGAAAAGCTTTGGTGTTGCGTGTATGTCTAAGCGTGTAGCCTCAAAAGAGAATGCACAGGAGAGTTTTCTCTCGAAAGAATATGTAAGAATACCACGTTATATGGAAATACATTGTTGCAGAGTAAAGACAAATACGTACGTATTGGAAACACTTTACGAGAGGTAATAACGCATCGTACAAAATTAGCTTGTATCTCCTAAACAAAACGTTGTAACTGGAAAAGATTTGGTGTGGCCTTTACAACTAAACATGTAGCCTCAAAAGAGAACCCACAGGAGAATTTTCTTTCGTCAAAATTTGTCAGAAAACCACGTTTTAAGGAAATCCCGCATCGTGTGAAATTATCTTGTTTTTCCTAAACAACAGGTTGTAATTCGAAATGCTTTGGTGTTGCGTGTATGTCTAAGCATGTAGCCTCGAAAGAGAACGCACAGGAGAGTTTTTCTCTCCAAAGAATATGCAAGATTACCACGTTATAAGGAAATACAGTGTTGCAGAGTAAAGGCAATTACGTACGTATTGGACACATTTAAACTTTACGAGAAGAAATAACGCATCTTAAAAAATTAGCTTGTATCTCCTAAACAACACGTTTTAACTCGAAAGGATTAGGTGTGGCGTGTACGTCTAAACGTGTAGCCTCAAAAGAGAACCCACAGGAGTATTTTCTTTCGTCAAAATTTGTCAGAAAATCACGTTTTAAGGAAATCCCGCATTGTGTGTAATTATCTTGTTTTTCCTAAACAACACATTGTAACTCGAAAAGCTTTGGTGTTGCGTGTATGTCTAAGCGTGTAGCCTCAAAAGAGAATGCACAGGAGAGTTTTCTCTCGAAAGAATATGTAAGAATACCACGTTATAAGAAAATACAGTGTTGCAGAGTAAAGACAAATACGTACTTATTGGAAACACTTAAACTTTACGAGAAGAAATAAGGCATCTTACAAAATTAGTTTGTATCTCCTAAATAACACGCTGTAACTCGAAAAGATTTGGTGTGGCGTGTACGTCTAAACGTGTAGCCTCAAAAGAGAACCCACAGGAGAGTTTTCTTTCGTCAAAATTTGTCAAAATCCACGTTTTAAAGAAATCCCGCATCGTGCGAAATTATCTTGTTTTTCCTAAACAACATGTTGTAACCCGAAAAGGTTTGGTGTTGCGGGTATATCTAAGCGTGTAGCCTCAAAAGAGAACGCACAGGAGAGTTTTCTCCCAAAAGATTATGTAGGAATACCACATTATAAGGAAATACAGTGTTACAGAGTAAAGACAAATACATACTTATTGGAAACACTTAAACTTTACGAGTAGAAATAACACATAGTACAAAATAAGCTTGTATCTCCTAAACAACACGATATAACTCGAAAGGATTTGGTGTGGCTTGTACATCTAAATGTGTACCCTCAAAAGAGAACCCACAGGAGAATTTTCTTTCGTCAAAATTTGTCAGAAAACCACGTTTTAAGGAAATCCCGCATCGTGCGAAATTATCTTGTTTTTCCTAAACAACACGTTGTAACTCGAAAAGCTTTGGTGTTGCGTGTATGTCTAAGCGTGTAGCCTCAAAAGAGAATGCACAGGAGAGTTTTCCCTCGAAAGAATATGTAAGAATACCACGTTATATGGAAATACATTGTTGCAGAGTAAAGACAAATACGTAAGTATTGGAAACACTTTATGAGAGGTAATAACGCATCGTACAAAATTAGCTTGTATCTCCTAAACAAAACGTTGTAACTCGAAAAGATTTGGTGTGGCCTTTACAACTAAACATGTAGCCTCAAAAGAGAACCCACAGGAGAATTTTCTTTCGTCAAAATTTTTCAGAAAACCACGTTTTAAGGTAATCCCGCATCGTGTGAAATTATCTTGTTTTTCCTAAACAACAGGTTGTAATTCGAAATGCTTTGGTGTTGCGTGTATGTCTAAGCATGTAGCCTCTAAAGAGAACGCACAGGAGAGTTTTTCTCTCTAAAGAATATGCAAGATTACCACGTTATAAGGAAATACAGTGTTGCAGAGTAAAGGCAATTACGTACGTATTGGACACATTTAAACTTTACGAGAAGAAATAACGCATCTTAAAAAATTAGCTTGTATGTCCTAACCAACACGTTTTAACTCGAAAGTATTTGGTGTGGGGTGTACGTCTAAACGTGTAGCCTCAAAAGAGAACCCACAGGAGTATTTTCTTTCGTCAAAATTTGTCAGAAAACCACGTTTTAAGGAAATCCCGCATCGTGCGAAATTATCTTGTTTTTCCTAAACAACACATGTAACTCGAAAAGCTTTGGTGTTGCGTGTATGTCTAAGCATGTAGCCTCAAAAGAGAATGCACAGGAGAGTTTTCTCTCGAAAGAATATGTAAGACTACCACGTTACAAGGAAATACAGTGTTGCAGAGTAATGACAAATACGTACTTATTGGAAACACTTAAACTTTACGAGAAGAAATAAGGCATCGTACAAAATTAGTTTGTATCTCCTAAACAACACGCTGTAACTCGAAAAGATTTGGTGTGGCGTGTACGTCTAAACGTGTAGCCTCAAAAGAGAACCCACAGGAGAGTTTTCCTTCGTCAAAATTTGACAAAACCCACGTTTTAAAGAAATCCCGCATCGTGCGAAATTATCTTGTTTTTCCTAAACAACATGTAACTGGAAAAGGTTTGGTGTTGCGGGTATATCTAAGCGTGTAGCCTCAAAAGAGAACGCACAGGAGAGTTTTCTCCCAAAAGATTATGTAGGAATACCACATTATGAGGAAATACAGTGTTGCAGAGTAAAGACAAATACATACTTATTGGAAACACTTAAACTTTACGAGTAGAAATAACACATAGTACAAAATAAGCTTGTATCTCCTAAACAACACGATATAACTCGAAAGGATTTGGTGTGGCTTGTACGTCTAAACATGTACCCTCAAAAGAGAACCCACAGGAGAATTTTCTTTCGTCAAAATTTGTCAGAAAACCAAGTTTTAAGGAAATCGCGCATCATGCGAAATTATCTTGTTTTTCCTAAACAACACGTTGTAACTCGAAAAGCTTTGGTGTTGCGTGTATGTCTAAGCGTGTAGCCTCCAAAGAGAACGCACAGGAGAGTTTTCTCTCGAAAGAATATGTAAGAATAACACGTTATAAGGAAATACAGTGTTGCAGAGTAAAGGCAAATACAAACATATTGGAAACACTTAAACATTACGAGAAGAAATAACGCACCGTAAAAAAATTAGCTTATACCTCCTAAACAACACGTTGTAACTCAAAAATATTTGGTGTGGCGTGTACATCTAAACGTGTAGCCTCAAAAGAGAACCCACAGGAGAATTTTCTTTAGTCAAAATTTGTCAGAAAACCACGTTTTATGGAAATCCCGCATCGTGCGAAATTATCTTGTTTTTCCGAAACAACACGTTGTAATTCGAAAAGCTTTGTTGTTGCATGTATGTCTAAGGGTGTAGCCTCAAAAGAGAATGCAAAGGAGAGTTTTTTCTCAAAAGAATATGTAAGAATACCACGTTATTAGGAAACACAGTGTTGTAAAGACAAATACTTACGTATTGGAAAAACTTTACGAGAAGAAATAACGCATCATACAAAATTAGCTTGTATCTCCTAAACAACACGTTGTAACTTAAAAAGATTTGGTGTGGCCTGTACGTCTAAACGTGTAGCCTCAAAAGAGAACCCACAGGAGAATTTTCTTTCGTCAAAATTTTTCAGAAAACCACATTTTAAGGAAATCCCGCATCGTGCGAAATTATCTTGTTTTTCCTAAACAACAGGTTGTAACTCCAAAAGCTTTGGTGTTGCGTGTATGTCTAAGCATGTAGCCTCAAAAGAGAATGGACAGGAGAGTTTTCTCTCGAAAGAATATGTAAGAATACCACTTTATAAGGAAATACAGTGTTGCAGAGTAAAGGCAAATACTTACGTATTGGAAACACTTTATGAGAACAAATAACGCAACGTAAAAAATTAGCTTGTATCTCCTAAACAACACGTTGTAACTCGAAAAGATTTGGTGTGGCGTGTACGTCTAAACGTGTAGCCTCAAAAGAGAACCCACAGGAGAATTTTCTTTCGTCAAAATTTTTCAGAAAACCACGTTTTATGGAAATCCCGCATCGTGCGAAATTATCTTGTTTTTCCTAAACAACATGTTGTAACTCGAAAAGCTTTGGTGTTCCGTGTATATCTAAGCTTGTAGCCTCAAAAGAGAACACACAGGAGAGTTGTATCTCGATAGAATTTGTAAGAATAACACGTTAAAAGGAAATACAGTGTTGCAAAGTAAAGACAAATACATATATAATGGAAACCCATAAACTTTACGAGATGAAATAAAGCATCGTACAAAATTAGCTTGTATCTCCTAAACAACACGTTGTAACTCGAAAAGATGTGGTGTGGCATGTACGTCTAAACGTGTAGCCTCAAAAGAGAACCCACAGGAGAATTTTTTTCGTCAAAATTTTTCAGAAAACCACATTTTAAGGAAATCCCGCATCCTGCGAAATTATCTAGTTTTTCCTAAACATCACGTTGTAACTCCAAAAGCTTTGGTGTTGCGTGTATGTCTAAGCATGTAGCCTCAAAAGAGAATGCACAGGAGAGTTTTCTCTCGAAAGAATATGTAAGAATACCACTTTATAAGGAAATACAGTGTTGCAGAGTAAAGGCAAATACGTACGTATTGGAAACACTTTATGAGAACAAATAACGCAACGTAAAAAATTAGCTTGTATCTCCTAAACAACACGTTGTAACTCGAAAAGATTTGGTGTGGCGTGTACGTCTAAACGTGTAGCCTCAAAAGAGAACCCACAGGAGAATTTTCTTTCGTCAAAATTTTTCAGAAAACCCCGTTTTATGGAAATCCCGCATCGTGCGAAATTATCTTGTTTTTCCTAAACAACATGTTGTAACTCGAAAAGCTTTGGTGTTCCGTGTATATCTAAGCGTGTAGCCTCAAAAGAGAACAAACAGGAGAGTTGTATCTCGATAGAATTTGTAAGAATAACACGTTAAAAGGAAATACAGTGTTGCAAAGTAAAGACAAATACATATGTATTGGAAACCCATAAACTTTACGAGATGAAATAAAGCATCGTACAAAATTAGCTTGTATCTCATAAACAACACGTTGTAACTCGAAAAGATGTGGTGTGGCATGTACATCTAAACGTGTAGCCTCAAAAGAGAACCCACAGGAGAATTTTTTTCGTCAAAATTTTTCAGAAAACCACGTTTTACGGAAATCCCGCATAATGCGAAATTATCTTGTTTTTCCTAAACAACACGTTGTAACTCGAAAGGCTTTGGTGTTGCGTGTATGTCTAAGCATGTAGCCTCAAAAGAGAACGCACAGGAGAGTTTTTTCTCGATAGAATTTGTAAGAATACCACGTTATAAGGAAATACAGTGTTGCAGAGTAAAGACAAATACGTATGTATTGGAAACCCATAAACTTTACGAGATGAAATAAAGCATCGTACAAAATTAGCTTGTATCTCCTAAACAACACGTTGTAACTCGAAAAGATTTGGTGTGGCGTGTACGTCTAAACGTGTAGCCTCAAAAGAGAACCAACAGGACAATTTTCTTTTGTCAAAATTCGTCAGAAAACCACGTTTTAAGAAAATCCCGCATCGTGAGAAATTATCTTGTTCTTCCTAAACAACACGTTTTAACTCGAAAAGCTTTGGTGTTGGGTGTATGTCTAAGTGTGTAGCCCCAAAGGAGACCACACAGGAGAGTTTTCTCTCGAAAGAATATGTACGAATACCACGTTATAAGGAAATACAGTGTGGCAGAGTAAAGACAAATACGTACGTATTGGAAGCACTTTATGAGAGAAATAACGCATCTTGCAAAATTAGCTTGTTTGTCCTAAACAACACGTTGTAACTCAAAAAGATTTGGTGTGGCGTGTACGTCTAAACGTGTAGCCTCAAAAGAGAACCCACAGGAGAGTTTTCTTTCGTCAAAATTTGTCAGAAAACCACGTTTTAAGGAAATCCCGCATCGTGCGAAATTATCTTGTTTTTCCTAAACAACATGTTGTAACTCGAAAAGCTTTGGTGTTCCGTGTATATCTAAGCTTGTAGCCTCAAAAGAGAACACACAGGAGAGTTGTATCTCGATAGAATTTGTAAGAATAACACGTTAAAAGGAAATACAGTGTTGCAAAGTAAAGACAAATACATATGTATTGGAAACCCATAAACTTTACGAGATGAAATAAAGCATCGTACAAAATTAGCTTGTATCTCCTAAACAACACGTTGTAACTCGAAAAGATGTGGTGTGGCATGTACGTCTAAACGTGTAGCCTCAAAAGAGAACCCACAGGAGAATTTTTTTCGTCAAAATTTTTCAGAAAACCACATTTTAAGGAAATCCCGCATCGTGCGAAATTATCTTGTTTTTCCTAAACAACACGTTGTAACTCCAAAAGCTTTGGTGTTGCGTGTATGTCTAATCATGTAGCCACAAAAGAGAATGCACAGGAGAGTTTTCTCTCGAAAGAATATGTAAGAATACCACTTTATAAGGAAATACAGTGTTGCAGAGTAAAGGCAAATACGTACGTATTGGAAACACTTTATGAGAACAAATAACGCAACGTAAAAAATTAGCTTGTATCTCCTAAACAACACGTTGTAACTCGAAAAGATTTGGTGTGGCGTGTACGTCTAAACGTGTAGCCTCAAAAGAGAACCCACAGGAGAATTTTCTTTCGTCAAAATTTTTCAGAAAACCACGTTTTATGGAAATCCCGCATCGTGCGAAATTATCTTGTTTTTCCTAAACAACATGTTGTAACTCGAAAAGCTTTGGTGTTCCGTGTATATCTAAGCGTGTAGCCTCAAAAGAGAACACACAGGAGAGTTGTATCTCGATAGAATTTGTAAGAATAACACGTTAAAAGGAAATACAGTGTTGCAAAGTAAAGACAAATACATATGTATTGGAAACCCATAAACTTTACGAGATGAAATAAAGCATCGTACAAAATTAGCTTGTATCTCATAAACAACACGTTGTAACTCGAAAAGATGTGGTGTGGCATGTACATCTAAACGTGTAGCCTCAAAAGAGAACCCACAGGAGAATTTTTTTCGTCAAAATTTTTCAGAAAACCACGTTTTACGGAAATCCCGCATAATGCGAAATTATCTTGTTTTTCCTAAACAACACGTTGTAACTCGAAAGGCTTTGGTGTTGCGTGTATGTCTAAGCATGTAGCCTCAAAAGAGAACGCACAGGAGAGTTTTTTCTCGATAGAATTTGTAAGAATACCACGTTATAAGGAAATACAGTGTTGCAGAGTAAAGACAAATACGTATGTATTGGAAACCCATAAACTTTACGAGATGAAATAAAGCATCGTACAAAATTAGCTTGTATCTCCTAAACAACACGTTGTAACTCGAAAAGATTTGGTGTGGCGTGTACGTCTAAACGTGTAGCCTCAAAAGAGAACCAACAGGACAATTTTCTTTTGTCAAAATTCGTCAGAAAACCACGTTTTAAGAAAATCCCGCATCGTGAGAAATTATCTTGTTCTTCCTAAACAACACGTTTTAACTCGAAAAGCTTTGGTGTTGGGTGTATGTCTAAGTGTGTAGCCCCAAAAGAGACCACACAGGAGAGTTTTCTCTCGAAAGAATATGTAAGAATACCACGTTATAAGGAAATACAGTGTGGTAGAGTAAAGACAAATACGTACGTATTGGAAGCAAGTTATGAGAGAAATAACGCATCTTGCAAAATTAGCTTGTTTGTCCTAAACAACACGTTGTAACTCAAAAAGATTTGGTGTGACGTGTACGTCTAAACGTGTAGCCTCAAAAGAGAACCCACAGGAGAGTTTTCTTTCGTCAAAATTTGTCAGAAAACCACGTTTTAAGGAAATCCCGCATCGTGAGAAATTATCTTGTTCTTCCTAAACAACACGTTTTAACTCGAAAAGCTTTGGTGTTGCGTGTATGTCTAAGCATGTAGCCCCAAAAGAGAACGCACAGGAGAGTTTTCTCTCAAAAGAATATTTAGAATACCACGTTATAAGGAAATACAGTGTGGCAGAGTAAAGACAAATACGTATGTATTGGAAGCACTTTATGAGAGAAATAAAGCATCTTGCAAAATTAGCGTGTATGTCTTAAACAACACGTTGTAACTCAAAAAGACTTGGTGTGGCGTGTACGTATAAGCGTGTAGCCTCAAAAGAGAACCCACAGGAGAGTTTTCTTTCGTCAAAATTTGTCAAAACCACGTTTTAAAGAAATTCCGCATCGTGCGAAATTATCTTGTTTTTCCTAAACAACATGTTGTAACTCGAAAAGGTTTGGTGTTGCGGGTATATCTAAGCGTGTAGCCTAAAAGAGAACGCACTGGAGAGTTTTCTCCCAAAAGATTATGTAGGAATACCACATTATAAGGAAATACAGTGTTGCAGAGTAAAGACAAATACATACTTATTGGAAACACTTAAACTTTACGAGTAGAAATAACACATAGTACAAAATAAGCTTGTATTTCCTAAACAACACGATATAACTCGAAAGGATTTGGTGTGGCTTGTACGTCTAAACGTGTACCCTCAAAAGAGAACCCACAGGAGAATTCTCTTTCGTCAAAATTTGTCAGAAAACCACGTTTTAAGGAAATCCCGCATCGTGCGAAATTATCTTGTTTTTCCTAAACAACACGTTGTAACTCGAAAAGCTTTGGTGTTGCGTGTATGTCTAAGCGTGTAGCCTCAAAAGAGAATGCACAGGAGAGTTTTCTCTCAAAAGAATATGTAAGAATACCACGTTATATGGAAATACACTGTTGCAGAGTAAAGACAAATACATATGTATTGGAAACCCTTTACGAGAGGTAATAACGTATCTTACAAAATTAGCTTGTATCTCCTAAACAAAACGTTGTAACTCAAAAAGATTTGGTGTGGCGTTTACAACTAAACATGTAGCCTCAAAAGAGAACCCACAGGAGAATTTTCTTTCGTCAAAATTTTTCAGAAAACCACGTTTTAAGGAAATCCCGCATCGTGTGAAATTATCTTGTTTTTCCTAAACAACAGGTTGTAATTCAAAATGCTTTGGTGTTGCGTGTATGTCTAAGCGTGCAGCCTCAAAAGAGAATGCACAGGAGAGTTTTCTCTCGAAAGAATAGGTAAGAATACCACGTTATAAGGGAATATATTGCTGCAGAGTAAAGACATATAAGTACTTATTGGAAACACATTATGAGAAGAAATAACGCATGGTACAAAATTAGCTTGTATCTCCGAAAAAACACGTGGTAACTCAAAAAGATTTGGTGTGGCGTGTATGTCTGAACGTGTAGCCTCAAAAGAGAACCCACAGGAGAATTTTCTTACGTCAAAATTTGTCAGAAAACCACGTTTTAAGGAAATCCCGCATCATGGGAAATTATCTTGTTCTTCCTAAACAACAGGTTGTAACTCGAAAAGCTTTGGTGTTGCGTATATGTCTAAGCGTGTAGCCTCAAATGAGAACGCACTGGAGAGTTTTCTCTTGAAAGAATATGTAAGAATACCACGTTATAAGTAAATACAGTGTTGCAGAGTAAAGACATATACTTACTTATTGGAAAAACTTTACGAGAAGAAATAACGCATCGTACAAAATTAGCTTGTATCTCCTAAACAACACGTTGTAACTTAAAATGATTTGGTGTGGCCTGTACGTCTAAACGTGTAGCCTCAAAAGAGAACCCATAGAGGAATTTTCCTTGGTCAAAATTTGTCAGAAAACCACTTATTAAGGAAATCCCGCATCGTGCGTAATTATCTAGTTTTTCCTAAACAACACGTTGTAACTCGAAAAGCTTTGGTGTTGCGTGTATGTCTAAGCGCGTAGCCTCAAAGGGGCATGCACAGGAGAGTTTTCTCTCGAAAGAATATGTAAGAATAACACGTTATAAGGAAATACAGTGTTGTAGAGTATAGACAAATACATACTTATTGGAAACACTTTACGAGAAGAAATAAAGCATCATGCAAAATTAGCTTGTATCTCCTAAACAACACGTTGTAACTGGAAAAGATTTGGTGTGGCGTGTACGTCTAAACGTGTAGCCTCAAAAGAGAACCCACAGGAGAGTTTTCCTTCGCTAAAATTTGTCAGAATATCACGTTTTAAGGAAATACCGCATAGTGCGAAATTATCTTGTTTTTCCTAAACAACATGTTGTAACTCGAAAAGCTTTAGTGTTGCGTGTATTTCTAAGCGTGTAGCCTCAAAAGAGAATGGACAGGAGAGTTTTCTCCCAAAAGAATATGTAGGAATACCACGTTATAAGGAAATACAGTGTTGCAGAGTAAAGGCAAATACATACGTATTGGAAACACTTAAACTTTACGAGAAGAAATAACACATAGTACAAAATTAGCTTGTATCTCCTAAACAACACGTTATAACTCGAAAGGATTTGGTGTGGCGTGTATGTCTAAACGTGTACCCTCAAAAGAGAACCCACGGGAGAATTTTCTTTCATCAAAATTTGTCAGAAAACCACGTTTTAAGGAAATCCCGCATCATGCGAAATTATCTTGTTTTTCCTAAACAACACGTTGTAACTCGAAAAGCTTTGGTGTTGCGTGTATGTCGAAGCGTGTAGCCTCCAAAGAGAACGCACAGGAGAGTTTACTGTCGAAAGAATATGTAAGAATACCACGTTATAAGGAAATACAGTGTTGCAGAGTAAAGGCAAATACATACGTATTGGAAACACTTAAACTTTACGAGAAGAAATAACGCATCATAAAAAAATTAGCTTGTATCTCCTAAACAACACGTTGTAACTCGAAAGGATTTGGTGTGGCGTGTACGTTTAAACATGTAGCCTCAAAAGAGAACCCACAGGAGAATTTTCTTTCGTCAAAATTTGTCCAAAAACCACGTTATAAGGAAATCCCTCATTGTGCGAAATTATCTTGTTTTTCCTAAACAAAATGTCGTAACTCGAAAAGCTTTGGTGTTGTGTGTATGTCTAAGCGTGTAGCCTCAAAAGAGAAGGCACAGGAGAGTTTTCTCTCGAAAGAATATGTAAGAATACCACGTTATAAGGAAATACAATGTTGCAGAGTAAAGACATATTCTTACTTATTGGAAAATCTTTACGAGAAGAAATAACCTATCGTACAAAATTAGCTTGTATCTCCTAAACAACACATTGTAACTTAAAAAGATTACGTGTGGCCTCTACATCTAAACGTGTAGCCTCAAAAGAGAACCCATAGGAGAATTTTCCTTGGTCAAAATTTGTCAGAAAACCACTTATTAAGGAAATCCCACATCGCACGAAATTATCTGGTTTTTCCTAAACAACACGTTGTAACGCGAAAAGCTTTGGTGTTGCCTGTATGTCTAAGCGTGTAGCCTCAAAGGGGAACACACAGGAGAGTTTTCTCTCGAAAGAATATGTAAGAATACCACGTTATAAGGAAATACAGTGTTGCAGACTAAAGGCAAATACGTACCTATTGGAAACACTTTACGAGAAGAAATAACGCATCGTACAAAATTAGCTTGTATCTCCTAAACAACACGTTGTAACTCGAAAAGATTTGGTGTGGCCTGTACTTCTAAACGTGTAGCCTCAAAAGAGAACCCACAGGACAATTTTCTTTCGTCAAAATTTGTCAGAAAACCACGTTTTAAGGAAATCCCGCATCATGAGAAATTATCTTGTGCTTCCTAAACAACACGTTTTAACTTGAAAAGCTTTGGTGTTGGGTGTATGTCTAAGCATGTAGCCCCAAAAGAGTATGCAGAGGAGAGTTTTCTCTCGAAAGAATATGTAAGAATACGACCTTATAAGGAAATACAGTGTTGCAGAGTAAAGACAATTACATACTTATTGGAAAAACTTTACGAGAAGAAATAACGCATCGTACAAAATTAGCTTGTGTCTCCTAAACAACACGTTGTAACTTAAAAAGATTTGGTGTGGCAAGTACGTCTAAACGTGTAGTCTCAAAAGAGAACCCATGGGATAATTTTCTTTGGTCAATATTTGTCAGAAAACCACGTATTGAGGAAATCCCTCATCGTGTGAAATTATCTTGTTTTTCCTAAACAACACGTTGTAACTTGAAAAGCTTTGGTGTTGCGTGTATGTCTAAGCGTGTAGCCTCAAAAGAGGATGCACAGGAGAGTTTTCTCTCGAAAGAATATGTAAGAATACCACGTTATAAGGAAATACAGTGTTGCAGACTAAAGGCAAATGCATACATATTGGAAACACTTTACGAGAAGAAATAACGCATCGTACAAAATTAGCTTGTATCTCCTAAACAACACGTTGTAACTCGAAAAGATTTGGTGTGGCGTGTACATCTAAACGTGTAGCCTCAAAAGAGAACCCACAGGAGAATTTTCTTTCGTCAAAATTTGTCAGAAAACTACTTATTAAGGAAATCCTGCATCGTGCGAAACTATCTAGTTTTCCTAAACAACACATTGTTACTCGAAAATATTTGCTGTTGCGTGTATGTCTAAGCATGTAGCCTCAAAAGAGAACGCACAGGAGAGATTTCTCTCGAACGAGTACTTAAGAATACCACGTTATAAGGAAATACATTGTGGCAAATTAAAGATAAATACGTACCTTTTGGAAACTCTTAAACTTTACAAGAAGATATAAAGCATCGTAAAAAATTAGCTTTTATCTCCTAAACAACACGTTGTAACTCGAAAAGATTTGGTGTGGCATGTACGTCTAAACGTGTAGCCTCAAATGAAAACCCACAGGAGAATTTTTTTTCGTCAAAATTTTTCAGAAAACCACGTTTTAAGGAAATCCAGCATCGTGCGAAATTATCTTGTTTTTCCTAAACAACACATTGTAAGTCGAAAAGCTTTGGTGTTGCGTGTATGTCTAAGCGTGTAGCCTCCAAAGGGAATGCACAGGAGAGTTTTCTCTAGAAAGAATATGTAAGAATACCACGTTGTAAGGAAATACAGTGTTGCAGAGTAAAGAAAGATACGTATGTATTGGAAACCCACAAACTTTACAAGATGAAATAAAGCATCGTACAAAATTAGCTTGTATCTCCTAAACAACACTTTGTAACTCGAAAAGATTTGGTGTGGCCTGTACTTCTAAACGTGTAGCCTCAAAAGAGAACCCACAGGACAATTTTCTTTCGTCAAAATTTGTCAGAAAACCACGTTTTAAGGAAATCCTGCATCGTGAGAAATTATCTTGTTCTTCCTAAACAACACGTTTTAACTTGAAAAGCTTTGGTGTTGGGCGTATGTCTAAGCATGTAGCCCCAAAAGAGTATGCAGAGGAGAGTTTTCTCTCGAAAGAATACATAAGAATACCACCTTATAAGGAAATAGAGTGTTGCAGAGTAAAGACAAATACATACTTATTGGAAAAACTTTACGAGAAGAAATAACGCATCGTACAAAATTAGCTTGTGTCTCCTAAACAACACGTTGTAACTTAAAAAGATTTGGTGTGGCCTGCACGTCTAAACGTGTAGTCTCAAAAGAGAACCCATAGGATAATTTTCTTTGGTCAATATTTGTCAGAAAACTAAGTATTAAGGAAATACCTCATCGTGCGTAATTATCTTGTTTTTCCCAAACAACATGTTGTAACTTGAAAAGCTTTGGTGTTGCGTGTATGTCTAAGCGTGTAGCCTCAAAAGAGGACGCACAGGAGAGTTTTCTCTCGAAAGAATATGTAAGAATACCACGTTATAAGGAAATACAGTGTTGCAGACTAAAGGCAAATACATACGTATTGGAAACACTTTACGAGAAGAAATAACGCATCATACAAAATTAGCTTGTATCTCCTAAACAACACGTGGTAACTCGAAAAGATTTGGTGTGGCGTGTACGTCTAAACGTGTAGCCTCAAAAGAGAACCCACAGGACAATTTTCTTTCGTCAAAATTTGTCAGAAAACCACTTATTAAGGAAATCCTGCATCGTGCGAAACTATCTAGTTTTCCTAAACAACACATTGTTACTCGAAAATATTTGCTGTTGCGTGTATGTCTAAGCATGTAGCCTCAAAAGAGAACGCACAGGAGAGATTTCTCTCGAACGAGTATGTAAGAATACCACGTTATAAGGAAATACATTGTGGCAAATTAAAGATAAATACGTACCTTTTGGAAACTCTTAAACTTTACAAGAATATATAAAGCATCGTAAAAAATTAGCTTTTATCTCCTAAACAACACGTTGTAACTCGAAAAGATTTGGTGTGGCATGTACGTCTAAACGTGTAGCCTCAAATGAAAACCCACAGGAGAATTTTCTTTCATCAAAATTTTTCAGAAAACCACGTTTTAAGGAAATCCAGCATCGTGCGAAATTATCTTGTTTTTCCTAAACAACACGTTGTAAGTCGAAAAGCTTTGGTGTTGCGTGTATGTCTAAGCGTGTAGCCTCCAAAGAGAACGCACAGGAGAGTTTTCTCTCGAAAGAATATGTAAGAATACCACGTTGTAAGGAAATACAGTATTGCTGAGTAAAGAAAGTTACGTATGTATTGGAAACCCACAAACTTTACGAGATGAAATAAAGCAACGTACAAAATTAGCTTATATCTCCTAAACAACACATTGTAACTCGAAAAGATTTGGTGTGGCCTGTACGTCTAAACGTGTAGCCTCAAAAGAGAACCCACAGGACAATTTTCTTTTGTCAAATTTTTTCAGAAAACCACGTTTTAAGGAAATACAGCATCGTGAGAAATTATCTTGTTCTTCCTAAACAACACGTTTTAACTCGAAAAGCTTTGGTGTTGGGTGTATGTCTAAGCATGTAGCCCTAAAAGAGAACGCACAGGAGAGTTTTCTCTCAAAAGAATATGTAAGAATACCACGTTATAAGGAAATACAGTGTGGCAGAGTAAAGACAAATACGTACATATTGGAAGCGCTTTATGAGAGAAATAACGCATATTGCAAAATTAGCTTGTATGTCCTAAACAACACGTTGTAACTCGAAAAGATTTGGTGTGGTGTCTACATCTAAACGTGTAGCCTCAAAAGAGAACCCACAGGAGAGTTTTCTTTCGTCAAAATTTGTCAGAAAACCACGTTTTAAGGAAATCCCGCATCGTGAGAAATTATCTTATTTTTCCTAAACAACACGTTGTAACTAGAAAAGCTTTGGTGTTGCGTGTATGTCTAAGTGTGTAGCCTCAAAAGAGAATGCACAGGAGAGTTTTCTCTCGAAAGAATATGTAAGAATACCATGTTATAAGGAAATATATTGCTGCAGAGTAAAGACAAATACGAAAGTATTGGAAACACATTATGAGAAGAAATAACGCATGGTACAAAATTAGCTTGTATCTCCGAAACAACACGTGGTAACTCAAAAAGATTTGGTGTGGCGTGTACGTCTAAATGGGTAGCCTCAAAAGAGAACCCACAGGAGAATTTTCTTACGTCAAAATTTGTCAGAAAACCACATTTTAAGGAAATCCCGCATCGTGCGAAATTATCTTGTTTTTCCTAATCAACACGTTGTAACTCGAAAAGCTTTGGTGTTGCGTGTATGTCTAAGCGTGTAGCCTCCAAAGAGAACGCACAGGATAGTTTTCTCTCAAAAGAATATGTAAGAATACCACGTTATAAGGAAATACAGTGTTGCAGAGTATTGACAAATATGTACTTATTGGAAAAACTTTAGGAGAAGAAATAACGCATCATGCAAAATTAGCTTGTATCTCCTAAACAACACACTGTAACTCGAAAAGATTTGGTGTGGCGTGTATGTCTAAACGTGTAGCCTCAAAAGAGAACCCACAGGAGAGATTTCTTTCGTCAAAATTTGTCAGAAAACCACGTTTTAAGGAAATACTGCATCGTGCGAAATTATTTTGTTTTTCCTAAACAACATGTTGTAACTCGAAAAGCTTTGGTGTTGTGTGTATGTCTAAGCGTGTAGCCTCAAAAGAGAATGCACAGGAGAGTTTTCTCCCGAAAGAATATGTAGGAATACCACGTTATAAGGAAATACAGTGTTGCAGAGTATTGACAAATATGTACTTATTGGAAAAACTTTACGAGAAGAAATAACACATAGTACAAAATTAGCTTGTATATCCTAAACAACACGTTGTAACTCGAAAAGATTTGGTGTAGCGTGTACGTCTAAACGTGTAGCCTTCAAAAGAGAACCCACAGGAGGATTTTCTTTAGTCAAAATTTGTCAGAAAACCACGTTTTAAGGAAATCCCGTATCTTGCGAAATTATCTTGTTTTTCCTAAACAACACGTTGTAACTAGAAAAGCTTTGGTGTTGCGTGTATGTCTGAGCGTGTAGCCTCAAAAGAGAATGCAAAGGAGAGTTTTTTCTCAAAAGAATATGTAGGAATACCACGTTATAAGGAAATATATAGCTGCAGAGTAATGACAAATACGTACGTATTGGAAACACATTAAGAGAAGAAATAACGCATGGTACAAAATTAGCTTGTATCTCCGAAACAACACGTGGTAACTCAAAAAGATTTAGTGTGGCGTGTACGTCTGAACGTGTAGCCTCAAAAGAGAACCCACAGGAGAATTTTCTTACGTCAAAATTTGTCAGAAAACCACGTTTTAAGGAAATCCCGAATTGTGAGAAATTATCTTGTTCTTCCTAAACAACACGTTGTAACTCGAAAATCTTTGCTGTTGCGTGTATGTCTAAGCCTGTAGCCTCAAATGAGAACGCACAGAAGAGTTTTCTCTCGAAAAAATATGTAAGAATACCACGTTATAAGGAAATACAATGTTGCAGAGTAAAGACAAATACTTATTGGAAAAACTTTACAAGAAGAAATAACGCATCGTACAAAATTAGCTTGTATCTCCTAAACAACACGTTGTAACTTAAAAAGATTTGGTGTGGCCTGTATGTCTAAACGTGTGGTCTCAAAAGAGAACCCATAGGAGAATTTTCTTTGGTCAAAATTTGTCAGAAAACCACGTATTGAGGAAATCCCTCATCGTGCGAAATTATCTTGTTTTTCCTAAACAACACGTTGTAACGCGAAAAGTTTTGGTGTTGCATGTATGTCTAAGCGTGTAGCCTCAAAAGAGGACGCACAGGAGAGTTTTCTCTCGAAAGAATATGTAAGAATACCACGTTATAAGGAAATACAGTGTTGCAGAGTAAAGACAAACATGTATGTATTGGAAACCCATGAACTTTAAGAGATGAAATAAAGCATCGTACAAAATTAGCTTGTATCTCCTAAACAACACGTTGTAACTCGAAAAGATTTGGTGTGGCATGTACTTCTAAACGTGTAGCCTCAAAAGAGAACCGACAGGACAATTTTCTTTCGTCAAAATTTTTAAGAAAACCACGTTTTAAGGAAATCCCGCATCGTGAGAAATTATCTTGTTCTTCCTACACAACACGTTTTAACTCGAAAAGCTTTGGTGTTGCGTGTATGTCTAAGCGTGTAGCCCCAAAAGAGAACGCACAGGAGAGTTTTCTCTCGAAAGAATATGTAAGAATACCACGTTATAAGGAAATACAGTGTGGCAGAGTAAAGAAAAATACGTACATATTGGAAGCACTTTATGAGAGAAATAACGCATCTTGCAAAATTAGCTTGTATGTCCTAAACAACACGTTGTAATTCGAAAAGATTTGGTGTGGCGTGTACGTCTAAATGTGTAGCCTCAAAAGAGATTCCAAAGGAGAATTTTAAGAGAACCCAAAGGAGAATTTTCTTTCGTCAAAATTTTTCAGAAACTCACGTTTTAAGGAAATCCGCATCATGCGAAATTATCTTGTTTTTCCTAAACAACACGTTGTAACTCGAAAAGCTTTCGTGTTGCGTGTATGTCTAAGTGTGTAGCCTCAAAACAGAAGGCACAGGAGAGTTTTCTCTCGAAAGAATATGTAAGAATACCACGTTATAAGGAAATACAATTTTGCAGAGTAAAGACATATATGTACGTATTGGAAACACTTTACGAGAAGAAATAATGCATCGTACAATATTAGCTTGTATCTCCAAAATTACACGTTGTAACTCGAAAAGCATTGGTGTGGCGTGAACGTCTAAACGTGTAGCTTCAAAAGAGAACCGAAAGGAGAATTTTCTTTCGTCAAAATTTTTCAGAAAATCACGTTTTAAGGAAATCCCGCATCGTGCGAAATTATCTTGTTTTTCCTAAACAACACGTTGTAAGTCGAAAAGCTTTCATGTTGCGTGTATGTCTAAATGTGTAGCCTCAAAAGAGAAGGCAGAGGAGAGTTTTCTCTCGAAAGAATATGTAAGAATACCATGTTATAACGAAATACAGTTTTGCAGAGTAAAGACAAATACGTAATTATTGGAAACACTTTACTAGAAGAAATAACGCATCGTACAAAATTAGCTTGTATCTCCAAAACTACACGTTGTAACTCGAAAAGAATTGTTGTGGCGTGTACGTCTTAACGTGTAGCATCAAAAGAGAACCCAAAGGAGAATTTTCTTTTGTCAAAATTTTTCAGAAAATCACGTTTTAAGGAAATCCAGCATCGTGCGAAATTATCCTGTTTTTCCTAAACAACACGTTGTAACTCGAAAAGCTTTCGTGTTGCGTGTATGTCTAAGTGTGTAGCCTCAAAAGAGAAGGCACAGGAGAGTTTTCTCTCGAAAGAAAATGTAAGAATACCACGTTATAAGGAAATACAGTGTTGCAGAGTAAAGACAGCTAATTTTGTTCGATGCGTTATTTCTTCTCATAAAGTGTTTCCAATATGTACTTATTTGTCTTTACTCTGCAAAATTGTATTTCGTAAAAACGTGGTATTCTTACATATTCTTTCGAGAGAAAACTCTCCTGTGCCTTCCCTTTTGAGGCTCCACGCTTACACATACACGCAACACCAAAGCTTTTCGTGTTAAAACATGTTGTTTAGGAAAAAGAAGATGATTTCCCACGATGCGGGATTTACTTAAAACGTGGTTTTCTGACAAATTTTGACAAAAGAAAATTCTCCTGTGGGTTCTCTTTTGAGGTTACACGTTTAGGCGTACATGCCACACCAAATCTTTTCAAGTTAAACATGTTGTTTAGGAGATACAAGCTAATTTTTTACAATGTGTTAATTCTTCTCCTAAAGTGTTTCCAATACGTACATATTTGTCTTTACTCTGCAACATTCTATTTCCTTATAACGTGATATTCTTACATATTATTTCGAGAAAAAACTATCCTGTGCGTTCCCTTTTGAGGCTACACACTTAGACATACAGGCAACTCCAAAGCTTTTCGAGTTACAACGTGTTGTTTAGGAAAAACAAGATAATTTCGCACGATGCAGGATTTCATTAAAACGTGGTTTTCTGACAAATTTTGAAGAAAGAAAATTCTCCTGTGGGTTCTCTTTTGAGGATACAGGTTTAGAAGTACACACCACACCAAATCCTTTCGAGTTACCACGTGTTGTTTAGGAGATACAAGCTAATTTTGTACGATGCGTTATTTCTTCTCGTAAAGTCTTTCCAATACGTACATATTTGTCTTTACTCTGCAACACTGTATTTCTTTATAATGTTTTATTCTTACATGTTCTTTCGAGAGAAAACTCTCCTGTGCGTTCTCTGTAGAGGCTACATGCTTAGACATACACGCAACACCAAAGCTTTTTGAGTTACAACGTGTTGTTTAGGAAAAACAAGATAATTTTGCACGATGTGGGATTTCCTTAAAACGTTGTTTTCTGACAACTTTGACGAAAGAAAGTTCTTCTGTGGGTTCTCTTTTGAGGCTACACGTGTAGACGTACGAGCCACACCAAATCTTTTCGAGTTAGAACGTGTTGTTTAGGAGATACAAGCAAATTTTATAAGTTGCGTTATTTCTTCTCGTAAAGTGTTTCCAATAAGTACTTATTTGTCTTTACTTTGCAACACTGTATTTCCTTATAACATGGTATTCTTACATATTCTTTCGAGGGAAAACTCTCCTGTGTGTTCTCCTTTGAGGCTACACGCTTAGACAAACACACGACGCCAAAGCTTTTCGAGTTACAACGTGTTGTTTAGGAAAAACAAGATAATTTCGCACAATGCGAGATTTCCTTAAAACGTGGTTTTCTGAAATATCTTGAGAAAGAAAGTTTTCCTGTGGGTTCTCTTTTGAGGCTCACATGTAGAAGTACGAGCCACACAAAATCTTTTCGAGTTACAACATGTTGTTTAGGAGATACAAGCTATTATGTACAATGGGTTATTTCTTCTCATAAAGAGTTTCCAATACGTACGTAGTTGTCTTTACTCTGCAACACTGTATTTCCTTATAATGTGGTATTCTTACATATTCTTTCGAGAGAAAACTCTCCTGTGCATTCTCTTTTGCGCTTACACGCTTAGACATACATGCAACACCAAAGCTTTTCAAGTTACAACGTGTTGTTTAGGAAAAAGAAGGTAATTTCGCACGATGCGGGATTTCCTTAAAACGTGGTTTCTAACAAATTTTGATGAAAGAAAAATCTCCTGTGGGTTCTCTTTTAAGGCTACACGTTTAGACGTACACACCACACCAAATCCTTTTGAGTTACCACATGTTGTTTAGGAGATACATTCTAATTTATATGATGCGTTATTTCTTCTGGTAAAGTGTTTCCAATACGTATTTATTTGCCTTTACTCTGCAACACTGTATTTCCTTATAACGTTGTATTCTTACATGTTCTTTCGAGAGAAAACTCTCCTGTGTGTTCTCTTTAGAGGCTACACGCTTAGACATACGCGCAACACCAAAGCTTTTTGAGTTACAACTTGTTGTTTAGGAAAAACAAGATAATTTTGCACGATGCGGGATTTCCTTAAAACGTGGTTTTCTGACAAATTTTGACGAAAGAAAGTTCTCCTGTGGGTTCTCTTTTGAGGTTACACGTGCATACGTACGAGCCACACCAAATCTTTTCAAGTTACAACGTGTTGTTTAGGAGATAGAAGCAAATTTTGTACTATGCGTTATTTCTTCTCAGTAAGTGTTTCCAATATGTACTTATTTGTCTTTACTCTACAACACTGTATTTCCTTATAACGTGGTATTCTTACATATTCTTTCGAGGGAAAACTCTCCTGTGCATTCTCTTTTGAGGCTACACGCTTAGACAAACACGCAACGCCAAAGCTTTTCGAGTTACAAAGTGTTGTTTAGGAAAAACAAGATAATTTCGCACGATGCGAGATTTCCTTTAAACGTGGTTTTTGACAAATTTTGATGAAAGAAAATTCTCCTGTGGGTTCTCTTTTGAGGCTACACGTTTAGACATACACGTCACACCAAATCCTTTCGAGTTACCACGTGTTGTTTAGGAGATACAAGCTAATTTTGTACGATGCTTTATTTCTTCTCGTAAAGTCTTTCCAATATGTACATATTTGTCTTTACTCTGCAACACTGTATTTCTTTATAATGTTTTATTCTTACATGTTCTTTCGAGAGAAAACTCTCCTGTGCGTTCTCTGTAGAGGCTACATGCTTAGACATACACGCAACACCAAAGCTTTTTGAGTTACAACGTGTTGTTTAGGAAAAACAAGATAATTTTGCACGATGGGGGATTTCCTTAAAACGTTGTTTTCTGACAACTTTGACGAAAGAAAGTTCTTCTGTGGGTTCTCTTTTGAGGCTACACGTGTAGACGTACGAGCCACACCAAATCTTTTCGAGTTAGAACGTGTTGTTTAGGAGATACAAGCAAATTTTGTAAGATGCGTTATTTCTTCTCGTAAAGTGTTTCCAATAAGTACTTATTTGTCTTTACTCTGCAACACTGTATTTCCTTATAACATGGTATTCTTACATATTCTTTCGAGGGAAAACTCTCCTGTGTGTTCTCCTTTGAGGCTACACGCTTAGACAAACACACGACGCCAAAGCTTTTCGAGTTACAACGTGTTGTTTAGGAAAAACAAGATAATTTCGCACAATGCGAGATTTCCTTAAAACGTAGTTTTCTGAAATATCTTGAGAAAGAAAGTTTTCCTGTGGGTTCTCTTTTGAGGCTCACATGTAGAAGTACGAGCCACACAAAATCTTTTCGAGTTACAACATGTTGTTTAGGAGATACAAGCTATTTTTGTACAATGGGTAATTTCTTCTCATAAAGAGTTTCCAATACGTACATAGTTGTCTTTACTCTGCAACACTGTATTTCCTTATAATGTGGTATTCTTACATATTCTTTCGAGAGAAAACTCTCCTGTGCATTCTCTTTTGCGCTTACACGCTTAGACATACACGCAACACCAAAGCTTTTCAAGTTACAACGTGTTGTTTAGGAAAAAGAAGGTAATTTCGCACGATGCGGGATTTCCTTAAAACGTGGTTTCTAACAAATTTTGATGAAAGAAAAATCTCCTGTGGGTTCTCTTTTAAGGCTACACGTTTAGACGTACACGCCACACCAAATCCTTTTGAGTTACCACATGTTGTTTAGGAGATACAATCTAATTTATATGATGCGTTATTTCTTCTGGTAAAGTGTTTCCAATACGTATTTATTTGCCTTTACTCTGCAACACTGTATTTCCTTATAACGTTGTATTCTTACATGTTCTTTCGAGAGAAAACTCTCCTGTGTGTTCTCTTTAGAGGCTACACGCTTAGACATACACGCGACACCAAAGCTTTTTGAGTTACAACTTGTTGTTTAGGAAAAACAAGATAATTTTGCACGATGCGGGATTTCCTTAAAACGTGGTTTTCTGACAAATTTTGACGAAAGAAAGTTCTCCTGTGGGTTCTCTTTTGAGGTTACACGTGCATACGTACGAGCCACACCAAATCTTTTCAAGTTACAACGTGTTGTTTAGGAGATAGAAGCAAATTTTGTACTATGCGTTATTTCTTCTCAGTAAGTGTTTCCAATACATACTTATTTGTCTTTACTCTACAACACTGTATTTCCTTATAACGTGGTATTCTTACATATTCTTTCGAGGGAAAACTCTCCTGTGCATTCTCTTTTGAGGCTACACGCTTAGACAAACACGCAACGCCAAAGCTTTTCGAGTTACAAAGTGTTGTTTAGGAAAAACAAGATAATATCGCACGATGCGAGATTTCCATAAAACGTGGTTTTCTGAAAAATTTTGAAGAAAGAAAGTTCTCCTGTGGGTTCTCTTTTGAGGCTACACGTGTAGAAGAACGAGCCACACCAAATCTTTTCGAGTTACAACGTGTTGTTTAGGAGATACAAGCTAATTTTGTTCGATGCGTTATTTTTTCTCATAAAGTGTTTCAAATAGGTACGTATTTGTCTTTACTCTGCAACACTGTATTTCCTTATAACGTGGTATTCTTCCATATTCTTTCGAGAAAAAAGTCTCCTGTGCGTTCTCTTGTGAGGCTACAAGCTTAGATATACACGCAACACCAAAGCTTTTCGAGTAACAACGTGTTTTTAAGGAAAAACAAGATAATTTCGCACAATGCGAGATTTCCTTAAAACGTGGTTTCTGACAAATTTTGATGAAAGAAAATTCTCCTGTCGGTTCTCTTTTGAGGGTACACGTTTAGACATACACGTCACACCAAATCTTTTCGATTTACAACGTGTTGTTTAGGAGATACAAGCTAATTTTGTACGATGCGTTATTTCTTCACCTAAAGTGTTTCCAATATGTACTTATTTGTCTTTACTCTGCAAAATTGTATTTCGTAAAAACGTGGTATTCTTACATATTCTTTCGAGAGAAAACTCTCCTGTGCCTTCTCTTTTGAGGCTCCACGCTTACACATACACGCAACACCAAAGCTTTTCGAGTTACAACATGTTGTTTAGGAAAAAGAAGATGATTTCCCACGATGCGGGATTTCCTTAAAACGTGGTTTTCTGACAAATTTTGACGAAAGAAAATTCTGCTGTGGGTTCTCTTTTGAGGCTACATGTTTAGACGTACACGCCACACCAAATCTTTCCGAGATACAACATATTGTTTAGGAGATACAAGCTAATTTTGTATGATGCGTTAATTCTTCTCGTAAAGTGTTTCCAATATGTACGTATTTGTCTTTACTCTGCAACACTGTATTTCCTTATAACGTGGTATTCTTACACATTCCTTCGAGAGAAAACTATCCTGTGCGTTCCCTTTTGAGGCTACACACTTAGACATAAAGGCAACACCAAAGCTTTTCGAGGTATAACGTGTTGTTTATGAAAAACAAGATGATTTCGCACGATGCGGTATTTCCTTAAAACGTGGTTTTCTGACAAATTTTGATGAAAGAAAATAGTCCTGTGGGTTCTCTTTTGAGGCTACATGTTTAGAGGTACATGCCACACCAAATCCTTTTGAGTTACCACGTGTTGTTTAGGAGATACAAGCTAATTTTGTATGATGTGTTATTTCATCTCGTAAAGTGTTTCCAATAAGTAAGTATTTGTCTTTACTCTGCAACACTGTATTTCCTTATACCGTTGTATTCTTACATGTTCTTTCGAGAGAAAACTCTCCTGTGTGTTCTCTTTAGAGGATACACGCTTAGACATACACGCAACACCAAAGCTTTTCGAGTTACAACGTGTTGTTTTGGAAAAACAAGATAATTTTGCACGATGCGAGATTTCCATAAAACGTGGTTTTCTGAAAAAAATTGACAAAAGAAAGTTCTCCTGTGGGTTCTCTTTTGAGGCTACACGTGTAGAGGTACGAGCCACACTAAATCTTTTCGAGTTACAACGTGTTGCTTAGGAGATACAAGCTAATTTTGTACGATGTGTTATTTCTTCTCTTAAAGTGTTTCCAATATGTACGAATTTGTCTTTACTCTGCAACACTGTATTTCCTTATAACGTGGTATTCTTACATATTCTTTCGAGAGAAAACTCTCCTGTGCATTCTCTTTTGAGGCTACATGCTTAGACATACACGCAACACCAAAGGTTTTGATTTACAACGTGTTGTTTAGGAAAAACAAGATAATTTTGCAGAATGCGAGAATTCCTCAAAACGTAGTTTCTGACAAATTTTGATGAAAGAAAATTCTCCTGTGGGTTCTCTTTTGAGGCTACACGTTTAGACATACACGTCACACCAAATCCTTTCGAGTTACATCGTGTTGTTTAGGAGATACAAGCTAATTTTGAATGATGCGTTATTTCTTCTCATAAAGTGTTACCAATATGTACTTATATGTCTTTACTCTGGAAAATTGTATTTCCTTATAACGTGGTATTCTTACATTTTCTTTCGAGAGAAAACTCTCCTGTGCTTTCCCTTTGGAGGCTCCATGCTTACAAGTACACGCAACACCAAAGCTTTTCGAGTTACAACATGTTGTTTAGGAAAAAGAAGATGATATCCCACAATGCGGGATTTCCTTAAAACATGGTTTTCTGAAAATTTTAACGAAAGAAAATTCTCCTGTGGGTTCTCTTTTGAGGCTACACGTTTAGACGTACACGTCACACCAAATCCTTTCGAGTTACCACGTGTTGTTTAGGAGATACAAGCTAATTTTGTACGATGCCTTATTTCTTCTCGTAAAGTGTTTCCAATACGTACGTATTTGTCTTTACTCTGCAACATTGTATTTCCTTATAACGTGGTATTCCTACATATTCTTTCGAGAGAAAACTATCCTTTGCGTTCCCTTTTGAGGCTACACACTTAGACATACAGGCAACACCAAAGCTTTTCGAGTTACAACGTGTTGTTTATGAAAAACAAGATAATTTCGCATGATGCGGGATTTCCTTAAAACGTTGTGTTCTGACAAATTTTGACGAAAGAAAATTCTCCTGTGGGTTCTCTTTTGAGGCTATACGTTTAGACGTGCACGCGACACCAAATCCTTTCGAGTTATCACGTGTTGTTTAGAAGATACAAGCTAATTTTGTACGATGTGTTATTTCTTCTCAAAGTGTTTCCAATACGTATGTATTTGTCTTTACTCTGCAACACTGTATTTCCTTATAACGTTGTATTCTTACATGTTCTTTCGAGAGAAAACTCTCCTGTGCGTTCTCTTTAGAGGCTACATGCTTTGACATACACGCAACACCAAAGCTTTTCGAGTTACAACGTGTTGTTTTGGAAAAACAAGATAATTTTGCACGATGCGGGATTTCCTTAAAACGTGGTTTTCTGACAAATTTTGACGAAAGAAAGTTCTCCTGTGGGTTCTCTTTGGAGGCTACACTTTTAGACGTACGAGCCACACCAAAACTTTTCAAGTTACAACATGTTTAGGAGATACAAGCAAATTTTTTACGATGCTTTATTTCTTCTCGTAAAGTGTTTCCAATACGTACGTATTTGTCTTTATTCTGCTACACTGTATTTCCTTATAACGTGGTATTCTTACATATTCTTTCGAGGGAAAACTCTCCTGTGCGTTCTCTTTTGAGGCTACACACTTAGACATACATGCAACACCAAAGATTTTCGAGTTACATAGTGTTGTTTAGGAAAAACAAGATAATTTTGCACGATGCGGGATTTCCTTAAAACGTGGTTTCCTGAGAAATTTTGACGAAAGAAAATTCTCCTGTGCATTCTCTTTTGAGGCTACACGTGGAGACATATGAGCCACACCAAATCTTTTCGATTTACAACGTGTTGTTTAGGAGATACAAGCTAATTTTGTACGATGCGTTATTTCTTCACCTAAAGTGTTTCCAATATGTACTTATTTGTCTTTACTCTGCAAAATTGTATTTCGTAAAAACGTGGTATTCTTACATATTCTTTCGAGGGAAAACTCTCCTGTGCCTTCTCTTTGAGGCTCCACGCTTACACATACAAGCAACACCAAAGCTTTTCGAGTTACAACATGTTGTTTAGGAAAAAGAAGATGATTTCCCACGATGCGGGATTTCCTTAAAACGTGGTTTTCTGACAAATTTTGACGAAAGAAAATTCTGCTGTGGGTTCTCTTTTGAGGCTACATGTTTAGACGTACACGCCACACCAAATCTTTCCGAGATACAACGTATTGTTTAGGAGATACAAGCTAATTTTGTATGATGCGTTAATTCTTCTCGTAAAGTGTTTCCAATATGTACGTATTTGTCTTTACTCTGCAACACTGTATTTCCTTATAACGTGGTATTCTTACACATTCCTTCGAGAGAAAACTATCCTGTGCGTTCCCTTTTGAGGCTACACACTTAGACATAAAGGCAACACCAAAGCTTTTCGAGGTATAACGTGTTGTTTATGAAAAACAAGATGATTTCGCACGATGCGGTATTTCCTTAAAACGTGGTTTTCTGACAAATTTTGATGAAAGAAAATAGTCCTGTGGGTTCTCTTTTGAGGCTACATGTTTAGAGGTACATGCCACACCAAATCCTTTTGAGTTACCACGTGTTGTTTAGGAGATACAAGCTAATTTTGTATGATGTGTTATTTCATCTCGTAAAGTGTTTCCAATAAGTAAGTATTTGTCTTTACTCTGCAACACTGTATTTCCTTATACCGTTGTATTCTTACATGTTCTTTCGAGAGAAAACTCTCCTGTGTGTTCTCTTTAGAGGATACACGCTTAGACATACACGCAACACCAAAGCTTTTCGAGTTACAACGTGTTGTTTTGGAAAAACAAGATAATTTTGCACGATGCGAGATTTCCATAAAACGTGGTTTTCTGAAAAAATTTGACAAAAGAAAGTTCTCCTGTGGGTTCTCTTTTGAGGCTACACGTGTAGAGGTACGAGCCACACCAAATCTTTTCGAGTTACAACGTGTTGCTTAGGAGATACAAGCTAATTTTGTACGATGTGTTATTTCTTCTCTTAAAGTGTTTCCAATATGTACGAATTTGTCTTTACTCTGCAACACTGTATTTCCTTATAACGTGGTATTCTTACATATTCTTTCGAGAGAAAACTCTCCTGTGCATTCTCTTTTGAGGCTACATGCTTAGACATACACGCAACACCAAAGGTTTTGATTTACAACGTGTTGTTTAGGAAAAACAAGATAATTTTGCAGAATGCGAGAATTCCTCAAAACGTAGTTTCTGACAAATTTTGATGAAAGAAAATTCTCCTGTGGGTTCTCTTTTGAGGCTACACGTTTAGACATACACGTCACACCAAATCCTTTCGAGTTACATCGTGTTGTTTAGGAGATACAAGCTAATTTTGAATGATGCGTTATTTCTTCTCATAAAGTGTTACCAATATGTACTTATATGTCTTTACTCTGGAAAATTGTATTTCCTTATAACGTGGTATTCTTACATTTTCTTTCGAGAGAAAACTCTCCTGTGCTTTCCCTTTGGAGGCTCCATGCTTACAAGTACACGCAACACCAAAGCTTTTCGAGTTACAACATGTTGTTTAGGAAAAAGAAGATGATATCCCACAATGCGGGATTTCCTTAAAACATGGTTTTCTGAAAATTTTAACGAAAGAAAATTCTCCTGTGGGTTCTCTTTTGAGGCTACACGTTTAGACGTACACGTCACACCAAATCCTTTCGAGTTACCACGTGTTGTTTAGGAGATACAAGCTAATTTTGTACGATGCCTTATTTCTTCTCGTAAAGTGTTTCCAATACGTACGTATTTGTCTTTACTCTGCAACATTGTATTTCCTTATAACGTGGTATTCCTACATATTCTTTCGAGAGAAAACTATCCTTTGCGTTCCCTTTTGAGGCTACACACTTAGACATACAGGCAACACCAAAGCTTTTCGAGTTACAACGTGTTGTTTATGAAAAACAAGATAATTTCGCATGATGCGGGATTTCCTTAAAACGTTGTGTTCTGACAAATTTTGACGAAAGAAAATTCTCCTGTGGGTTCTCTTTTGAGGCTATACGTTTAGACGTGCACGCGACACCAAATCCTTTCGAGTTATCACGTGTTGTTTAGAAGATACAAGCTAATTTTGTACGATGTGTTATTTCTTCTCATAAAGTGTTTCCAATACGTATGTATTTGTCTTTACTCTGCAACACTGTATTTCCTTATAACGTTGTATTCTTACATGTTCTTTCGAGAGAAAACTCTCCTGTGCGTTCTCTTTAGAGGCTACATGCTTTGACATACACGCAACACCAAAGCTTTTCGAGTTACAACGTGTTGTTTTGGAAAAACAAGATAATTTTGCACGATGCGGGATTTCCTTAAAACGTGGTTTTCTGACAAATTTTGACGAAAGAAAGTTCTCCTGTGGGTTCTCTTTGGAGGCTACACTTTTAGACGTACGAGCCACACCAAATCTTTTCAAGTTACAACATGTTTAGGAGATACAAGCAAATTTTTTACGATGCTTTATTTCTTCTCGTAAAGTGTTTCCAATACGTACGTATTTGTCTTTATTCTGCTACACTGTATTTCCTTATAACGTGGTATTCTTACATATTCTTTCGAGGGAAAACTCTCCTGTGCGTTCTCTTTTGAGGCTACACACTTAGACATACATGCAACACCAAAGATTTTCGAGTTACATAGTGTTGTTTAGGAAAAACAAGATAATTTTGCACGATGCGGGATTTCCTTAAAACGTGGTTTCCTGAGAAATTTTGACGAAAGAAAGTTCTCCTGTGCATTCTCTTTTGAGGCTACACGTGTAGACATATGAGCCACACCAAATCTTTTCGAGTTACAACGTGTTGTTTAGGAGATACAAGCAAATTTTGAACAATGCATTATTTCCTCTGGTAAAGTGTTTCCAATACGTACTTATTTGTCTTTACTCTGCAACACTGTATTTCCTTATAACGTGGTATTCTTACATATTATTTCGAGGGAAAACTCTCCTGTGCGTTCTCTTTGAGGCTACACGCTTAGACAAACACGCAACGCCAAAGCTTTTCGAGTTACAATGTGTTTTTTAGGAAAAACAAGATAATTTCGCTTGAAGCGAGATTTCCATAAAACGTGGTTTTCTGAAAAATTTTGACGAAAGAAAGTTTTCCTGTGGGTTCTCTTTTGAGGCTACACGTGTAGAGGTACGAGCCACACCAAATCTTTTCGAGTTACAACGTGTTGTTTAGGAGATACAAGCTAATTTTGTATGATGCGTTATTTCTTCTCTTCAAGTGTTTCCAATACGTACGTATTTGTCTTTACTCTGCAACACTGTATTTTCTTATAACGTGGTATTCTTACATATTCGTTCGAGAGAAAACTCTCCTGTGCGTTCTCTTTTGAGGCTAAAAGCTTAGCCATACACGCAACACCAAAGCTTTTCGAGTTACAACGTGTTGTTTAGGAAAAACAAGATAATTTCGCACGATGCGAGATTTCCTTAAAACGTGGTTTTTGACAAATTTTGATGAAAGAAAATTCTCCTGTGGGTTCTCTTTTGAGGCTACACGTTTAGACATACATGTCACACCAAATCTTTTCGAGTTACAACGTGTTTTTTAGGAGATACAAGCTAATTTTGAATGATGCGTTATTTCTTCTCGTAAAGTGTTACCAATAAGTACTTATTTGTCTTTACTCTGCAAAATTGTATTTCCTTATAATGTGGTATTCTTACATATTCTTTCGAGTGAAAACTCTCCTGTGCTGTCCCTTTTGTCGCTCCATGCTTACACATACACGCAACACCAAAGCTTTTCGAGGTACAACATGTTGTTTAGGAAAAAGAAGATCATTTCGCACGATGCGGGATTTCCTTAAAACGTGGTTTTCTGAAAAATGTTGATGAAAGTAAATTCTCCTGTGGGTTCTCTTTTGAGGCTACATGTTTAGACGTACACACCACACCAAATCCTTTCGAGTTACCACGTGTTGTTTAGGAGATACAAGCTAATTTTGTACGATGCGTTAATTCTTCTTGTAAAGTTTTTCCAATAGGTACGTATGTGTTTTTACTCTGCAACATTGTATTTCCTAATAACGTAGTATTCTTACATATTCTTTCGAGAGAAAACTATCCTGTGCGTTCTCTTTAGAGGTTACACGCTTAGACATACATGCAACACCAAAGCTTTTCGAGTTACATCATGCTGTTTAGGAAAAACAAGATAATTTTGCATGATGCGGTATTTCCTTAAAACGTGGTTTCCTGAGAAATTTTAACGAAAGAAAGTTCTCCTGTTTGTTCTTTTTTGAGGCTACACGTGTAGACGTATGAGCCACACCAAATCTTTTCGAGGTACAACGTGTTGTTTAGGAGATACAAGCCAATTTTTTACGATGCCTTATTTCTTCTCGTAAAGTGTTTCCAATTCGTACTTATTTGTCTTTACTCTGCAACACTGTATTTCCTTATAACGTGGTATTCGTACATATTATTTCGAGGGGAAACTCTCCTGTGCGTTCTCTTTTGAGGCTACATGCTTAGATATACACGCAACACCAAAGGTTTTCGAGTTACAACGTGTTGTTTAGGAAAAACAAGATAATTTCGCACGATGCGAGATTTCCTTAAAACGTGGTTTCTGACAAATTTTGATGAAAGAAAAATCTCCTGTGGGTTTTCTTTTGAGGCTACACGTTTAGATGTACATGCAACACCAAATCTTTTCGAGTTACAACGTGTTGTTTAGGAGATACAAGCTAATTTTTTACGATGCGTTAATTCTTCTCATAAAGTGTTTCCAAGAAGTACGCGTTTGTCTTTACTCTGCAACATTGTATTTCCTTATAACGTGGTATTCTTACATATTCTTTAGAGGGAAAACTATCCTGTGCGTTCCCCTTTGAGGCTACACACTTAGACATACAGTCAACACCAACTCTTTTCGAGTTACAACGTGTTGTTTATGAAAAACAAGATAATTTTGCACGATGCGGGATTTCCTTAAAACGTGGTTTTCTGACAAATTTGGAGGAAAAAAATTCTCCCGTGGGTTCTCTTTAGAGGCTACACGTTTAGACATACACGCCACACCAAATCCTTTCGAGTTACCACGTGTTGTTTAGGAGATACAAGCAAATATTGTACGATGCGTTATTTCTTCTCGTATAGAGTTTCCAATACGTACTTTTTTTGTCTTTACTCTGCAACACTGTATTTCCTTATAACGTGGTATTCTTACATATTCTTTCGAGGGAAAACTCTCCTGTGCATTCTCTTTTGAGGCTACACGCTTAGACAAACACGCAACGCCAAAGCTTTTCGAGTTACAACGTGTTGTTTACGAAAAACAAGATAATTTCGCACGATGCGAGATTTCCATAAAACGTGGTTTTCTGAAAAATTTTGATGAAAGAAAGTTCTCCTGTGGGTTCTCTTTTGAGGCTACACGTGTAGAGGTATGAGCCACACCAAATCTTTTCGAGTTACAACGTGTTGTTTAGGAGATACAAGCTAATTTTGTACGATGTGTTATTTTTTCTCTTAAAGTGTTTCCAATACGTATGTAGTTGTCTTTACTCTGCAACACTGTATTTCCTTATAATGTGGTATTCTTACATATTCTTTCGAGAGAAAACTCTCCTGTGCGTTCTCTTTTGAGGCTACAAGCTTAGACATACACGCAACACCAAAGCTTTTTGAGTTACAACATGTTGTTTAGGAAAAACAAGATAATTTCGCACGATGCGAGATTTCCTTAAAACGTGGTTTCTGACAAATTTTGATGAAACAAAATTCTGCTGTGGGTTCTCGTTTGAGGTTACACTTTTAGATGTACACGTCACACCAAATATTTTCGAGTTACAACGTGTTGTTTCGGAGATACAAGCTAATTTTATACGATGCGTTATTTCTTCTCGTAAAGTGTTTCCAATATGCACTTATTTGTCTTTACTCTGCAAAATTGTATTTCCTTATAACGTGGTATTCTTACATATTCTTTCGAGAGAAAACTCTCCTGTGCCTTCACTTTTGAGGCTCCACACTTACACATACATGCAACACCAAAGCTTTTCGAGTTACAACATGCTGTTTTGGAAAATAGATGATTTCGCACGATGCGGGATTTCCTTAAAACGTGGTTTTCTGAAAAATTTTGAATAAAGAAAATTCTCCTGTGGGTTCTCTTTTGAGGCTACACGTTTAGATGTACATGCCACACCAAATCTTTTCGAGTTACAACGTGTTGTTTAGGAGATACAAGCTAATTTTTTACGATGCGTTAATTCTTCTCGTAAAGTGTTTCCAATACGTACGTATTTGTCTTGACTCTGCAACATTGTATTTCCTTATAACATGGTATTCTTACATATCCTTTCGAGAGAAAACTATCCTGTGTGTTCTCTTTTGAGGTTACACTCTTAGACATACACACAACACCAAATCTTTTCCTGATACAATGTGTTGTTTAGAAAAAAACAAGATAATTTCGCACGATGAGAGATTTCCTTAAAACGTGGTTTCTGACAAATTTTGAGGGAAGAAAATTCTCTTGTGGGTTCTCTTTTGAGGTTACACTTTTAGACGTACACGTCACACCAAATCTTTTCGAGTTACAACGTGTTGTTTAGGAGATACAATCTAATTTTTTACGATGCGTTATTTCTTCTCGTAAAGTGTTTCCAGTATGTACTTATTTGTCTTTACTCTGCAAAATTGTATTTCCTTATAACGTGGTATTCGTACATAATCTTTCAAGAGAAAACTCTCTTGTGCGTTCTCTTTTGAGGCTACAAGCTTAGACATACACGCAACACCAAAGCTTTTCGAGTTACAGCGTGGTGTTTAGGAAAAACAAGATAATTTCGCACGATGTGAGATTTCCTTAAAACGTGGTTTCTGACAAATTTTGATGAAAGAAAATTATCCTGTGGGTTCTCTCTTTAGGCTACACGTTTAGACATACACGTCACACCAAATCATTTCGATTTACAACGTGCTGTTTGGTGATACAAGTTAATTTTGTACAATGCGTTATTTCTTCTCGTAAAGTGTTTCCAATATGTACTTATTTGTTTTAATCTGCAAAATTGTATTTCCTTATAACGTAGTATTCTTACATATTCTTTCGACAGAAAACTCTCCTGTGCCTTCTCTTTTGAGGCTCCACGCTTACACATACACGCAACACCAAAGCTTTTCGAGTCACAACATGTTGTTTAGGAAAAAGGAGATGATTTCGCACGATGCGGGATTTCCTTAAAACGTGGTTTTCTGAAAAATTTTGACGAAAGAAAATTCTCCTGTTGGTTCTCTTTTGAGGCTACATATTTAGACGTACACGCCACACCAAATCTTTTCGAGTTACAACGTGTTGTTTAGGAGATACAAGCTAATTTTTTGCAATGCGTTAATTCTTCTCGTAAAGTGTTTCCAGTAAGTATGTATTTGTCTTTACTCTGCAACATTGTATTTCCTTATAACGTGGTATTCTTACATATTATTTCGAGAGAAAACTATCCTGTGCGTTCCCTTTTGAGGCTACACACTTAGACATACAGGCAATACCAAAGCTTTTCGAGTTACAACGTGTTGTTTAGGAAAAACAAGATAATTTCGCACAATGCAGGATTACCTTAAAACGTGGTTTTCTGACAAATTTTGACGAAAGAAAATTCTCCTGTGGGTTCTCTTTTGAGGCTACACGTTTAGAAGTACACGCCACACCAAATCCTTTCGAGTTACCACGTGTTGTTTAGGAGATACAAGCTAATTTTTTACGATGCGTTATTTCTTCTCGTAAAGTGTTTCCAATACGTACGTATTTGTCTTTACTCTGCAACACTGTATTTCCTTATAACGTTGTATTCTTACATGTTCTTTCGAGAGAAAACTCTCCTGTGCGTTCTCTTTAGAGGCTACAAGCTCAGACATACACGCAACACCAAAGCTTTTTGAGTTACAACGTGTTGTTTAGGAAAAACAAGATAATTTTGCACGATGAGAGATTTCCCTAAAACGTGGTTTTTGGACAAATTTTGACGAAAGAAAGTTCTCCTGTGGGTTCTTTTTTGAGGTTACACATGTATACGTACGAGCCACACCAAATCCTTTCGAGTTACAAGGAGTTGTTTAGGAGATACAAGCTAATTTTGTACCATGCATTAATTCTTCTCATAAAGTATTTACAATACGTACCTATTTATCTTTACTCTGCAACACTGTATGTACATATAACGTGGTATTCTTACATATTCTTTCGAGAGAAAACTCTCCTCTGCGTTCTCTTTTGAGGCTACACGCTTAGACCTACACACAACACCAAAGCTTT
Organism: Apodemus sylvaticus; assembly: GCF_947179515.1. Taxonomy (NCBI): domain Eukaryota; kingdom Metazoa; phylum Chordata; class Mammalia; order Rodentia; family Muridae; genus Apodemus; species Apodemus sylvaticus. Next base: position 467,014 of record NW_026263364.1, read on the forward strand.
TCGAGATACAACGTGTTGTTTAGGAAAAACAAGGTAATTTCACACGATGCGGTATTTCCTTAAAACGTGGTTTTCTGACAAATTTTGACGAAACAAAATTCTCCTGTGGGTTCTCTTTGGAGGCTACACGTTTAGATGTAAACAGCACACCAAATCAGTTCGAGTTACAACGTGTTGATTAGGAGATACAAGCTAATTTTGTACGATGCGTTATTTCTTCTCGTAAAGTGTTTCCAATATGTACGTATTTGTCTTTACTCTTCAACACTGTATTTCCTTATAACGTGGTATTCTTACATATTCTTTCGAGAGAAAACTCTCCTGTGCCTTCTCTTTTGAGGCTACACCCTTAGACATACACGCAAACAAAAGATTTTCGAGTTACAATATGTTGTTTAGGAAAAACAAGATAATTTCGAACGATGCGGGATTTCCATAAAATGTGGTTTTCTGAAGAATTTTAACGAAAGAAAATTATCCTGTGGGTTTTCTTTTGAGGCTACACATTTAGACGTACAGGCCACACCAAATCCTTTCGAGTTACAACGTGTTGTTTAGGAGATACAAGCTACTTTTGTACAATGCGTTATTTCTTCTCGTAAAGTGTTTCCAATACATACCTATTTGTCTTTACTCTGCAACTCTGTATTTCCTTATAACGTGGTATTTTAACATATTCTTTCGAGAGAAAACTCTCCTGTGCATTCTTTTTTGAGGCTATAGGCTTAGACATACACGCAACACCAAAGCTTTTCAAGTTATAACGTGTTGTTTATGAAAAACTAGATAATTTCGCACGATGAGGGATTTCCATAAAACGTGGTTTTCTGACAAATTTTGACAAGAGAAAATTATCCCGTGGGTTCTCTTTTGAGGCCACACGTTTAGATGTACACGCCACACCAAATCATTTCGAGTTACAACGTGTTGTTTAGGAGATACAAGCTAATTTTGCACAAAGAGTTATTTCTTCTCGTAAAGTATTTCCAATACCTACATATTTGTCTTTACTCTGCAACACTGTATTTCCTTATAACGTGGTATTCTTACATATTCTTTCGAGAGAAAACTCTCCTGTGCATTCCCTTTTGAGGCTACACGCTTAGATGTACACGCAACACCAAAGCTTTTCTAGTTATAACGTGTTGTTTAGGAAAAACAAGATAATTTCGCAAGATGCGGGATTTCCTTAAAACGAGGTTTTCTGACAAATTTTGACCTAAGAAAATTCTCCTGTGGGTTCTCTTTTGAGGCTACACGTTTAGACGTACACGCCACACCAAATCTTTTCAAGTTACAACGTTTTGTTTCAGAGATACAGACTAATTTTGTACGATGCGTCATTTCTTCTCGTAAAGTGTTGCCAATACATATGTATTTGTCTTTACTCTGCAACATGATATTTCCTTAAAACGTGGTATTCTTACATATTCTTTCGAGAAAAAACTCTCCTGTGCCTTTTCTTTTGAGGCTACACGCTTAGACATACACGCAACACCAAAGCTTTTCGAGTTACAACGTGTTGTTTAGGAAAAACAAGATAATTTCGCAAGATGCGGGATTTCCTCAAAACGTGGTTTTCTGAAAAATTTTGACGAAAGAAAATTCGCCTGTGGGTTCTCTTTTGAGGCTACACGTTTAGACGTACACGCCACACCAAATCTTTTTCAGTTACAACATGTTGTTTAGGAGATACAGACTAATTTTGCACGATGCCTTATTTTTTCTCGTAAAGTGTTTCCAATACGTACGTATTTGTCTTTACTCTGCAACATTGTATTTCCTTATAACGTGGTATTCCTACATATTCTTTCGAGAGAAAACTATCCTTTGCGTTCCCTTTTGAGGCTACACACTTAGACATACAGGCAACACCAAAGCTTTTCGAGTTACAACGTGTTGTTTATGAAAAACAAGATAATTTCGCATGATGCGGGATTTCCTTAAAACGTTGTGTTCTGACAAATTTTGACGAAAGAAAATTCTCCTGTGGGTTCTCTTTTGAGGCTATACGTTTAGACGTGCACGCGACACCAAATCCTTTCGAGTTATCACGTGTTGTTTAGAAGATACAAGCTAATTTTGTACGATGTGTTATTTCTTCTCATAAAGTGTTTCCAATACGTATGTATTTGTCTTTACTCTGCAACACTGTATTTCCTTATAACGTTGTATTCTTACATGTTCTTTCGAGAGAAAACTCTCCTGTGCGTTCTCTTTAGAGGCTACATGCTTTGACATACACGCAACACCAAAGCTTTTCGAGTTACAACGTGTTGTTTTGGAAAAACAAGATAATTTTGCACGATGCGGGATTTCCTTAAAACGTGGTTTTCTGACAAATTTTGACGAAAGAAAGTTCTCCTGTGGGTTCTCTTTGGAGGCTACACTTTTAGACGTACGAGCCACACCAAATCTTTTCAAGTTACAACATGTTTAGGAGATACAAGCAAATTTTTTACGATGCTTTATTTCTTCTCGTAAAGTGTTTCCAATACGTACGTATTTGTCTTTATTCTGCTACACTGTATTTCCTTATAACGTGGTATTCTTACATATTCTTTCGAGGGAAAACTCTCCTGTGCGTTCTCTTTTGAGGCTACACACTTAGACATACATGCAACACCAAAGATTTTCGAGTTACATAGTGTTGTTTAGGAAAAACAAGATAATTTTGCACGATGCGGGATTTCCTTAAAACGTGGTTTCCTGAGAAATTTTGACGAAAGAAAGTTCTCCTGTGCATTCTCTTTTGAGGCTACACGTGTAGACATATGAGCCACACCAAATCTTTTCGAGTTACAACGTGTTGTTTAGGAGATACAAGCAAATTTTGAACAATGCATTATTTCCTCTGGTAAAGTGTTTCCAATACGTACTTATTTGTCTTTACTCTGCAACACTGTATTTCCTTATAACGTGGTATTCTTACATATTATTTCGAGGGAAAACTCTCCTGTGCGTTCTCTTTGAGGCTACACGCTTAGACAAACACGCAACGCCAAAGCTTTTCGAGTTACAATGTGTTTTTTAGGAAAAACAAGATAATTTCGCTTGAAGCGAGATTTCCATAAAACGTGGTTTTCTGAAAAATTTTGACGAAAGAAAGTTTTCCTGTGGGTTCTCTTTTGAGGCTACACGTGTAGAGGTACGAGCCACACCAAATCTTTTCGAGTTACAACGTGTTGTTTAGGAGATACAAGCTAATTTTGTATGATGCGTTATTTCTTCTCTTCAAGTGTTTCCAATACGTACGTATTTGTCTTTACTCTGCAACACTGTATTTTCTTATAACGTGGTATTCTTACATATTCGTTCGAGAGAAAACTCTCCTGTGCGTTCTCTTTTGAGGCTAAAAGCTTAGCCATACACGCAACACCAAAGCTTTTCGAGTTACAACGTGTTGTTTAGGAAAAACAAGATAATTTCGCACGATGCGAGATTTCCTTAAAACGTGGTTTTTGACAAATTTTGATGAAAGAAAATTCTCCTGTGGGTTCTCTTTTGAGGCTACACGTTTAGACATACATGTCACACCAAATCTTTTCGAGTTACAACGTGTTTTTTAGGAGATACAAGCTAATTTTGAATGATGCGTTATTTCTTCTCGTAAAGTGTTACCAATAAGTACTTATTTGTCTTTACTCTGCAAAATTGTATTTCCTTATAATGTGGTATTCTTACATATTCTTTCGAGTGAAAACTCTCCTGTGCTGTCCCTTTTGTCGCTCCATGCTTACACATACACGCAACACCAAAGCTTTTCGAGGTACAACATGTTGTTTAGGAAAAAGAAGATCATTTCGCACGATGCGGGATTTCCTTAAAACGTGGTTTTCTGAAAAATGTTGATGAAAGTAAATTCTCCTGTGGGTTCTCTTTTGAGGCTACATGTTTAGACGTACACACCACACCAAATCCTTTCGAGTTACCACGTGTTGTTTAGGAGATACAAGCTAATTTTGTACGATGCGTTAATTCTTCTTGTAAAGTTTTTCCAATAGGTACGTATGTGTTTTTACTCTGCAACATTGTATTTCCTAATAACGTAGTATTCTTACATATTCTTTCGAGAGAAAACTATCCTGTGCGTTCTCTTTAGAGGTTACACGCTTAGACATACATGCAACACCAAAGCTTTTCGAGTTACATCATGCTGTTTAGGAAAAACAAGATAATTTTGCATGATGCGGTATTTCCTTAAAACGTGGTTTCCTGAGAAATTTTAACGAAAGAAAGTTCTCCTGTTTGTTCTTTTTTGAGGCTACACGTGTAGACGTATGAGCCACACCAAATCTTTTCGAGGTACAACGTGTTGTTTAGGAGATACAAGCCAATTTTTTACGATGCCTTATTTCTTCTCGTAAAGTGTTTCCAATTCGTACTTATTTGTCTTTACTCTGCAACACTGTATTTCCTTATAACGTGGTATTCGTACATATTATTTCGAGGGGAAACTCTCCTGTGCGTTCTCTTTTGAGGCTACATGCTTAGATATACACGCAACACCAAAGGTTTTCGAGTTACAACGTGTTGTTTAGGAAAAACAAGATAATTTCGCACGATGCGAGATTTCCTTAAAACGTGGTTTCTGACAAATTTTGATGAAAGAAAAATCTCCTGTGGGTTTTCTTTTGAGGCTACACGTTTAGATGTACATGCAACACCAAATCTTTTCGAGTTACAACGTGTTGTTTAGGAGATACAAGCTAATTTTTTACGATGCGTTAATTCTTCTCATAAAGTGTTTCCAAGAAGTACGCGTTTGTCTTTACTCTGCAACATTGTATTTCCTTATAACGTGGTATTCTTACATATTCTTTAGAGGGAAAACTATCCTGTGCGTTCCCCTTTGAGGCTACACACTTAGACATACAGTCAACACCAACTCTTTTCGAGTTACAACGTGTTGTTTATGAAAAACAAGATAATTTTGCACGATGCGGGATTTCCTTAAAACGTGGTTTTCTGACAAATTTGGAGGAAAAAAATTCTCCCGTGGGTTCTCTTTAGAGGCTACACGTTTAGACATACACGCCACACCAAATCCTTTCGAGTTACCACGTGTTGTTTAGGAGATACAAGCAAATATTGTACGATGCGTTATTTCTTCTCGTATAGAGTTTCCAATACGTACTTTTTTTGTCTTTACTCTGCAACACTGTATTTCCTTATAACGTGGTATTCTTACATATTCTTTCGAGGGAAAACTCTCCTGTGCATTCTCTTTTGAGGCTACACGCTTAGACAAACACGCAACGCCAAAGCTTTTCGAGTTACAACGTGTTGTTTACGAAAAACAAGATAATTTCGCACGATGCGAGATTTCCATAAAACGTGGTTTTCTGAAAAATTTTGATGAAAGAAAGTTCTCCTGTGGGTTCTCTTTTGAGGCTACACGTGTAGAGGTATGAGCCACACCAAATCTTTTCGAGTTACAACGTGTTGTTTAGGAGATACAAGCTAATTTTGTACGATGTGTTATTTTTTCTCTTAAAGTGTTTCCAATACGTATGTAGTTGTCTTTACTCTGCAACACTGTATTTCCTTATAATGTGGTATTCTTACATATTCTTTCGAGAGAAAACTCTCCTGTGCGTTCTCTTTTGAGGCTACAAGCTTAGACATACACGCAACACCAAAGCTTTTTGAGTTACAACATGTTGTTTAGGAAAAACAAGATAATTTCGCACGATGCGAGATTTCCTTAAAACGTGGTTTCTGACAAATTTTGATGAAACAAAATTCTGCTGTGGGTTCTCGTTTGAGGTTACACTTTTAGATGTACACGTCACACCAAATATTTTCGAGTTACAACGTGTTGTTTCGGAGATACAAGCTAATTTTATACGATGCGTTATTTCTTCTCGTAAAGTGTTTCCAATATGCACTTATTTGTCTTTACTCTGCAAAATTGTATTTCCTTATAACGTGGTATTCTTACATATTCTTTCGAGAGAAAACTCTCCTGTGCCTTCACTTTTGAGGCTCCACACTTACACATACATGCAACACCAAAGCTTTTCGAGTTACAACATGCTGTTTTGGAAAATAGATGATTTCGCACGATGCGGGATTTCCTTAAAACGTGGTTTTCTGAAAAATTTTGAATAAAGAAAATTCTCCTGTGGGTTCTCTTTTGAGGCTACACGTTTAGATGTACATGCCACACCAAATCTTTTCGAGTTACAACGTGTTGTTTAGGAGATACAAGCTAATTTTTTACGATGCGTTAATTCTTCTCGTAAAGTGTTTCCAATACGTACGTATTTGTCTTGACTCTGCAACATTGTATTTCCTTATAACATGGTATTCTTACATATCCTTTCGAGAGAAAACTATCCTGTGTGTTCTCTTTTGAGGTTACACTCTTAGACATACACACAACACCAAATCTTTTCCTGATACAATGTGTTGTTTAGAAAAAAACAAGATAATTTCGCACGATGAGAGATTTCCTTAAAACGTGGTTTCTGACAAATTTTGAGGGAAGAAAATTCTCTTGTGGGTTCTCTTTTGAGGTTACACTTTTAGACGTACACGTCACACCAAATCTTTTCGAGTTACAACGTGTTGTTTAGGAGATACAATCTAATTTTTTACGATGCGTTATTTCTTCTCGTAAAGTGTTTCCAGTATGTACTTATTTGTCTTTACTCTGCAAAATTGTATTTCCTTATAACGTGGTATTCGTACATAATCTTTCAAGAGAAAACTCTCTTGTGCGTTCTCTTTTGAGGCTACAAGCTTAGACATACACGCAACACCAAAGCTTTTCGAGTTACAGCGTGGTGTTTAGGAAAAACAAGATAATTTCGCACGATGTGAGATTTCCTTAAAACGTGGTTTCTGACAAATTTTGATGAAAGAAAATTATCCTGTGGGTTCTCTCTTTAGGCTACACGTTTAGACATACACGTCACACCAAATCATTTCGATTTACAACGTGCTGTTTGGTGATACAAGTTAATTTTGTACAATGCGTTATTTCTTCTCGTAAAGTGTTTCCAATATGTACTTATTTGTTTTAATCTGCAAAATTGTATTTCCTTATAACGTAGTATTCTTACATATTCTTTCGACAGAAAACTCTCCTGTGCCTTCTCTTTTGAGGCTCCACGCTTACACATACACGCAACACCAAAGCTTTTCGAGTCACAACATGTTGTTTAGGAAAAAGGAGATGATTTCGCACGATGCGGGATTTCCTTAAAACGTGGTTTTCTGAAAAATTTTGACGAAAGAAAATTCTCCTGTTGGTTCTCTTTTGAGGCTACATATTTAGACGTACACGCCACACCAAATCTTTTCGAGTTACAACGTGTTGTTTAGGAGATACAAGCTAATTTTTTGCAATGCGTTAATTCTTCTCGTAAAGTGTTTCCAGTAAGTATGTATTTGTCTTTACTCTGCAACATTGTATTTCCTTATAACGTGGTATTCTTACATATTATTTCGAGAGAAAACTATCCTGTGCGTTCCCTTTTGAGGCTACACACTTAGACATACAGGCAATACCAAAGCTTTTCGAGTTACAACGTGTTGTTTAGGAAAAACAAGATAATTTCGCACAATGCAGGATTACCTTAAAACGTGGTTTTCTGACAAATTTTGACGAAAGAAAATTCTCCTGTGGGTTCTCTTTTGAGGCTACACGTTTAGAAGTACACGCCACACCAAATCCTTTCGAGTTACCACGTGTTGTTTAGGAGATACAAGCTAATTTTTTACGATGCGTTATTTCTTCTCGTAAAGTGTTTCCAATACGTACGTATTTGTCTTTACTCTGCAACACTGTATTTCCTTATAACGTTGTATTCTTACATGTTCTTTCGAGAGAAAACTCTCCTGTGCGTTCTCTTTAGAGGCTACAAGCTCAGACATACACGCAACACCAAAGCTTTTTGAGTTACAACGTGTTGTTTAGGAAAAACAAGATAATTTTGCACGATGAGAGATTTCCCTAAAACGTGGTTTTTGGACAAATTTTGACGAAAGAAAGTTCTCCTGTGGGTTCTTTTTTGAGGTTACACATGTATACGTACGAGCCACACCAAATCCTTTCGAGTTACAAGGAGTTGTTTAGGAGATACAAGCTAATTTTGTACCATGCATTAATTCTTCTCATAAAGTATTTACAATACGTACCTATTTATCTTTACTCTGCAACACTGTATGTACATATAACGTGGTATTCTTACATATTCTTTCGAGAGAAAACTCTCCTCTGCGTTCTCTTTTGAGGCTACACGCTTAGACCTACACACAACACCAAAGCTTTTCGAGATACAACGTGTTGTTTAGGAAAAACAAGGTAATTTCACACGATGCGGTATTTCCTTAAAACGTGGTTTTCTGACAAATTTTGACGAAACAAAATTCTCCTGTGGGTTCTCTTTGGAGGCTACACGTTTAGATGTAAACAGCACACCAAATCAGTTCGAGTTACAACGTGTTGATTAGGAGATACAAGCTAATTTTGTACGATGCGTTATTTCTTCTCGTAAAGTGTTTCCAATATGTACGTATTTGTCTTTACTCTTCAACACTGTATTTCCTTATAACGTGGTATTCTTACATATTCTTTCGAGAGAAAACTCTCCTGTGCCTTCTCTTTTGAGGCTACACCCTTAGACATACACGCAAACAAAAGATTTTCGAGTTACAATATGTTGTTTAGGAAAAACAAGATAATTTCGAACGATGCGGGATTTCCATAAAATGTGGTTTTCTGAAGAATTTTAACGAAAGAAAATTATCCTGTGGGTTTTCTTTTGAGGCTACACATTTAGACGTACAGGCCACACCAAATCCTTTCGAGTTACAACGTGTTGTTTAGGAGATACAAGCTACTTTTGTACAATGCGTTATTTCTTCTCGTAAAGTGTTTCCAATACATACCTATTTGTCTTTACTCTGCAACTCTGTATTTCCTTATAACGTGGTATTTTAACATATTCTTTCGAGAGAAAACTCTCCTGTGCATTCTTTTTTGAGGCTATAGGCTTAGACATACACGCAACACCAAAGCTTTTCAAGTTATAACGTGTTGTTTATGAAAAACTAGATAATTTCGCACGATGAGGGATTTCCATAAAACGTGGTTTTCTGACAAATTTTGACAAGAGAAAATTATCCCGTGGGTTCTCTTTTGAGGCCACACGTTTAGATGTACACGCCACACCAAATCATTTCGAGTTACAACGTGTTGTTTAGGAGATACAAGCTAATTTTGCACAAAGAGTTATTTCTTCTCGTAAAGTATTTCCAATACCTACATATTTGTCTTTACTCTGCAACACTGTATTTCCTTATAACGTGGTATTCTTACATATTCTTTCGAGAGAAAACTCTCCTGTGCATTCCCTTTTGAGGCTACACGCTTAGATGTACACGCAACACCAAAGCTTTTCTAGTTATAACGTGTTGTTTAGGAAAAACAAGATAATTTCGCAAGATGCGGGATTTCCTTAAAACGAGGTTTTCTGACAAATTTTGACCTAAGAAAATTCTCCTGTGGGTTCTCTTTTGAGGCTACACGTTTAGACGTACACGCCACACCAAATCTTTTCAAGTTACAACGTTTTGTTTCAGAGATACAGACTAATTTTGTACGATGCGTCATTTCTTCTCGTAAAGTGTTGCCAATACATATGTATTTGTCTTTACTCTGCAACATGATATTTCCTTAAAACGTGGTATTCTTACATATTCTTTCGAGAAAAAACTCTCCTGTGCCTTTTCTTTTGAGGCTACACGCTTAGACATACACGCAACACCAAAGCTTTTCGAGTTACAACGTGTTGTTTAGGAAAAACAAGATAATTTCGCAAGATGCGGGATTTCCTCAAAACGTGGTTTTCTGAAAAATTTTGACGAAAGAAAATTCGCCTGTGGGTTCTCTTTTGAGGCTACACGTTTAGACGTACACGCCACACCAAATCTTTTTCAGTTACAACATGTTGTTTAGGAGATACAGACTAATTTTGCACGATGCCTTATTTTTTCTCGTAAGGTGTTGCCAATACGTACATATTTATCTCTACTCTGCAACTCTGTATTTCCTTAAAACGTGGTATTCTTACATATTCTTTCGAGAGAAAACTCTCCTGTGCCTTCTCTTTTGAGGCTACACGTTTAGATGTACACGCCACACAAAATATTTCGAGTTACAACGTGTTGTTTAGGAGATAAAAGCTAATTTTGTACGATGCGTTATTTCTTCTCCTAAAGTGTTTCCTATACATAAGTATTTGTCTTTACTCTGCAACACTGTCTTTCCTTATAACGTGGTATTTTTACATATTCTTTCGAGAGAAAACTCTCCTGTGCCTTCTCTTTTGAGGCTACACGCTTACACATACACGCAACACCAAAGCTTTTCGAGTTACGACATGTTGTTTAGGAAAAACAAGATAATTTCGCACGATGTGGGATTTCTTTAAAATGTGGTTTTCTGGCAAAATTTGATGAAAGAAAGTTCTCCTGTGGGTTCTCTTTTGAGGCTACACGTTTAGACATACAGGTGACACCAAATCTTTTCGAGTTAAACGTGTTGTTTAGGAGATACAAGCTAATTTTGCACGAAGCATTATTTCTTCTCCTAAAGTGTTTCCAATACGTACGTATTTGTCTTTACTCTGCAACACTGTATTTCCTTATAACGTGGTATTCTTACATATTCTTTCGAGAGAAAACTCTCCTCTGCCTTCTCTTTTGAGGCTACACGCTTAGACATACACGCAACACCAAAGCTTTTCGAGTTACAATGTGTTGTTTAGGAAAAACAAGATAATTTCGCAAGATGCGGGATTTCCATAAAACGTGGTTTTCTGACAAATTTTGATGTAAGAAAATTCTGCTGTGGGTTCTCTTTTGAGGCTACACATTTAGACGTACAGGCCACACCAAATGTTTTCGAGTTACAACGTGTTGTTTAGTAGATACAGACTAATTTTGTATGATGCGTTATTTCTTCTCGTAAAGTGTTGCCAATACGAATGTATTTGTCTTTACTCTGCAACACTGTATTTCCTTAAAACGTGGTATTCTTACATATTCTTTCGAGAAAAAACTCTCCTGTGCCTTCTCTCTTGAGGCTACACGCTTAGACATACAGGCAACACCAAAGCTTTTCGAGTTACAACGTGTTGTTTAGGAAAAACAAGATAATTTCGCAAGATGCGGGATTTCCTTAAAACGTGGTTTTCTGAAAAATTTTGACCAAAGAAAATTCTCTTGTTGGTTCTCTTTTGAGGCTACACGTTTAGACGTACACGCCGCACCAAATCCTTTTCAGTTACAACGTGTTGTTTAGGAGATACAGACTAATTTTGTACGATGCCTTATTTTTTCTCGTAAGGTGTTGCCAATACGTACATATTTGTCTTTACTCTGCAACTCTGTATTTCCTTAAAACGTGGTATTCTTACATATTCTTTCGAGAGAAAACTCTCCTGTGCCTTCTCTTTTGAGGCTACACGTTTAGACGTACACGACACACAAAATATTTCGAGTTACAATGTGTTGTTTAGGAGATAAAAGCTAATTTTGTACGATGCTTTATTTCTTCTCGTAAAGTGTTTCCTATACATAAGTATTTGTATTTACACTGCAACATTGTATTTCCTTATAACGTGGTATTCTTACATATTCTTTCGAGAGAAAACTCTCCTGTGCCTTCTCTTTTGAGGCTACACGCTTAGACATACACGCAACACCAAAGCTTTTCGAGTTACGACATGTTGTTTAGGAAAAACAAGATAATTTCGCACGATGTGGGACTTCCTTAAAACGTGGTTTTCTGACAAATATTGACGAACGAAAATTATCCTGTGGGTTCTCTTTTGAGGCTACATGTTTACACGTACACGCCACACCAAATATTTTCGAGTTACAACGTGTTGTTTAGGAGATACAAGCTAATTTTGTACGATGCGTTATTTCTTCTCGTAAAGTGTTTCCAATACGTATGTATTTGTCTTTACTCTGCAACACTGTATTTCCTTATAACGTGGTATTCTTACATATTCTTTCGAGAGAAACTCTCCTGTGCCTTCTCTTTTGAGGCCACACGTTTAGACAGACACGCAACACCAAAGCTTTTCGAGTTACAACGTGTTGTTTAGGGTTCTCTTTTGAGGCTACACGAAGAAATAATGCATCGTTCAAAATTAGCTTGGAAACACTTTATGAGAAAAATTAACGCATTATAAAAAATTAGCTTGTCTCTCCTAAACAACACGTTGTAACTCGTGTAGCCTCAAAAGAGAACCCACAGGAGAATTTTCTCTCAAAAGAAGATGTAAGAATACCACGTTGTAAGGAAATACAGTGTTGTAGACTAAAGACAAATACGTACGTACTGGAAACACTTTTAGAGATGAAATAACGCATCGTTCAAAATTAGCTTGTATCTCCTTAACATCACGTTGTCACTCGAAACGATTTGGTGTGGGGTGTACGACTAAACTTGTAGCCTCAAAAGAGAACCGAGAGGAGATTTTTCTTCTTTCAAAATTTTTCAGAAATCACGTTTTTAGGAAATCCCGCATTGTGCGAAATTATCTTGTTTTTCCTAAACAACATGTTGTAACTCGAAAAGCTTTGGTGTTACTTGTATATCTAAGCGTGTAGCCTCAAAGGAGAATGCACAGGAGAGTTTTCTCTCAAAAGAATATGTAAGAATACCACGTTATAAGGAAATACAGTGTTGCAGAATAAAGACAAATACGTACGTATTGGAAACACTTTATGAGAAGAAATAACGCATCATACAAAATTAGCTTGTATCTCCTAAACAACACGTTGGAACTCGAAAAGAGTTGGTGTGGCATGTACGTCTAAATGTGTAGCCTCAAAAGAGAACCCACAGGAGAATTTTCTTTCGTCGAAATATGTCAGAAAATCACGTTTTATGGTAATCCCGCATCGTGCGAAATTATCTTGTTTTTCCTAAACAACACGTTGTAACATGAAAAGCTTTGCTGTTGCGTGTATGTCTAAGCCTGTATCCTCAAAAGCCAATGCACAGGAGTGTTTTCTCTTGAAATAAGATGTAAGAATACCACGTTCGAAGGAAATACAGTGTTGCAGACTAAAGACAAATAGGTACTTATTGGAAACACTTTTAGAGATGAAATAACGCATCGTTCAAAGTTAGGTTGTATCTCCTAAACAACACGTTGTAACTTGAAACTGTTTGGTGTGGTGTTTACAACTAAATGCGTAGCCTCAAAAGAGAACCCACAGGAGAATTTTCTTTCGTCAAAATTTTTCAGAAATCACGTTTTTAGGAAAACCCGCATTGTGCGAAATTATCTGGTTTTTCCTAAACAACACATTGTAACTCGAAAAGCTTTGGTGTTACGTGTATGTCTAAGCATGTAGCCTCAAAAGAGAACGCACAGGAGAGTTTTCTCTCGAAAGAATATGTAAGAATACCACGTTATAAGGAAATACGGTGTTGCAGAGTAAAGACAAATTCTTACATATTGGAAACACTTAACGAGAAGAAATAACACATGGTACAAAATTAGCTTGTATCTCCGAAACAACACGTTGTAACTCGAAAAGATATGCTGTGGTGTTTACATCTAAACGTGTAGCCTCAAAAGAGAACCCACTGGAGAATTTTCTCTCGTCAAAATTTTTTCAGAAAATCACTTTTTAAGGACGTCCTGCATCATGCGAAATCATCTTGTTTTCCTAAACAACACGTTGTAACTCGAAAAGCTTTGGTGTTGCGTGTATGTCTAAGCGTGTAGCCTCAAAAGAGAATGCACAGTAGAGTATTCTCTCGATAGAATATGTAAGAATACCACGTTATAAGGAAATACAGTATTGCAGAGTAAAGACAGATACTTACTTATTGGAAACACTTTACGAGAAGGAATAATACATCGTACAAAATTAGCTTGTATTTCCTAAACAACACGTAGTAACTCGAAGGATTTGGTGTGGCGTGTAAGTTGAAACGTGTAGCCTCAACAGAGAACCCACAGGAGAATTTTCTTTTGTCAAATTTGTCAGAAAACCACGTTTTAAGGAAATCCCGCATTGTGCGAAATTATCTTGTTTTTCCTAAACAACACGTTGTAACTCGAAAAGCTTTGGTGCTGCGTGTATGTCTAAGCGTGTAGCCTTAAAAGAGAACGCACAGGAGAGTTTTCTCTCGAACGAATATGTAAGAATACCACGTTATAAGGAAATACAGTGTTGCAGAGTAAAGATAGATACATACGTATTTGAAACACTTTACGAGAAGAAATAATGCATCGTACAAAATTAGCTTGTATTTCCTAAAAAGCACATTGTAACTCGAAAGGTTTTGGTGTGGTGTGTACGTCTAAATGTGTAGCCACAAAAGAGAACCCACAGGAGAATTTTCTTTCGTCAAAATTTTTCAGAAAACCACGTTTTAAGGAAATCCCGCGTCCTGCGAAATCATCTTCTTTTTCCTAAACTACATGTTGTAACTTGAATAGCTTTGGTGTTGCCTGTATGTCTAAGTGTGTAGCCACAAAAGGGAACGCACAGGACAGTTTTCTATTGAAAGAATATGTAAGAATACCACGTTATAAGGAAATACAATGTTGCAGAGTAAAGACAAATACGTACGTATTGGAAACACTTTATGAGAAGAATTAACACATTGTAAAATATTAGCTTGTATCTCCTAAACAACACGTTGTAACTCGAACAGATTTGGTGTGGCGTGTACGTCTAAACATGTAGCCTCAAAAGAGAACCCACAGGAGAACTTTCTATTGTCAAATTTTTCAGAAAACCACGTTTATGGAAATCTCGCATCGTGCGAAATTATCTAGTTTTTCCTAAACAACATGTTGTAACTCGAAAAGCTTTGGTGTTGCTTGTATGTCTAAACATGTAGCCTCAAAAGAGAACGCTCAGGAGAGTTTTCCCTCGAAAGAATATGTAAGAATACCATGTTATAAGGAAATACAGTGTTGCAGAGAAAGACAAATACGTACTTATTGGAAACAATTTACGAGAAGAAATAACACATCGTACAAAATTAGCCTGTATCTCCTAAACAACACGTGGTAACTCGAAAGGATTTGGTGTGGCGTGCATGTCTAAACGTGTAGCATCATAAGAGAACCCACAGGAGAATTTTCTTTCTTCAAAATTTGTCAGAACACAACGGTTTAAGGAAATCCGAGAACGCACAGGAGAGTTTTCTCTCGAAATAATATGTAAGAATACCACGTTATAAGGAAATACAGTGTTGCAGAGTAGAGGCAAATACATACTTATTGGAAAAACTTAAACTTTACGAGAAGAAATAATGCATCGTAAAAAAATTAGCTTGTATCTCCTAAACAACATGTTGTAACTTAAAAAGATTTGGTGTGGCCTGTACGTCTAAACGTGTAGTCTCAAATGAGAACCCATAGGAGAATTTTCTTTGGTCAAAATTTGTCAGAAAATCACGTATTAAGGAAATCCCTCTTCGTGCGAAATTATCTTGTTTTTCCTAAACAACACGTTGTAACGCGAAAATCTTTGGTATTGCGTGTATGTCTAAGCGTGTAGCCTCAAAAGAGGACGCACAGGAAAGTTTTCTCTCGAAAGAATATGTAAGAATACCACGTTATAAGGAAATACAGTGTTGCAGACTAAAGGCAAATACGTACCTATTGGAAACACCTTACAAGAAGAAATAAAGCATCATAAAAAATTAGCTTGTATCTCCTAAACAACAGTTTGTAACTCGAAAAGATTTGGTGTGGCGTGCACGTCTAAACGTGTAGCCTCAAAAGATAACCCACAGGAGAATTTTTTTTCGTTAATATTTCTCAGAAAACCATGTTTTAAGGAAATCACTCATCGTGCAAAATTATCTTGCTTTTCCTAAACAACACGTTGTAACTCGAAAAGCTTTGATGGTGCGTTTCCAATACATATGTATTTTCCTTTACTCTGCAACACTGTATTTCCTTACAACGTGGTATTCTTACATATTCTTTCGAGAGAAAACTCTCCTGTGCGTTCTCTTTTGGGGCTACACGCTTAGACATACACGCAACATCAAAGCTTTTCGAGTTAAAACGTTTTGTTTAGGAAAAACAAGATAATTTCGCATGTTGCGGTATTTCCTTCATACGTGGTTTTCTGACAAATTTTGACCAAAGAAAATTCTCCTATGGTTTCTCTTTTGAGGCTACACGATTAGACGTACACGCCACACCAAATCTTTTTAAGTTACAACGTGTTGTTTAGGAGATACAAGCTAATTTTGTAAGATGCGTTATTTCTTCTCGTAAAGTTTTTCCAATACGTAAATATTTGTCTTTACTCTGCAACACTGTATTTCCTAATAACGTGGTATTCTTATATATTCTTTCGAGAAAAAAACTCTACTTTGCATTCTCTTTTGAGGCTACATGCTTAGACATACACGCAACACCAAAGGTTTTCGCGTTACAACGTGTTGCTTAGGAAAAACAAGATAATTTCGCACGATGCAGGATTTCCTTAAAACGTGGTTTTCTGACAAATTTCGATGAACGAAAATTCTCCTGTGGGTTCTCGTTTGAGGCTACATGTTTAGACGTACACACCACACCAAATCTTTTCGAGTTATAACGTGATGTTTAGGAGATACATACTAATTTTTTACGATGCCTTATTTCTTCTCGTAAAGTTTAAGTGTTTTTAATAAGTACGTATTTGTCTTTACTCTGCAACACTGTATTTCCTTATAACGCGGTATTCTTACATATTCTTTCGAGAGAAAACTCTCCTGTGCGTTCTCTTTTGAGGCTACACGCTTAGACATACACGCAGCACCAAAGCTTTTCGAGTTACAACGTGTTGTTTAGGAAAAACAAGATAATTTCCACGATGCGGGATTTCCATAAAACGATGTTTTCTGACAAATTTTGACGAAAGAAAATACTCCTTTAAGTTCACTTTTGAGGCTACACGTTTAGACGTACACGCCACACCAAATCTTTTCGAGTTACATCGTGTTGTTTAGGAGATACAAGCTAATTTTGTACGATGCGTTATTTCTTCTCGTAAAGTGTTGCCAATACGAATGTATTTGTCTTTACTCTGCAACACTGTATTTCCTTAAAACGTGGTATTCTTACATATTCTTTCGAGAAAAAACTCTCCTGTGCCTTCTCTCTTGAGGCTACACGCTTAGACATACAGGCAACACCAAAGCTTTTCGAGTTACAACGTGTTGTTTAGGAAAAACAAGATAATTTCGCAAGATGCGGGATTTCCTTAAAACGTGGTTTTCTGAAAAATTTTGACCAAAGAAAATTCTCCTGTTGGTTTTCTTTTGAGGCTACACGTTTAGACGTACACGCCACACCAAATCCTTTTCAGTTACAACGTGTTGTTTAGGAGATACAGACTAATTTTGTACGATGCCTTATTTTTTCTCGTAAGGTGTTGCCAATACGTACATATTTGTCTTTACTCTGCAACTCTGTATTTCCTTAAAACGTGGTATTCTTACATATTCTTTCGAGAGAAAACTCTCCTGTGCCTTCTCTTTTGAGGCTACACGTTTAGACGTACACGACACACAAAATATTTCGAGTTACAACGTGTTGTTTAGGAGATAAAAGCTAATTTTGTATGATGCTTTATTTCTTCTCGTAAAGTGTTTCCTATACATAAGTATTTGTATTTACACTGCAACATTGTATTTCCTTATAACGTGGTATTCTTACATATTCTTTCGAGAGAAAACTCTCCTGTGCCTTCTCTTTTGAGGCTACACGCTTAGACATACACGCAACACCAAAGCTTTTCGAGTTATGACATGTTGTTTAGGAAAAACAAGATAATTTCGCACGATGTGGGACTTCCTTAAAACGTGGTTTTCTGACAAATATTGACGAACGAAAATTATCCTGTGGGTTCTCTTTTGAGGCTACATGTTTACACGTACACGCCACACCAAATATTTTCGAGTTACAACGTGTTGTTTAGGAGATACAAGCTAATTTTGTACGATGCGTTATTTCTTCTCTTAAAGTGTTTCCAATACGTATGTATTTGTCTTTACTCTGCAACACTGTATTTCCTTATAACGTGGTATTCTTACATATTCTTTTGAGAGAAACTCTCCTGTGCCTTCTCTTTTGAGGCCACACGTTTAGACATACACGCAACACCAAAGCTTTTCGAGTTACAAGGTGTTGTTTAGGGTTCTCTTTTGAGGCTACACGAAGAAATAATGCATCGTTCAAAATTAGCTTGGAAACACTTTATGAGAAAAATTAACGCATTATAAAAAATTAGCTTGTCTCTCCTAAACAACACGTTGTAACTCGTGTAGCCTCAAAAGAGAACCCACAGGAGAATTTTCTCTCAAAAGAAGATGTAAGAATACCACGTTGTAAGGAAATACAGTGTTGTAGACTAAAGACAAATACGTACGTACTGGAAACACTTTTAGAGATGAAATAACGCATCGTTCAAAATTAGCTTGTATCTCCTTAACAACACGTTGTCACTCGAAACGATTTGGTGTGGGGTGTACGACTAAACTTGTAGCCTCAAAAGAGAACCCAGAGGAGATTTTTCTTCTTTCAAAATTTTTCAGAAATCACGTTTTTAGGAAATCCCGCATTGTGCGAAATTATCTTGTTTTTCCTAAACAACATGTTGTAACTCGAAAAGCTTTGGTGTTACTTGTATATCTAAGCGTGTAGCCTCAAAAGAGAATGTACAGGAGAGTTTTCTCTCAAAAGAATATGTAAGAATACCACGTTATAAGGAAATACAGTGTTGCAGAATAAAGACAAATACGTACGTATTGGAAACACTTTATGAGAAGAAATAACGCATCATACAAAATTAGCTTGTATCTCCTAAACAACACGTTGGAACTCGAAAAGAGTTGGTGTGGCATGTACGTCTAAATGTGTAGCCTCAAAAGAGAACCCACAGGAGAATTTTCTTTCGTCGAAATATGTCAGAAAATCACGTTTTATGGTAATCCCGCATCGTGCGAAATTATCTTGTTTTTCCTAAACAACACGTTGTAACATGAAAAGCTTTGCTGTTGCGTGTATGTCTAAGCCTGTATCCTCAAAAGCCAATGCACAGGAGTGTTTTCTCTTGAAATAAGATGTAAGAATACCACGTTCGAAGGAAATACAGTGTTGCAGTCTAAAGACAAATAGGTACTTATTGGAAACACTTTTAGAGATGAAATAACGCATCGTACAAAGTTAGATTGTATCTCCTAAACAACACGTTGTAACTTGAAACTGTTTGGTGTGGTGTTTACATCTAAATGCGTAGCCTCAAAAGAGAACCCACAGGAGAATTTTCTTTCGTCAAAATTTTTCAGAAATCACGTTTTGAGGAAATCCCGCATTGTGCGAAATTATCTTGTTTTTCCTAAACAACACGTTGTAACTCGAAAAGCATTGGTGTTACATGTATGTCTAAGCATGTAGCCTCAAAAGAGAACGCACAGGAGAGTTTTCTCTCGAAAGAATATGTAAGAATACCACGTTATAAGGAAATACGGTGTTGCAGAGTAAAGACAAATTCTTACATATTGGAAACACTTAACGAGAAGAAATAACACATGGTACAAAATTAGCTTGTATCTCCGAAACAACACGTTGTAACTCGAAAAGATTTGCTGTGGTGTTTACATCTAAACGTGTAGCCTCAAAAGAGAACCCACTGGAGAATTTTCTCTCGTCAAAATTTTTTCAGAAAACCACGTTTTAAGGACATCCTGCATCATGCGAAATCATCTTGTTTTCCTAAACAACACATTGTAACTCGAAAAGCTTTGGTGTTGCGTGTATGTCTAAGTGTGTAGCCTCAAAAGAGAATGCACAGTAGAGGATTCTCTCGAAAGAATATGTAAGAATACCACGTTATAAGGAAATACAGTATTGCAGAGTAAAGACAGATACTTACTTATTGGAAACACTTTACGAGAAGGAATAATACATCGTACAAAATTAGCTTGTATTTCCTAAACAACACGTTGTAACTCGAAGGATTTGGTGTGGCGTGTAAGTTGAAACGTGTAGCCTCAACGAGAACCCACAGGAGAATTTTCTTTCCTCAAATTTGTCAGAAAACCACGTTTTAAGGAAATCCCGCATTGTGCGAAATTATCTTGTTTTTCCTAAACAACACGTTGTAACTCCAAAAGCTTTGGTGTTGCGTGTATGTCTAAACGTGTGGCCTCAAAAGAGAACGCACAGGAGAGTTTTCTCTCGAAAGAATATATAAGAATACCACGTTATAAGGAAATACAGTGTTGCAGAGTAAAGACAAATACGTATGTATTGGAAACACTTTACGAAAAGAAATAACGCATCTTACAAAATTAGCTTGTATCTCCTAAACAACATGTTGTAACTCGAAAAGATTTGTTGTGGCATGTAAGTCTAAACGTGTAGCCTCAAAAGAGAACCCACAGGAGAATTTTCGTTCGTCAAAATTTGTCAGAAAAAAACGTTTTAAGGAAATCCCGCATCGTGCGAAATTATCTTGTTTTTCCTAAACAACACGTTGTAACTCGAAAAGCATTGGTGCTGCGTGTATGTCTAAGCGTGTAGCCTTAAAAGAGAACGCACAGCAGAGTTTTCTCTCGAACGAATATGTAAGAATACCACGTTATAAGGAAATACAGTGTTGCAGAGTAAAGATAGATACATACGTATTTGAAACACTTTACGAGAAGAAATAATGCATCGTACAAAATTAGCTTGTATTTCCTAAAAAGCCCATTGTAACTCGAAAGGTTTTGGTGTGGCGTGTACGTCTAAATGTGTAGCCACAAAAGAGAACCCACAGGAGAATTTTCTTTCGTCAAAATTTTTCAGAAAACCACGTTTTAAGGAAATCCCGCGTCCTGCGAAATCATCTTCTTTTCCTAAACTACATGTTGTAACTTGAATAGCGTTGGTGTTGCCTGTATGTCTAAGTGTGTAGCCACAAAAGGGAACGCACAGGACAGTTTTCTATCGAAAGAATATGTAAGAATACCACGTTATAAGGAAATACAATGTTGCAGAGTAAAGACAAATACGTACGTATTGGAAACACTTTATGAGAAGAATTAACACATTGTAAAATATTAGCTTGTATCTCCTAAACAACACGTTGTAACTCGAACAGATTTGGTGTGGCGTGTACGTCTAAACATGTAGCCTCAAAAGAGAACCCACAGGAGAACTTTCTATTGTCAAATTTTTCAGAAAACCACGTTTATGGAAATCTCGCATCGTGCGAAATTATCTAGTTTTTCCTAAACAACACGTTGTAACTCAAAAAGCTTTGGTGTTGCTTGTATGTCTAAACATGTAGCCTCAGAAGAGAACGCTCAGGAGAGTTTTCCCTCGAAAGAATATGTAAGAATACCACGTTATAAGGAAATACAGTGTTGCAGAGAAAGACAAATACGTACGTATTGGAAACAATTTACGAGAAGAAATAACACATCGTACAAAATTAGCCTCTATCTCCTAAACAACACGTGGTAACTCGAAAGGATTTGGTGTGGCGTGCATGTCTAAACGTGTAGCATCATAAGAGAACCCACAGGAGAATTTTCTTTCTTCAAAATTTGTCAGAACACAACGGTTTAAGGAAATCCGAGAACGCACAGGAGAGTTTTCTCTCGAAATAATATGTAAGAATACCACGTTATAAGGAAATACAGTGTTGCAGAGTAGAGGCAAATACATACTTATTGGAAAAAGTTAAACTTTACGAGATGAAATAATGCATCGTAAAAAAATTAGCTTGTATCTCCTAAACAACATGTTGTAACTTAAAAAGATTTGGTGTGGCCTGTACGTCTAAACGTGTAGTCTCAAATGAGAACCCATAGGAGAATTTTCTTTGGTCAAAATTTGTCAGAAAATCACGTATTAAGGAAATCCCTCTTCGTGCGAAATTATCTTGTTTTTCCTAAACAACACGTTGTAACGCGAAAATCTTTGGTATTGCGTGTATGTCTAAGCGTGTAGCCTCAAAAGAGGACGCACAGGAAAGTTTTCTCTCGAAAGAATATGTAAGAATACCACGTTATAAGGAAATACAGTGTTGCAGACTAAAGGCAAATACGTACCTATTGGAAACACCTTACAAGAAGAAATAAAGCATCATAAAAAATTAGCTTGTATCTCCTAAACAACAGTTTGTAACTCGAAAAGATTTGGTGTGGCGTGCACGTCTAAACGTGTAGCCTCAAAAGATAACCCACAGGAGAATTTTTTTTCGTTAATATTTCTCAGAAAACCATGTTTTAAGGAAATCACTCATCGTGCGAAATTATCTTGCTTTTCCTAAACAACACGTTGTAACTCGAAAAGATTTGATGTTGCGTTTCCAATACATATGTATTTTCCTTTACTCTGCAACACTGTATTTCCTTACAACGTGGTATTCTTACATATTCTTTCGAGAGAAAACTCTCCTGTGCGTTCTCTTTTGGGGCTACACGCTTAGACATACACGCAACACCATAGCTTTTCGAGTTAAAACGTTTTGTTTAGGAAAAACAAGATAATTTCGCATGATGCGGTATTTCCTTCATACGTGGTTTTCTGACAAATTTTGACCAAAGAAAATTCTCCTATGGTTTCTCTTTTGAGGCTACACGATTAGACGTACACGCCACACCAAATCTTTTTAAGTTACAACGTGTTGTTTAGGAGATACAAGCTAATTTTGTAAGATGCGTTATTTCTTCTCGTAAAGTTTTTCCAATACGTAAATATTTGTCTTTACTCTGCAACACTGTATTTCCTAATAACGTGGTATTCTTATATATTCTTTCGAGAAAAAAACTCTCCTTTGCATTCTCTTTTGAGGCTACACGCTTAGACATACACGCAACACCAAAGGTTTTCGCGTTACAACGTGTTGCTTAGGAAAAACAAGATAATTTCGCAAGATGCAGGATTTCCTTAAAACGTGGTTTTCTGACAAATTTTGAGGAACGAAAATTCTCCTGTGGGTTCTCGTTTGAGGCTACACGTTTAGACGTACACACCACACCAAATCTTTTCGAGTTATAACGTGATGTTTAGGAGATACATACTAATTTTGTACGATGCCTTATTTATCCTCGTAAAGTTTAAGTGTTTCCAATAAGTACGTATTTGTCTTTACTCTGCAACACTGTATTTCCTTATAACGTGGTATTCTTACATATTCTTTCGAGAGAAAACTCTCCTGTGCGTTCTCTTTTGAGGCTACATGCTTTGACATACACGCAACACCAAAGCTTTTCGAGTTACAATGTGTTGTTTAGGAAAAACAAGATAATTTAGCATGATGCGGGATTTCCTTAAAACGTGGTTTTCTGACAAATTTTGACGAAAGAAAATACTCCTGTGGGTTCTCTTTTGAGGCTACACATTTAGACGTACACACCACATCAAATCTTTTCGAGTTACATCGTGTTGTTTAGGAGATACAAGGTAATTTTTTTTACGAAGCGTTATTTCTTCTCATAAAGTTTAAGTGTTTCCATTACGTAAATATTTGCCTTTACTCTGCAACACTGTATTTCCTTATAACGTGGTATTCTTGCATATTCTTTCGAGAGAAAACTCTCCTGTGCATTCTCCTTTGAGGCTACGTGCTTAGATATACACACAACACCAAAGCTTTTCGAGTTACAACGTGTTATTTAGGAAAAACAACATAATTTCGCACGATGCGGGATTTCCTTAAAACGTGGTTTTCTGACAAATTTTGAAGAAATAAAACTCTCCTGTGGGTACTCTTTTGAGGCTACACGTTTAGACGTACATGCCACACCAAATCTTTTCGAGTTCCAACGTGTTGTTTAGGACATACAAGCTAATTTTGCAAGATGCGTTATTTCTCTCATAAAGTGTTTCCAATACATATGTATTAGTCTTTACTCTGCAACACTGTATTTCCTTGTAATGTGGTATCCTTACATATTCTTTCGAGAGAAAACTCTACTGTGCGTTCTCTTTTGAGGCTACACGCAGGGAAAACTCTCCTGTGCCTTCTCTTTTGAGGCTCCATCCTTACACATACACGCAACACCAAAGCTTTTCGAGTTACAACATGTTGTTTAGGAAAAAGGAGATGATTTTGCACGATGCGGGATTAGCTTAAAACGTGGTTTTCTGAAAAATTTTGACGAAAGAAAATTCTCCTGTGTGTTCTCTTTTGAGGCTACACGTTTAGACGTACACGCCACACCAAATCTTTTCGAGTTACAACGTTTTGTTTAGGAGATACAAGCTAATTTTGTACGCTGCGTTATTTCTTCTCATAAAGTGTTTCCAATACGTACGTATTTGTCTTTACTCTGCAACACTGTATTTCCTTATAACGTGGTATTCTTATATATTCTTTCGAGAGAAATCTCTCCTGTGCATTCTCTTTTGAGGCCACTCGTTTAGACATACATGCAACACCAAAGCTTTTCGAGTTACGAAGTGTTGTGCAGGAAAAACAAGATAATTTCGCACAATGCGGGATTTCCTTAATACGTGGATTCTGACAAATTTTGACGAAAGAAAATTCTCCTGTGTGTTCTCTTTTGAGGCTACATATTTAGACGTACACGCCACACCAAATCTTTTCGAATTACAACGTATTGTTTAGGAGATACAAGCTAATTTTGTACAATGCGTTAATTCTTCTCGTAAAGTGTTTCCAATACGTACATATTTGTCTTTACTCTGCAACACTGTATTTCTTAAAACGTGGTTTTCTTACATATTCTTTCAAGAGAAAACTATCCTGTGCATTCCCTTTTGAGACTACACACTTAGACATACAGGCAACAACAAAGCTTTTCGAATTACAACGTGTTGTTTATGAAAAACAAGATAATTTCGCACGATGCGGGATTTCCTTAAAACGTGGTTTTCTGACAAATTTTGACGAAAGAAAATTCTCCTGTGGGTTCCCTTTTGAGGCTTCACGTTTAGACGTGCACGCCACACCAAATCCTTTCGAGTTACCACATGTTGTTTAGGAGATACAAGCTAATTTTGTACGCTGCGTTATTTCTTCTCATAAAGTGTTTCCAATACGTACGTATTTGTCTTTACTCTGCAACACTGTATTTCCTTATAACGTGGTATTCTTACATATTCTGTCGAAAGAAAACTATCCTGTGCGTTCCCTTTTGAGGCTACACACT
The DNA here is from genome assembly GCF_947179515.1 of Apodemus sylvaticus. Taxonomy (NCBI): domain Eukaryota; kingdom Metazoa; phylum Chordata; class Mammalia; order Rodentia; family Muridae; genus Apodemus; species Apodemus sylvaticus. The sequence continues at coordinate 492,182 of NW_026263364.1, forward strand.
TAGACATACAGGCAACACCAAAACTTTTCGAGTTACAACGTGTTGTTTATGAAAAACAAGATAATTTCGCACGATTCGGGATTTCCGTAAAAAGTGGTGTTCTGACAAATTTTGACGAAAGAAAATTCTCCTGTTGGTTCTCTTTTGAGGCTACACGTTTAGACGTGCATGCAACACCAAATCTTTTCGAGTTACCACGTGTTGTTTAGGAGATACAAGCTAATTTTTTACGATGCGTTATTTCTTCTCGTAAAGTGTTTCCAATAAGTACGTATTTGTCTTTACTCTGCAACACTGTATTTCCTTATAACGTTGTATTCTTACATGTTCTTTCGAGAGAAAAATCTCCTGTGCCTTCTCTTAAGTGGCTACACGCATAGACATACATGCAGCACCAAAGCTTTTCGAGTTACAACGTGTTGTTTAGGAAAAACAAGATAATTTTGCACGATGCGGGATTTCCTTAAAACGTGGTTTTCTGACAAATTTTGACGAAAGAAAGTTCTCCTGTGGGTTCTCTTTTGAGGCTACACGTTTAGACGTATGAGCTACACCAAATCTTTTCGAGTTACAACGTGTTGTTTACGAGATACAAGCAAATTTTTTACGATGCGTTATTTCTTCTCCTAAAGTGTTTCCAATATGTACTTATTTGTCTTTACTCTGCAACACTGTATTTCCTTATAACGTGGTATTCTTACATATTCTTTCGAGAGAAAACTCTCCTGTGCGTTCTCTTTTGAGGCTACACGCTTAGACAAACACTCAACACCAAAGCTTTTCGAGTTACACCGTGTTGTTTAGTAAAAACAAGATAATATTGCACGATGCGAGATTTCCTTAAAACGTGTTTTCTGACAAATTTTGATGAAAGAAAATTCTCCTGTGAGGTCTCTTTTGAGGGTACATGTTTAGACGTACATGTCACACCAAATCTTTTCGAGTTACAACGTGTTGTTTAGGAGATACAAGCTAATTTTTTACGATGCGTTATTTCTTCTCATAAATTGTGTCCAATACTTACTTATTTGTCTTTACTCTGCAACACTGTATTTCCTTATAACGCGGTATTCTTACATATTCTTTCGAGAGAAAACTCTCCTGTGCGTTCTCTTTTGAGGCTACACGCTTAGACATACACGCAGCACCAAAGCTTTTAGAGTTACAACGTGTTGTTTTTAGGAAAAACAAGATAATTTCTACGATGCGGGATTTCCATAAAACGTGGTTTTCTGACAAATTTTGACGAAAGAAAATACTCCTGTAAGTTCACTTTTGAGGCTACACGTTTAGACGTACACGCCACACCAAATCTTTTCGAGTTACATCGTGTTGTTTAGGAGATACAAGCTAATTTTGTATGATGCGTTATTTCTTCTCGTAAAATGTTTCCAATACATACGTATTTGTCTTTACTCTGCAACACTGTATTTCCTTATAACGTGGTATTCTTATATATTCTTTCGAGAGAAAACTCTCCTGTGCGTTATCTTTTGAGGCCACACGTTTAGACATACATGCAACACCAAAGCTTTCGAGTTACAATGTGTTGTTTAGGAAAAACAAGATAATTTCGCACAATGCGGGATTTCCTTAAAACGTGGTTTTCTGACAAATTTTGACGAAAGAAAATTCTCCTGTGGGTTCTCTTTTGAGGCTACACGTTTCAACTTACACGTCACACCAAATCCTTCAAGTTACAACGTGTTGTTTAGGAAATACAAGCTAATTTTGTACGATGTATTATTCCTTCTCGTAAAGTGTTTCCAATAAGTAAGTATCTGTCTTTACTCTGCAACACTGTATTTCCTTATAACGTGGTATTCTTACATATTCTTTCGAGAGAATACTCTACTGTGCATTCTCTTTTGAGGCTACATGATTAGACATACACGCAACACCAAAGCTTTTCGAGTTACAACGTGTTGTTTAGGAAAAACAAGATAATTTCGCATGATGCAGGACTTCCTTAAAACGTGGTTTTCTGAAAAAATTTTGACCAAAGAAAATTCTCCTGTGGGTTCTCTTTTGAGGCTACGCATTTAGATGTAAACACAACACCAAATATTTTCGAGTTACAACGTGTTGTTTACACCAAAGCTTTTCGAGTTACAACGTGTTGTTTAGGAAAAACAAGATAATTTCGCACGATGCGGGATTTCCTTAAAACGTGGTTTTCCGACATATTTTGACGAAAGAAAATTCTCCTGTGGGTTCTCTTTTGAGGCTACACGTTTCAACGTACACGCCACACAAAATCTTTTCGCGTTACACCGTGTTGTTTAGGAAATACAAGCTAATTTTGTATGATGTATTATTCCTTCTCATAAAGTGTTTCCAATATGTATGTATCTGTCTTTACTGTGCAACACTGTATGTCCTTATAACGTGGTATTCTTACATATTCTTTCAAGAGAATACTCTCCTGTGCGTTCTCTTTTGAGGCTGCACGCTTAGACATACATGCAAAACCAAAGCTTTTCGAGTTACAACGTGTTGTTTAGGAAAAACAAGATAATTTCGCACGATGCGGGATTTCCAGAAAACGTGGTTTTCTGAAAAAATTTTGACCAACGAAAATTCTCCTGTGGGTTCTCTTTTGAGGCTACACCTTTAGATAAACACCACACCAAATCCTTTTGAGTTACAACGTGTTGTTTAGGAGATACAAGCTAATTTTTTACCATGTGTTATTTCTTCTCGTAAAGTGTTTCCAATACGTACATATTTGTCTTTACTCTGCAACACTGTTTTTCCATATAACGTGGAATAACAAATAGTAAAAAATTAGCTTGTATCTCCTAAACAACACCTTATAACTCGAAAGGATTTGGTGTGGCTTGTACGTCTAAACGTGTACCCTCAAAAGAGAACCCACGTTTTAAGGAAATCCCGCATCGTGCGCAATTATCTTCTTTTTCCTAAACAACACGTTTTAACTCGAAAAGCTTTGGTGTTGCGTGTATGTCTAAGCGTGTAGCCTCAAAAGAGAACGCACAGGAGAGTTTTCTCTCGAAAGATTATGTAAGAATACCACTTTATAAGGAAATACAGTGTCGCAGAGTAAAGGCAAATACATACGTATTGGAAACACTTTACGAGAAGAAATAACGCAACGTAAAAAATTAGCTTGTATCTCCTAAACAACACGTTGTAACTCGAAAAGATTTGGTGTGGCCTGTACGTCTAAACGTGTAGCCTCAAAAGAGAACCCACAGGAGAATTTTCTTTCGTCAAAATTTTTCAGAAAACCACGTTTTAAGGAAATCCCGCTTTAAGGAAATCCTAAACAACACGTTGTAACTCGAAAAGCTTTGGTGTTGCTTGTATGTTTAAGCGTGTAGCCTCAAAAGAGAACGCACAGGAGAGTTTTTTCTCGATAGAATTTGTAAGGATACCGCGTTATAAGGAAATACAGTGTTGCAGAATAAAGACAAATACGTATGTATTGGAAACCCATAAATCCCGCATCATGCGAAATTATCTTGTTCTTCCTAAACAACACGTTGTAACTCGAAAAGCGTTGGTGTTGCGTATATGTCTAAGCGTGTAGCCTCAAATGAGAACGCACAGGAGAGTTTTCTCTTGAAAGAATATGTAAGAATACCACGTTGTAGAATAAAGACATATACTTACTTATTGGAAAAACTTTAGGAGAAGAAATAACGCATCGTACAAAATTAGCTTGTATCTCCTAAACAACACGTTGTAACTTAAAAAGATTTGGTGTGGCCTGTACGTCTAAACGAGTAGCCTCAAAAGAGAACCCATAGAGGAATTTTCCTTGGTCAAAATTTGTCAGAAAACCACTTATTAAGGAAATCCCGCATCGTGCGTAATTATCTTGTTTTTCCTAAACAACACGTTGTAACTCGAAAAGCTTTGGTGTTGCGTGTATGTCTAAGTGCGTAGCCTCAAAGGGGAATGCCCAGGAGAGTTTTCTCTCGAAAGAATATGTAAGAATACCACGTTATAAGGAAATACAGTGTTGCAGAGTATAGACAAATACATACTTATTGGAAACACTTTACGAGAAGAAATAAAGCATCATGCAAAATTAGCTTGTATCTCGTAAACAACACGTTGTAACTGGAAAAGATTTGGTGTGGTGTGTACGTCTAAACGTGTAGCCTCAAAAGAGAATCCACAGGAGAGTTTTCTTTGGTCAAAATTTGTCAAAAACCACGTTTTACGGAAATCCCGCATCGTGCGAAAATATCTTGTTTTTCCTAAACAACACATTGTAACTCGAAAAGCTTTGGTGTTGCGTGTATTTCTAAGCGTGTAGCCTCAAAAGAGAACGCACAGGAGAGTTTTCTCCCGAAAGAATATGTAAGAATACCACGTTATAAGGAAATATAGTGTTGCAGAGTAAAGACAAATACATACTTATTGGAAACACTTAAACTTTACGAGAAGAAATAACACATAGTAAAATATTAATTTGTATCTCCTAAACAACAAGTTATAACTCGAAAGGATTTGGTGTGGCGTGTATGTCTAAACGTGTACCCTCAAAAGAGAACCCACAGGAGAATTTTCTTTCTTCAAGATTTGTCAGAAAACCACGTTTTAAGGAAATCCCGCATCATGCGAAATTATCTTGTTTTTCCTAAAAAACACGTTGTAACTCGAAAAGCTTTGGTGTTGCGTGTATGTCTAGGCGTGTATGTCTAGGCGTGTAGCCTCCAAAGAGAACGCACAGGAGAGTTTACTGTCGAAAGAATATGTAAGAATACCACGTAATAAGGAAATACAGTGTTGCAGAGTAAAGGCAAATTCATACGTATTGGGAACACTTAAACTTTACGAGAAGAAATAAGGCATCATAAAAAAAATTAGCTTGTATCTCCTAAACAACACGTTGTAACTCAAAAAGATTTGGTGTGGTGTGTACGTCTAAACGTGTAGCCTTAATAGAGAACCCACAGGAGAATTTTCTTTCATCAAAATTTGTCAGAAAACCACGTTTTAAGGAAATCCCTCATCGTGGGAAATTATCTTGTTCTTCCTAAACAACACATTGTAACTCGAAAAACTTTGGTGTTGCGTGTATGTCTAAGCGTGTAGCCTCAAATGAGAACGCACAGGAGAGTTTTCTCTCGAAAGAATATGTAAGAATACCACGTTATAAGGAAATACAGTGTTGCAGAGTAAAGACATATTTTTACTTATTAGAAATACTTTCCGAGAAGAAATAACCTATCGTACAAAATTAGCTTGTATCTCCTAAACAACACGTTGTACCTTAAAAAGATTAGGTGTGGCCTGTACGTCTAAACGTGTAGCCTCAAAAGAGAACCCATAGGAGAATTTTCCTTGGTCAAAATTTGTCAGAAAACCACTTATTAAGGAAATCCCGCATCGCGCGAAATTATATTGTTTTTCCTAATCAACACGTTGTAACGCGAAAAGCTTTGGTGTTGCCTGTATGTCTAAGCGTGTAGCCTCAAAGGGGAACACACAGGAGAGTTTTCTCTCGAAAGAATATGTAAGAATACCACGTTATAAGGAAATACAGTGTTGCAGACTAAAGGCAAATATGTACGTATTGGAAACACGTTACGAGAAGAAATAACGCATCGTAGAAAATTAGCTTGTATCTCCTAAACAACACGTTGTAACTCGAAAGGATTTGGTGTGGCGTGTACGTCTAAACGTGTAGCCTCAAAAGAGAACACACAGGACAATTTTCTTTCGTCAAAAATTTTCAGAAATCCACGTTTTAAGGAAATCCCGCATCGTGCGAAATTATGTTGTTTTTCCTAAACAACACATTGTAACTCGAAAAGCTTTGGTGTTGCGTGTATGTCCAAGCGTGTAGCCTCAAAAGAGAACACACAGGAGAGTTTTCTCTCGAAAGAATATGTAAGAATACCACGTTATAAGGGAATACAGTGTTGCAGAGTAAAGACAAATACGTATGTATTGGAAACCCATAAACTTTACGAGATGAAATAAAGCATCATAAAAAATTAGCTAGTATCTCCTAAACAACACGTTGTAACTCGAAAAGATTTGGTGTGGTGTGTACGTCTAAACGTTTAGCCTCAAAAGAGAACACATAGGACAATTTTCTTTCATCAAATTTTGTCAGAAAACCACGTTTTAAGGAAATCACGCATCGTGAGAAATTATCTAGATCTTCCTAAACAACACGTTTTAACTCGAAAAGCTTTGGTGTTGGGTGTATGTCTAAGCATGTAGCCCCAAAAGAGAAGGCAGAGGAGAGTTTTTTTCTCGAAAGAATATGTAAGAATGACACGTTATAAGGAAATACAGTGTTGCAGAGTAAAGACAAATACTTATTTATTGGAAAAACTTTACAAGAAGAAATAACGCATCGTACAAAATTAGCTTGTATCGCCTAAACAACACGTTGTAACTTAAAAATGATTTGGACTGGCCTGTACGTCTAAACGTGTAGTCTCAAAAGAGAACCCATAGGAGAATTTTCTTTGGTCAAAATATGTCAGAAAACCACCTATTAAGGAAATCCCTCATTGTGCGAAATTATCTGGTTTTTCCTAAACAACACGTTGTAACGCGAAAAGCTTTGGTGTTGCGTGTATGTCTAAGCGTGTAGCCTCAAAAAAGGATGCACAGGAGAGTTTTTTCTCGAAAGAATATGTAAGAATACCACGTTATAAGGAAATACAGTGTTGCAGACTAAAGCCAAATACGTACATATTGGAAACACTTTACTAGAAGAAATAACGCATCGTACAAAATTAGCTTGTATCTCCTAAACAACACGTTGTAACTCGAAAAGATTTGGTGTGGCGTGTACGTCTAAACGTGTAGCCTCAAAAGAGAACCCACAGGAGAATTTTCTTTCGTCAAAATTTTTCAGAAACCACGTTTTAAGTAAATCCCGCATCGTGCGAAATTATCTTGTTTTTCCTAAACAACACGTTGTAACTCGAAAGCTTTGGTGTTGCGTGTATGTCTAAGCGTGTAGCCTCAAAAGAGAATGCACAGGAGAGTTTTTTCTTGATAGAATTTGTAAGGATACCACGTTATAAGGAAATACAGTGTTGCAGAATAAAGACAAATACGTATGTATTGGAAACCCATAAACTTTACGAGATGAAATAAATCATCGTACAAAATGAGCTTGTATCTCCTACACAACACGTTGTAACTCGAAAAGATTTGTTGTGGCGTGTACGTCTAAACATGTAGCCTCAAAAGAGAACCCACAGGAGAATTTTCTTTCATCAAAATTTGTCAGAAATCCACGTTTTAAGGAAATCCCGCATTGTGCGCAATTATCTTGTTTTTCATAAACAAAACATTGTAACTCTAAAAGCTTTGGTGTTGGGTGTATGTGCAAGTGTGTGGCCTCAAAAGAGAATGCACAGGAGAGTTTTCTCTCGAAAGAATATGTAAGAATACCACGTTATAAGGAAATACATTGCTGCAGAGTAGAGGCAAATACATACGTATTGGAAACATATTATGAGAAGAAATAATGCATGGTACAAAATTAGCTTGTATCTCCTAAACAACACGTGGTAACTCAAAAAGATTTGGTGTGGCGTGTACGTCTAAATGTGTAGCCTCAAAAGAGAACCCACAGGAGAATTTTCTTACATCAAAATTTGTCAGAAAACCACATTTTAAGGAAATCCCGCATCGTGCGAAATTATCTTGTTTTTCCTAATCAACACGTTGTAACTTGAAAAGCTTTGGTCTTGAGTGTATGTCTAAGCGTGTAGCCTCCAAAGAGAACGCACAGGATAGTTTTCTCTCGAAAGAATATGTAAGATACCATGTTATAAGGAAATACAGTTTTGCAGAGTAAAGACAAATACTTATTTATTGGAAAAACTTTACGAGAAGAAATAACGCATCATAAAAAATTAGCTTGTATCTCCTAAACAACACGTTGTAACTCAAAAAGATTTGGTTTGGCATGTACGTCTAAACGTGTAGCCTCAAAAGAGAACCCACAGGAGAATTTTCTTTCGCCAAATTTGTCAGAAAACCATGTTTTATGGAAATCCCGCATCATGTTAAATTATCTTGTTTTTCCTAAACAACACGTTGTACCTCGAAAAGCTTTGGTGTTGTGTGAATGTCTAAGCGTGTAGCCTCAAAAGAGAATGCACAGAAGAGTTTTCTCTCGAAAGAACATGTAAGAATACAACATTATAAGAAAATACAGTTTTGCAGAGTAAAGACAAATACGTATGTATTTGAAACACTTTATGAGAAGAAATAACGCATCGTAAAAAATTAGTTTGTATCTCCTAAACAACACGTTGTAACTCGAAAAGATTTGGTGTGGCATGTACGTCTAAATGTGTAGCCTCAAAAGAGAACCCACAGGAGAATTTTCTTTCGTCAAAATTTGTCAGAAAACCACTTATTAAGGAAATCCCTCATCGTGCGAAACTATCTTGTTTTTCCTAAACAACACATTGTAACTCGAAAATCTTTGGTGTTGCGTGTATGTCTAAGCATGTAGCCTCAAAAGAGAAAGCACCGGAGAGCTTTCTCTCGAACGAGTATGTAAAAATACCACGTTATAAGGAAATACATTGTGACAAATTAAAAATAAATTAGTTCCTTTTGGAAACACTTAAACTTTACAAGAAGATATAAAGCATCGTAGAAAATTAGCTTGTATCTCCTAACCAAAACGTTGTAACTCGAAAATATTTGGTGTGGCGTGTACGTCTAAACGTTTAGCCTCAAATGAAAACCCACAGGAGAATTTTCTTTCCTCAAAATTTGTCAGAAAACCACGTTTTAAGGAATTCCCGCATCGTGCGAAATTATCTTGTTTCTCCTAAACAACACGTTCTAACTCGAAATGCTTTGGTGTTGCGTGTATGTCTAAGCGTGTAGCCTCAAAAGAGAATGCACAGGAGAGTTTTCTCTCGAAAGAATATGTACGAATACCATGTTATAAGGAAATACAGTGTTGTAGAGTAAAGACAAATATGTAAGGATTGGAAACACTTTAGGAGAAGAAATAATGCATCGTACAAAATTAGCTTGTATCTCCTATACAACACGTTGTAACTCGAAAAGATTTGGTGTGGCGTGTACGTCTAAACATGTAGCCTCAAAGGAGAACCCACAGGAGAATTTTCTTTCGTCAAAATTTGTCAGAAAACCACGTTTTAAGGAAATCCCGCATTGTGCGCAATTATCTTGTTTTACATAAACAAAACATTGTAACTCGAAAAGCTTTGGTGTTGGGTGTATGTGTAAGCGTGTAGCCTCAAAAGAGAATGCACAGGAGAGCTTTCTCTCGAAAGAATATGTAAGAATACCACGTTATAAGGTAATATATTGCTGCAGAGTAAAGACAAATACATACGTATTGGAAACATATTATGAGAAAAAATAACGCATGGTACAAAAATTAGCTTGTATCTCCTAAACAACACGTGGTAACTCAAAAAGATTTGGTGTGGCGTGTACGTCTGAATGTGTAGCCTCAAATGAGAACCCACAGGAGAATTTTCTTACGTCAAAATTTGTCAGAAAACCACATTTTAAGGAAATCCCGCATCGTGAGAAATTATCCTGTTTTTCCTAATCTACACGTTGTAACTCGAAAAGCTTTGTTGTTGCATGTATGTCTAAGCGTGTAGCCTCCAAAGAGAACGCACAGGGTAGTTTTCTCTCGAAAGAATATGTAGGAATACCACGATATAAGGAAATACAGTGTTGCAGAATATAGACAAATATGTACTTATTGGAAACACTTTACGAGAAGAAATAACGCATCATGCAAAATTAGCTTGTATCTCCTAAACAACACGTTGTATCTCGAAAAGATTTGGTGTGGCGTGTACGTCTAAACGTGTAGCCTCAAAAGAGAACCCACAGGAGAATTTTCTTTCGTCAAAATTTGTCAGAAAACCACGTTTTAAGGAAATCCTGCATCGTGAGAAATTATCTTGTTCTTCCTAAACAACACATTGTAACTCGAAATGCTTTGCTGTTGCGTGTATGTCTAAGCGTGTAGCCTCAAATGAGAATGCACAGGAGAGTTTTCTCTCAAAAATATGTAAGAATATTACGTTATAAGGAAATACAGTTTTGCAGAGTAAAGACAAATACTTATTTATTGGAAAAACTTTACGAGAAGAAATAACGCATCGTACAAAATTAGCTTGTATTTCCTAAACAACACGTTGTAACTTAAAAAGATTTGGTGTGGCCTGTACATCTAAACGTGTAGTCTCAAAAGAGAACCCATAGGAGAATTTTCTTTGGTCAAAATTTGTCAGAAAACCACGTATTAAGGAAATCCTTCATCGTGCGAAATTATCTTGTTTTTTTCCTAAACAACATGTTGTAACGCGAAAAACTTTGGTGTTGCGTGTATATCAAAGCGTGTAGCCTCAAAAAAGAACGCACAGGAGAGTTTTCTCTTGAAAGGATATGTAAGAATACCACGTTATAAGGAAATACAGTGTTGCTGAGTAAAGACAAATATGTATGTATTGGAAACCCATAAACTTTAAGAGATGAAAAAAAGCATCGTAAAAAATTAGCTTGTATCTCCTAAACAACACATTGTAACTCGAAAGGATTTGGTGTGGCGTGTACGTCTAAACGTGTAGCCTCAAAAGAGAACCCACAGGAGAATTTTCTTTCGTCAAAATTTTTCAGAAAACCACATTTTAAGGAAATCCCGCTTCGTGAGAAATTATCTAGTTGTTCCTAAACAACACGTTTTAACTTGAAAAGCTTTGGTGTTGGGTGTATCTGTAAGCATGTAGCCCCAAAAGAGAACGCACAGGAGAGTTTTCTCTCGAAAGAATATGTAAGAATACCACGTTATAAGGAAATACAGTGTGGCAGAGTAAAGACAAATACATATGTAATGGAAGCACTTTATGAGAGAAATAACGCATCTTGCAAAATTAGCTTGTATGTCCTAAACAACACGTTGTAACTCGAAAAGATTTGGTGTGGCGTGTACGTCTAAAAGTGTAGCCTCAAAAGAGAACCCACAGGAGAGTTTTCTTTCCTCAAAATTTGTCAGAAAACCACGTTTTAAGGAAATCCCGCATCATGCGAAATTATCTTGTTGTTCCTAAACAACACGTTGAAACTAGAAAATCTTTGGTGTTGCTTGTATGCCTAAGCGTGTAGCCTCAAAAGAGAATGCACAGGAGAGTTTTCTCTTGAAAGAATATGTAAGAATACCACGTTATAAGGAAATATATTGCTGCAGAGTAAAGACAAATACGTACGTATTGGACACACATTATGAGAAGAAATAACTCATGGTACAAAATTAGCTTGTATCTCCGAAACAACACGTGTAAACTCAAAAAGATTTGGTGTGGCGTGTACATCTAAACGTGTAGCCTCAAAAGAGAACCCACAGGAGAATTTTCTTACATCAAAATTTGTCAGAAAACCACGTTTTAAGGAAATCCCGCATCGTGCGAAATTATCTTGTTTTTCCTAATCAACACACATTGTAGCTCGAAAAGCTTTGGTGTTGCGTGAATGTCTAAGCGTGTAGCCTCCAAAGAGAACGCACAGGAGAGTTTTCTCTCGAAAGAATATGTAAGAATACCACGTTATAAGGAAATACAGTGTTGCAGAGTAGAGGCAAATATATACATATTGGAAACACTTAAACTTTACGAGAAGAAATAATTCATCGTTAAAAAATTAGCTCGTATCTTCTAAACAACAAGCTGTAACTCAAAAAGTTTTGGGTGTGGCGTTGTACGTCTAAACGTGTAGCCTCAAAAGAGAACGCACAGGAGAGTTTTCTCCCGAAAGAATATGTAGGAATACTACGTTATAAGGAAATACAGTGTTGTAGAGTAAAGACAAATACATTCTTATTGGAAACACTTAAACTTTACGAGAAGAAATAACACATAGTAACAAAATTAGCTTGTATATCCTAAACAACACATTAGAACTCGAAAGGATTTGGTGTGGCGTGGGTACGTCTAAACGTGAAGCCTCAAACAGAACCCACAGGAGAATTTTCTTTCGTCAAAATTTGTCAGAAAACCACGTTTTTAAGGAAATCCCGCATCATGCGAAATTATCTTGTTTTTCCTAAACAACACGTTGTAACTCGAAAAGCTTTGTTGTTGCAGTGAATATCTAAGTATGTAGCCTCCAAAGAGAATGCACAGGAGAGTTTTCTCTCGAAAGAATATGTAAGAATACCACGTTATAAGGAAATACAGTCTTGCAGAGTAGAGGCAAATATATACATATTGGAAACACTTAAACTTTACGAGAAGAAATAATTCATCGTTAAAAAATTAGCTTGTATCTCCTAAACAACAAGTTGTAACTCAAAAAGATTTGGTGGTGGCGTGTACGTCTAAATGTTTAGCCTCAAAAGAGAACCCACAGGAGAATTTTCTTTCGTCAAAATTCGTCAGAAAACCACGTTTTAAGGAAATCCAGCATCGTGAGAAATTATCTTGTTCTTCCTAAACAACACGTTGTTAACTCGAAAAGCTTTGGTGTTGCATGTATGTTTCAGCGTGTAGCCTCATATGAGAATGCACAGGAGAGTTTTCTCTCGAAAAAATATGTAAGGAATACCACCTTATAAGGAAATACAGTGTTGCAGAGTAAAGACAAATACTTACTTATTGGAAAACTTTATGAGAAGAAATAACGCATCGTACCAAATTAGCCTGTATCTCCTAAACAACACATTGAAACTTAAAAAGATTTGGTGTGACCTGTACGTCTAAACGTGTAGTCTCAAAAGAGAACCAATAGGAGAAATTTCTTTTGTCCAAAATTTGTCAGAAAACCACGTATTAAGGAAATCCCTCATCGTGCGAAATTATCTTGTTTTTCCTAAACAACACGTTGTAATGCGAAAAACTTTGGTGTTGCGTGTATGTCTAAGCGTGTAGCCTCAAAAAGTGGACGCAGAGGAGAGTTTTCTCTCGAAAGAATATGTAAGAATAACACGTTATACGGAAATACAGTGTTGCAGACTAAAGGCAAATACGTACGTATTGGAAACACTTTACGAGAAGAAATAACGCATCATACAAAATTAGCTTGATCTCCTAAACAACACATTGTAACTCGAAAAGTTTTGGTGTGGCGTGTACGTCTAAACGTGTAGCCTCAAAAGAGAACCCACAGGAGAATTTTTGTTTGTTAAAATTTGTCAGAAATCCATGTTTTAAGGAAATCACTCATCGTGCGAAATTATCTTGTTTTTCCTAAACAACACGTTGTAACTCGAAAAGTTTTGATGTTGCCTGTAAGTCTAAGCGTGTAGCCTCAAAAGAGAACACACAGGAGAGTTTTCTCTCGAAAGAAGATGTAAGAATACCACATTATAAGGAAATACAGTTTTGCAGAGTAAAGACAAATACATATGTATTTGAAACACTCTATGAGAAGAAATAACGCATCGTAAAAGATTAGTTTGTATCTCCTAAACAACACGTTGTAAATCGAAAAGATTTGGTGTGGCATGCACGTCTAAACGTGTAGCCTCAAAAGAGAACCCACAGGAGATTTTTCTTTCTTCAAAATTTGTCAGTAAACCACTTATTAAGGAAATCCCGCATCATGCGAAAACTATCTTGTTTTTCCTAAACAACACATTGTAACTCGAAAATCTTTGGGTTTGCGTGTATGTCTAACCATGTAGCCTCAAAAGAGAACGCACAGGAGAGATTTCTCTCGAACGAGTATGTAAGAATACCACGTTATAAGGAAATACATTGTGGCAAATTAAAGATAAATACGTTCCTTTTGGAAACACTTAAACTTTACAAGAAGATATAAAGCATTGTAAAAAATTAGCTTGTATCTCCTAAAGAACACATTGTAACTCGAAAACATTTGGTGTGGCGTGTACGCCTAAACATTTAGCCTCAAATGAAAACCCACAGGAGAATTTTCTTTCCTCAAAATTTGTCAGAAAACCACGTTTTAAGGAATTCCCGCATCATGAGAAATTATCTTGTTTTTCCTAAACAACACGTTCTAACTCGAAATGCTTTGGTGTTGCGTGGATGTCTAAGCGTGTAGCCTCAAAAGAGAATGCACAGGAGAGTTTTCTCTCGAAAGAATATGTACGAATACCATGTTATAAGGAAATACAGTGTTGTAGAGTAAAGACAAATACGTACATATTGAAAACACTTTAGGAGAAGAAATAACGCATCGTACAAAATTAGCTTGTATCTCCTAAACAACACGTTGTAACTCGAAAAGATTTGGTGTGGCGTGTACGTCTAAACATGTAGCCTCAAAAGAGAACCCACAGGAGAATTTTCTTTCGTCAAAATTTATCAGAAAACCACGTTTTAAGGAAATCCCGCATTGTGCGCAATTATCTTGTTTTTCATAAACAAAACATTGTAACTCGAAAAGCTTTGGTGTTGGGTGTATGTGTAAGCGTTTAGCCTCAAAAGAGAATGCACAGGAGAGTTTTCTCTCGAAAGAATATGTAAGAATACCACGTTATAAGGAAATATATTGCTGCAGAGTAAAGACAAATACATACGTATTGGAAACATATTATGAGAAGAAATAATGCATGGTACAAAATTTGCTTGTATCTCCTAAACAACACGTGGTAACTCAAAAAGAATTGGTGTGGCGTGCACGTCTAAATGTGTAGCCTCAAAAGAGAACCCACAGGAGAATTTTCTTACGTCAAAATTTGTCAGAAAACCACTTTTTAAGGAAATCCCGCATCGTGGGGAAATTATCTTGTTTTTCCTAATCAACACGTTGTAACTCGAAAAGCTTTGGTGGTGCGTGTATGTCTAAGCGTGTAGCCTCCAAAGAGAACGCAAGGGATAGTTTTCTCTCGAAAGAATATGTAAGAATACCACGTTATGAGGAAATACAATGTTGCAGAGTATAGACAAATATGTACTTATTGGAAACACTTTACGAAAAGAAATAACGCATCATGCAAACTTAGCTTGTATCTCCTAAACAACACGTTGTAACTCGAAAAGATTTGGTGTGGCGTGAACGACTAAACGTGTAGCCTCAAAGGAGAACCCACAGGAGAGTTTTCTTTTGTCAAAATTTGTCAGAAAACCACGTTTTAAGGAAATCCTGCATCCTGCGAAATTATCTTGTTTTTCCTAAACAACATGTTGTAACTCGAAAAGCTTTGGTGTTGCGTATATGTCTAAGCGTGTAGCCTCAAAAGAGAACACACAGGAGAGTTTTCTCCCGAAAGAATATGTAGGAATACCACGTTATAAGGAAATACAGTGTTGCAGAGTAAAGACAAATAAATACTTATTGGAAACACTTAAACTTTACGAGAAGAAATAAAACATAGTACAAAATTAGCTTGTATATCCTAAACAACACGTTATAACTCGAAAGGATTTGGTGTTGCGTGTATGTCTAAGCATGTAGTCTCAAAAGGGAATGCACAGGAGAGTTTTCTCTCGAAAGAATATGTAAGAATACCATGTTATAAGGAAACATATTGCTGCAGAGTAAAGACAAATACATACGTTTTGGAAACACATTAAGAGAAGAAATAACGCATGGTACAAAATTAGCTTGTATCTCCGAAACATCACGTGGTAACTCAAAAATATTTGGTGTGGTGTGTACATCTAAACGTGTAGCCTCAAAAGAGAACCCACAGGAGAATTTTCTTACGTCAAAATTTGTCAGAAAACCACGTTTTAAGGAAATCCCGCATCGTGCGAAATTATCTTGTCTTTCCTAATCAACACGTTGTAACTCGAAAAGCTTTGGTGGTGCGTGTATGTCTAAGCGTGTAGCCTCCAAAGAGAACGCACAGGATAGTTTTCTCTCGAAAGAATATGTAAGAATACCACGTTATAAGGAAATACAGTGTTGCAGAGTATAGACAAATATGTACTTATTGGAAACACTTTAGGAGAAGAAATAACGCATCATGTAAAATTAGCTTGTATCTCCTAAACAACACGTTGTAACTCGACAAGATTTGGTGTGGCATGTATGTCTAAACGTGTAGCCTCAAAAGAGAACCCACAGGAGAGTTTTCTTTCGTCAAAATTTGTCAGAAAACCACGTTTTAAGGAAATTCCGCATCGTGCGAAATTAACTTGTTTATCCTAAACAACATGTTGTAACTCGAAAAGCTTTGGTGGTGCGTGTATGTCTAAGCGTGGAGCCTCAAGAGAGAATGCACAGGAGAGTTTTCTTCCGAAAGAATATGTAGGAATACCACGTTATAACGAAATACAATGTTGCAGAATAAAGACAAATACATACTTATTGGAAACACTTAAGCTTACGAGAAGAAATAACACATAGTACAAAATTAGCTTGTATATCCTAAACAACACGTTATAACTCGAAAGGATTTGGTGTGGCGTGTACGACTAAACGTGTAGCCTCAAAAGAGAACCCACAGGAGAATTTTCTTTCGTCAAAATTTGTCAGAAAACCACGTTTTAAGGAAATCCCGCATCATGCGAAATTATCTTGTTTTTCCTAAACAACACGTTGTAACTCGAAAAGCTTTGGTGTTGGGTGAATGTCTAAGCGTGTAGCCTCCAAAGAGAACGCACAGGAGAGTTTTCTCTCGAAAGAATATGTAAGAATATCACGTTATAAGGAAATACAGTGTGGCAGAGTAGAGGCAAGTACATACGTATTGGAAACACTTAAACTTTACGAGAAGAAATAATTCATCGTAAAAAAATTAGCTTGTATCTCCTAAACAACAAGTTGTAACTCAAAAAGATTTGGTGTGGCGTGTACGTCTAAAAGTGTAGCCTCAAAAGAGAACGCACAGGGGAGTTTTCTCCCGAAAGAATTTGTAGGAATACCACGTTATAAGGAAATACAGTGTTGCAGAGTAAAGACAAATACATACTTATTGGAAACAGTTAAGCTTTACAAGAAGAAATAACACATAGTACAAAATTAGCTTGTATATCCTAAACAACAGGTTATAACTCGATAGGATTTGGTGTGGCGTGTACATCTAAACGTGTAGCCTCAAAAGAGAACCCACAGGAGAATTTTCTTTCGTCAACACTTTTCAGAAAACCACGTTTTAAGGGAATCCCGCATCATGCGAAATTATCTTGTTTTTCCTAAACAACACGTTGTAACTCGAAAAGCTTTGGTGTTGCGTGAATGTCTAAGCGTGTAGCCTCCAAAGAGAATGCACAGGAGAGTTTTCTCTCGAAAGAATATGTAAGAATACCACGTTATAAGGAAATACAGTGTGGCAGAGTAAAGAAAATACGTAAGTAATGGGAGCACTTTATGAGAGAAATAACGCATCTTGCAAAACTAGCCTGTATGTCCTAAACAACACGTTGTAACTCGAAAAGATTTGGTGTGGCGTGTACGTCTAAGAGTGTAGCCTCAAAAGAGAACCCACAGGAGAGTTTTCTTTCGTCAAAATTTGTTAGAAAACCACGTTTTTAGGAAATCCCTCATCGTGGGAAATTATCTTGTTTTTCCTAATCAACACGTTGTAACTCGAAAATCTTTGGTGGTGCTTGTATGTCTAAGCGTGTAGCCTCCAAAGAGAATGCACAGGATAGTTTTCTCTCGAAAGAATATGTAAGAATACCACGTTATAAGGAAATACAGTGTTGCAGAATTTAGACAAATATGTACTTATTGGAAACACTTTAGGAGAAGAAATAACGCATCATGCAAAATTAGCTTGTATCTCCTAAACAACACGTTGTAACTCGACAAGGTTTGGTGTGGCGTGTATGTCTAAACGTGTAGCCTCAAAAGAGAACACACAGGAGAGTTTTCTTTCGTCAAAATTTGTCAGAAAACCACGTTTTAAGGAAATACCGCATCGTGCGAAATTATCTTGTTTTTCCTAAACAACATGTAACTCGAAAAGCTTTGGTGGTGCGTGTATGTCTAAGCGTGTAGCCTCAAAAGAGAACGCACAGGAGAGTTTTCTTCCGAAAGAATATGTAGGAATACCACGTTATAAGGAAATACAGTGTTGCAGAGTAAAGACAAATGCATACTTATTGGAAACACTTAAGCTTTACGAGAGGAAATAACACATAGTAAAAATTAGTTTGTATATCCTAAACAACACGTTATAACTTGAAAAGATTAGGTGTGGCGTGTATGTCTAAACGTATAGCCTCAAAAGAGAACCCACAGGAGAATTTTCTTTCATCAATATTTGTCAGAAAACCACGTTTTAAGGAAATCCCGCATCATGCGAAATTATCTTGTTTTTCCTAAACAACACGTTGTAACTCGAAAAGCTTTGGTGTTGCGTGTATGTCTAAGCGGGTAGACTCAAAAGAGAACGCACCGGAGTGTTTTCTTCCAAAAGAATATGTAGGAATACCACATTATATGGAAATCCAGTGTTGCAGAGTAAAGACAAATGCGTTCTTATTGGAAACACTTAATTTTTTCGAGAAGAAATAACACATAGTAAATATTAGTTTGTATATCCTAAACAACACGTTATAACTCGAAAGGATTTGGTGTGGCGTGTACGTCTAAACGTGTAGCCTCAAAAGAGAACCCACAGAAGTATTTTCTTTCATCAAAATTTGTCAGAAAACCACGTTTTAAGGAAATCCCGCATCATGCGAAATTATCTTGTTTTTCCCAAACAACACGTTGTAACTAGAAAAGCTTTGGTGTTGCGTGAATGTCTAAGATTGTAGCCTCCAAAGAGAACGCACAGGAGAGTTTTCTCTCTGAAAGAATATGTAAGAATACCACGTTATAAGGAAATACAGTGTTGCAGAGTAGAGGCAAATATATACATATTGGAAACACTTAAACTTTAAGAGAAGAAATAATTCATCGTTAAAAAATAAGCTTGTACCTCCTAAACAACAAGTTGTAACTCAAAATGATTTGGTGTGGCGTGTACGTCTAAACATGTAGCCTCAAAAGAGAACGCACAGGAGAGTTTTCTCCCGAAAGAATATGTAGGAATACTACGTTATAAGGAAATACAGTGTTGCAGAGTAAAGACAAATGAATACTTATTGGAAACACTTAAGCTTTACGAGAGGAAATAACACATAGTAAAAATTAGTTTGTATATCCTAAACAACACGTTATAACTTGAAAGGATTAGGTGTGGCGTGTACGTCTAAACGTGTAGCCTCAAAAGAGAACCCACAGGAGAATTTTCTTTCATCAATATTTGTCAGAAAACCACGTTTTAAGGAAATCACGCATCATGCGAAATTATCTTGTTTTTCCTAAACAACACGTTGTAACTCGAAAAGCTTTGGTGTTGCGTGTATGCCTAAGCGTGTAGCCGCAAAAGAGAACGCACAGGAGAGTTTTCTCCCGAAAGAATATGTAGGAATACCACTTTATAAGGAAATACAGTGTTGCAGAGTAAAGACAAATAAATACTTATTGGAAACACTTAAACTTTACGAGAAGAAATAAAACATAGTACAAAATTAGCTTGTATATCCTAAACAACACGTTATAACTCGAAAGGATTTGGTGTTGCGTGTATGTCTAAGCATGTAGCCTCAAAAGACAATGCACAGGAGAGTTTTCTCTCGAAAGAATATGTAAGATTACCATGTTATAAGGAAACATATTGCTGCAGAGTAAAGACAAATACATACGTTTTGGAAACACATTAAGAGAAGAAATAACGCATGGTACAAAATTAGCTTGTATCTCCGAAACAACACGTGGTAACTCAAAAATATTTGGTGTGGCGTGTACATCTAAACGTGTAGCCTCAAAAGAGAACCCACAGGAGAATTTTCTTACGTCAAAATTTGTCAGAAAACCACGTTTTAAGGAAATCCCGCATCGTGCGAAATTATCTTGTTTTTCCTAATCAACATGTTGTAACTAGAAAAGCTTTGGTGGTGCGTGTATGTCTAAGCGTGTAGCCTCCAAAGAGAACGCACAGGATAGTTTTCTCTCGAAAGAATATGTAAGAATACCACGTTATAAGGAAATACAGTGTTGCAGAGTATAGACAAATATGTACTTATTGGAAACACTTTAGGAGAAGAAATAACGCATCATGTAAAATTAGCTTGTATCTCCTAAACAACACGTTGTAACTCGACAAGATTTGGTGTGGCATGTATGTCTAAACGTGTAGCCTCAAAAGAGAACCCACAGGAGAATTTTCTTTCATCAATATTTGTCAGAAAACCACGTTTTAGGGAAATCATGCATCATGCGAAATTATCTTGTTTTTCCTAAACAACACGTTGTAACTCGAAAAGCTTTGGTGTTGCGTGTATGTCTAAGCGTGTAGCCTCAAAAGAGAACGCACAGGAGAGTTTTCTTCCGAAAGAATATGTAGGAATACCACGTTATAAGGAAATACAGTGTTGCAGAGTAAAGACAAATACATACTTATTGGAAAACTTAAGCTTTACGAGAAGAAATAACACATAGTAAAAAATTAGCTTGTATATCCTAAACAACACGTTATAACTCGAAAGGATTTGGTGTGGCGTATACGTCTAAACGTGTAGCCTCAAAAGAGAACGCACAGGAGAATTTTCTTTCTTCAAAATTTGTCAGAAAACCACTTATTAAGGAAATCCCGCATCATGCGAAACTATCTTGTTTTTCCTAAACAACACATTGGAACTCGAAAATCTTTGGTGTTGCGTGTATGTCTAAGCATGTAGCCTCAAAAGAGAACGCACAGTAGAGATTTCTCTCGAACGAGTATGTAAGAATGCCACGTTATAAGGAAATACATTGTGGCAAATTAAAGATAAATACGTTCCTTTTGGAAACACTTAAACTTTACAAGAAGATATAAAGCATCGTAAAAAATTAGCTTGTATCTCCTAAAGAACACGTTGTAACTCGAAAACATTTGGTGTGGCGTGTACGTCTAAACATTTAGCCTCAAATGAAAACCCACAGGAGAATTTTCTTTCCTCAAAATTTGTCAGAAAACCACGTTTTAAGGAATTCCCGCATCATGAGAAATTATCTTGTTTTTCCTAAACAACACGTTCTAACTCGAAATGCTTTGGTGTTGCGTGTATGTCTAAGCGTGTAGCCTCAAAAGAGAATGCACAGGAGAGTTTTCTCTCGAAAGAATATGTACGAATACCATGTTATAAGGAAATACAGTGTTGTAGAGTAAAGACAAATACGTACATATTGGAAACACTTTAGGAGAAGAAATAACGCATCGTACAAAATTAGCTTGTATCTCCTAAACACCACGTTGTAACTCGAAAAGATTTGGTGTGGCGTGTACGTCTAAACGTGTAGCCTCAAAAGAGAACCCACAGGAGAATTTTCTTTCGTCAAAATTTGTCAGAAAACCACGTTTTAAGGAAATTCCGCATTGTGCGCAATTATCTTGTTTTTCATAAACAAAACATTGTAACTCGAAAAGCTTTGGTGTTGGTTGTATGTGTAAGCGTGTAGCCTCAAAAGAGAATGCACAGGAGAGTTTTCTCTCGAAAGAATATGTAAGAATACCACGTTATAAGGAAATATATTGCTGCAGAGTAAAGACAAATACATACGTATTGGAAACATATTATGAGAAGAAATAATGCATGGTACAAAATTTGCTTGTATCTCCTAAACAACACCTGGTAACTCAAAAAGATTTGGTGTGGCGTGCATGTCTAAATGTGTAGCCTCAAAAGAGAACCCACAGGAGAATTTTCTTACGTCAAAATTTGTCAGAAAACCACTTTTTAAGGAAATCCCGCATCGTGGGAAATTATCTTGTTTTTCCTAATCAACACGTTGTAACTCGAAAAGCTTTGGTGGTGCGTGTATGTCTAAGCGTGTAGCCTCCAAAGAGAACCCAAGGGATAGTTTTCTCTCGAAAGAATATGTAAGAATACCACGTTATAAGGAAATACAGTGTTGCAGAGTATAGACAAATATGTACTTATTGGAAACACTTTACGAAAAGAAATAACGCATCATGCAAACTTAGCTTGTATCTCCTAAACAACACGTTGTAACTCGAAAAGATTTGGTGTGGCGTGAACGACTAAACGTGTAGCCTCAAAGGAGAACCCACAGGAGAGTTTTCTTTTGTCAAAATTTGTCAGAAAACCACGTTTTAAGGAAATCCTGCATCCTGCGAAATTATCTTGTTTTTCCTAAACAACATGTTGTAACTCGAAAAGCTTTGGTGTTGCGTATATGTCTAAGCGTGTAGCCTCAAAAGAGAACGCACAGGAGAGTTTTCTCCCGAAAGAATATGTAGGAATACCACTTTATAAGGAAATACAGTGTTGCAGAGTAAAGACAAATAAATACTTATTGGAAACACTTAAACTTTACGAGAAGAAATAAAACATAGTACAAAATTAGCTTGTATATCCTAAACAACACGTTATAACTCGAAAGTATTTGGTGTTGCGTGTATGTCTAAGCATGTAGCCTCAAAAGAGAATGCACAGGAGAGTTTTCTCTCGAAAGAATATGTAAGAATACCATGTTATAAGGAAACATATTGCTGCAGAGTAAAGACAAATACATACGTTTTGGAAACACATTAAGAGAAGAAATAACGCATGGTACAAAATTAGCTTGTATCTCCGAAACAACACGTGGTAACTCAAAAATATTTGGTGTGGTGTGTACATCTAAACGTGTAGCCTCAAAAGAGAACCCACAGGAGAATTTTCTTACGTCAAAATTTGTCAGAAAACCACGTTTTAAGGAAATCCCGCATCGTGCGAAATTATCTTGTTTTTCCTAATCAACACGTTGTAACTCGAAAAGCTTTGGTGGTGCGTGTATGTCTAAGCGTGTAGCCTCCAAAGAGAACCCACAGGAGAATTTTCTTTCGTCAAAATTTGTCAGAAAACCACGTTTTAAGGAAATCCCGCATCATGCGAAATTATCTTGTTTTTCATAAACAAAACATTGTAACTCGAAAAGCTTTGGTGTTGGGTGTATGTGTAAGCGTGTAGCCTCAAAAGAGAATGCACAGGAGAGTTTTCTCTCGAAAGAATATGTAAGAATACCACGTTATAAGGAAATATATTGCTGCAGAGTAAAGACAAATACATACGTATTGGAAACATATTATGAGAAGAAATAATGCATGGTAAAAATTTGCTTGTATCTCCTAAACAACACCTGGTAACTCAAAAAGATTTGGTGTGGCGTGCACGTCTAAATGTGTAGCCTCAAAAGAGAACCCACAGGAGAATTTTCTTACGTCAAAATTTGTCAGAAAACCACTTTTTAAGGAAATCCCGCATCGTGGGAAATTATCTTGTTTTTCCTAATCAACACGTTGTAACTCGAAAAGCTTTGGTGGTGCGTGTATGTCTAAGCGTGTAGCCTCCAAAGAGAACCCAAGGGATAGTTTTCTCTCGAAAGAATATGTAAGAATACCACGTTATAAGGAAATACAGTGTTGCAGAGTATAGACAAATATGTACTTATTGGAAACACTTTACGAAAAGAAATAACGCATCATGCAAACTTAGCTTGTATCTCCTAAACAACACGTTGTAACTCGAAAAGATTTGGTGTGGCGTGAACGACTAAACGTGTAGCCTCAAAGGAGAACCCACAGGAGAGTTTTCTTTTGTCAAAATTTGTCAGAAAACCACGTTTTAAGGAAATCCTGCATCCTGCGAAATTATCTTGTTTTTCCTAAACAACATGTTGTAACTCGAAAAGCTTTGGTGTTGCGTATATGTCTAAGCGTGTAGCCTCAAAAGAGAACGCACAGGAGAGTTTTCTCCCGAAAGAATATGTAGGAATACCACTTTATAAGGAAATACAGTGTTGCAGAGTAAAGACAAATAAATACTTATTGGAAACACTTAAACTTTACGAGAAGAAATAAAACATAGTACAAAATTAGCTAGTATATCCTAAACAACACGTTATAACTCGAAAGGATTTGGTGTAGCGTGTATGTCTAAGCATGTAGCCTCAAAAGAGAATGCACAGGAGAGTTTTCTCTCGAAAGAATATGTAAGAATACCATGTTATAAGGAAACATATTGCTGCAGAGTAAAGACAAATACATACGTTTTGGAAACACATTAAGAGAAGAAATAACGCATGGTACAAAATTAGCTTGTATCTCCGAAACAACACGTGGTAACTCAAAAATATTTGGTGTGGTATGTACATCTAAACGTGTAGCCTCAAAAGAGAACCCACAGGAGAATTTTCTTACGTCAAAATTTGTCAGAAAACCACGTTTTAAGGAAATCCCGCATCGTGCGAAATTATCTTGTTTTTCCTAATCAACACGTTGTAACTCGAAAAGCTTTGGTGGTGCGTGTATGTCTAAGCGTGTAGCCTCCAAAGAGAACACACAGGATAGTTTTCTCTCGAAAGAATATGTAAGAATACCACGTTATAAGGAAATACAGTGTTGCAGAGTATAGACAAATATGTACTTATTGGAAACACTTTAGGAGAAGAAATAACGCATCATGTAAAATTAGCTTCTATCTCCTAAACAACACGTTGTACCTCGACAAGATTTGGTGTGGCATGTATGTCTAAACGTGTAGCCTCAAAAGAGAACCCACAGGAGAGTTTTCTTTCGTCAAAATTTGTCAGAAAACCACGTTTTAAGGAAATACCGCATCGTGCGAAATTATCTTGTTTATCCTAAACAACATGTTGTAACTCGAAAAGCTTTGGTGGTGCGTGTATGTCTAAGCGTGTAGCCTCAAGAGAGAACGCACAGGAGAGTTTTCTTCCGAAAGAATATGTAGGAATACCACGTTATAAGGAAATACAGTGTTGCAGAGTAAAGACAAATACATACTTATTGGAAACACTTAAGCTTTACGAGAAGAAATAACACATAGTACAAAATTAGCTTGTATATCCTAAACAACACGTTATAACTCGAAAGGATTTGGTGTGGCGTGTACGACTAAACGTGTAGCCTCAAAAGAGAACCCACAGGAGAATTTTCTTTCGTCAAAATTTGTCAGAAAACCACGTTTTAAGGAAATCCCGCATCATGCGAAATTATCTTGTTTTTCCTAAACAACACGTAACTCGAAAAGCTTTGGTGTTGGGTGAATGTCTAAGCGTGTAGCCTCCAAAGAGAACGCACAGGAGAGTTTTCTCTCGAAAGAATATGTAAGAATATCACGTTATAAGGAAATACAGTGTGGCAGAGTAGAGGCAAGTACATACGTATTGGAAACACTTAAACTTTACGAGAAGAAATAATTCATCGTAAAAAAATTACCTTGTATCTCCTAAACAACAAGTTGTAACTCAAAAAGATTTGGTGTGGCGTGTACGTCTAAAAGTGTAGCCTCAAAAGAGAACGCACAGGGGAGTTTTCTCCCGAAAGAATTTGTAGGAATACCACGTTATAAGGAAATACAGTGTTGCAGAGTAAAGACAAATACATACTTATTGGAAACAGTTAAGCTTTACGAGAAGAAATAACACATAGTACAAAATTAGCTTGTATATCCTAAACAACAGGTTATAAATCGATAGGATTTGGTGTGGCGTGTACATCTAAACGTGTAGCCTCAAAAGAGAACCCACAGGAGAATTTTCTTTCGTCAACACTTTTCAGAAAACCACGTTTTAAGGGAACCCCGCATCATGCGAAATTATCTTGTTTTTCCTAAACAACACGTTGTAACTCGAAAAGCTTTGGTGTTGCGTGAATGTCTAAGCGTGTAGCCTCCAAAGAGAACGCACAGGAGAGTTTTCTCTCGAAAGAATATGTAAGAATACCACGTTATAAGGAAATACAGTGTGGCAGAGTAAAGAAAATACGTAAGTAATGGGAACACTTTATGAGAGAAATAACGCATCTTGCAAAACTAGCTTGTATGTCCTAAACAACACCTTGTAACTCGAAAAGATTTGGTGTGGCGTGTACGTCTAAAAGTGTAGCCTCAAAAGAGAACCCACAGGAGAGTTTTCTTTCGTCAAAATTTGTTAGAAAACCACGTTTTTAGGAAATCCCTCATCGTGGGAAATTATCTTGTTTTTCCTAATCAACACGTTGTAACTCGAAAATCTTTGGTGGTGCTTGTATGTCTAAGCGTGTAGCCTCCAAAGAGAATGCACAGGATAGTTTTCTCTCGAAAGAATATGTAAGAATACCACGTTATAAGGAAATACAGTGTTGCAGAATTTAGACAAATATGTACTTATTGGAAACACTTTAGGAGAAGAAATAACGCATCATGCAAAATTAGCTTGTATCTCCTAAACAACACGTTGTAACTCGACAAGGTTTGGTGTGGCGTGTATGTCTAAACGTGTAGCCTCAAAAGAGAACCCACAGGAGAATTTTCTTTCGTCAACACTTTTCAGAAAACCACGTTTTAAGGGAATCCCGCATCATGCGAAATTATCTTGTTTTTCCTAAACAACACGTTGTAACTCGAAAAGATTTGGTGTGGCGTGAATGTCTAAGCGTGTAGCCTCCAAAGAGAACGCACAGGAGAGTTTTCTCTCGAAAGAATATGTAAGAATACCACGTTATAAGGAAATACAGTGTTGCAGAGTAGAGGCAAATATATACATATTGGAAACACTTAAACTTTACGAGAAGAAATAATTCATCGTTAAAAAATTAGCTTGTATCTCATAAACAACAAGTTGTAACTCAAAAAGATTTGGTGTGGCCTGTACATCTAAACGTGTAGCCTCAAAAGAGAACGCACGGGAGAGTTTTCTCCCGAAAGAAAAGTAGGAATACTATGTTATAAGGAAATACAGTGTTGCAGAGTAAAGACAAATACATACATATTGGAAACACTTAAGCTTTACGAGAAGAAATAACACATAGTACAAAATTAGCTTGTATATCCTAAACAACACGTTAGAACTCAAAAGGATTTGGTGTGGCGTGTACGTCTAAACGTGAATCCTCAAAAGAGAACCCACAGGAGAATTTTCTTTCGTCAAATTTGTCAGAAAACAACGTTTTAAGGAAATCCCGCATCATGCGAAATTATCTTGTTTTTCCTAAACAACACGTTGTACCTCGAAAAGCTTTCGTGTTGCATGAATGTCTAAGTGTGTAGCCTCCAAAAAGAATGCACAGGAGAGTTTTCTCTCGAAAGAATATGTAAGAATACCACGTTATAAGGAAATACAGTGTTGCAGAGTAGAGGCAAATACATACGTATTGGAAACACTTAAACTCTACGAGAAGAAATAATTCATTGTAAAAAAATTAGCTTGTATCTCCTAAACAACAAGTTGCAACTCAAAAAGATTTGGTGTGGCGTGTACGTCTAAACATGTAGCCTCAAAAGAGAACGCACGGGAGAGTTTTCTCCCGAAAGAAAAGTAGGAATACTACGTTATAAGGAAATACAGTGTTGCAGAGTAAAGACAAATACATACATATTGGAAACACTTAAGCTTTACGAGAAGAAATAACACATAGTACAAAATTAGCTTGTATATCCTAAACAACACGTTAGAACACAAAAGGATTTGGTGTGGCGTGTACGTCTAAACGTGAATCCTCAAAAGAGAACCCACAGGAGAATTTTCTTTCGTCAAATTTGTCAGAAAACCACATTTTAAGGAAATCCCGCATCATGCGAAATTATCTTGTTTTTCCTAAAAAACACGTTGTACCTCGAAAACTTTCGTGTTGCGTGAATGTCTAATTATGTAGCCTCCAAAAAGAACGCACAGGAGACTTTTCTCTCGAAAGAATATGTAAGAATACCACGTTATAAGGAAATACAGTGTTGCAGAGTAGAGGCAAATACATACGTATTGGAAACACTTAAACTTTACGAGAAGAAATAATTCATTGTAAAAAAATTAGCTTGTATCTCCTAAACAAAAAGTTGCAACTCAAAAAGATTTGGTGTGGCGTGTACGTCTAAACGTTTAGCCTCAAAAGAGAACCCACAGGAGAATTTTTGTTCGTAAAATTTGTCAGAAAACCACATTTTAAGGAAATCCCGCATCGTGAGAAATTATCTTGTTCTTCCTAAACAACACGTTGTAACTCGAAAAGCTTTGATGTTGCGTGTATGTCTAAGCGTGTAGCCTCCAAAGAGAACGCACAGGAGAGTTTTCTCTCGAAAGAACATGTAAGAATACCACATTATAAGGAAATACAGTTTTGCAGAGTAAAGACAAATACATATGTATTTGAAACACTCTATGAGAAGAAATAACGCATCGTAAAAAATTAGTTTGTATCTCCTAAACAACACGTTGTAACTCGAAAAGATTTGGTGTGGCATGTACGTCTAAACGTGTAGCCTCAAAAGAGAACCCACAGGAGAATTTTCTTTCGTCAAAATTTGTCAGAAAACCACTTATTAAGGAAATCCCGCATCATGCGAAACTATCTTGTTTTTCCTAAACAACACATTGTAACTCGAAAATCTTTGGTGTTGCGTGTATGTCTAAGCATGTAGCCTCAAAAGAGAACGCACAGGAGAGATTTCTCTCGAACGAGTATGTAAGAATACCACGTTATAAGGAAATACATTGTGGCAAATTAAAGATAAATACATTCCTTTTGGAAACACTTAAACTTTACAAGAAGATATAAAGCATCGTAAAAAATTAGCTTGTATCTCCTAAAGAACACGTTGTAACTCGAAAACATTTGGTGTGGCGTGTACGTCTAAACGTTTAGCCTCAAATGAAAACCCACAGGAGAATTTTATTTCCTCAAAATTTGTCAGAAAACCACGTTTTAAGGAATTCCCGCATCATGAGAAATTATCTTGTTTTTCCTAAACAACACGTTCTAACTCGAAATGCCTTGGTTTTGCGTGTATGTCTAACCGTGTAGCCCCATAAGAGAATGCACAGGAGAGTTTTCTCTCGAAAGAATATGTACGAATACCATGTTATAAGGAAATACAGTGTTGTAGAGTAAAGACAAATACGTACATATTGGAAACACTTTAGGAGAAGAAATAACGCATCGTACAAAATTAGCTTGTATCTCCTAAACAACACGTTGTAACTCGAAAAGATTTGGTGTGGCGTATACGTCTAAACATGTAGCCTCAAAAGAGAACCCACAGGAGAATTTTCTTTCGTCAAAATTTGTCAGAAAACCACGTTTTAAGGAAATCCCGCATTGTGCACAATTATCTTGTTTTTCATAAACAAAACATTGTAACTCGAAAAGCTTTTGTGTTGGGTGTATGTGTAAGCGTGTAGCCTCAAAAGAGAATGCACAGGAGAGTTTTCTCTCGAAAGAATTGTAAGAATACCAAGTTAAAAGGAAATATATTGCTAAAGAGTAAAGACAAATACATACGTATTGGAAACATATTATGAGAAGAAATAATGCATGGTACAAAATTTGCTTGTATCTCCTAAACAACACGTGGTAACTCAAAAAGATTTGGTGTGGCGTGCACGTCTAAATGTGTAGCCTCAAAAGAGAACCCACAGGAGAATTTTCTTACGTCAAAATTTGTCAGAAAACCACTTTTTAAGGAAATCCCGCATCGTGGGAAATTATCTTGTTTTTTCTAATCAACACGTTGTAACTCGAAAAGCTTTGGTGGTGCGTGTATGTCTAAGCGTGTAGCCTCCAAAGAGAACGCAAGGGATAGTTTTCTCTCGAAAGAATATGTAAGAATACCACGTTATAAGGAAATACAATGTTGCAGAGTGTAGACAAATATGTACTTATTGGAAACACTTTACGAAAAGAAATAACACATCATGCAAACTTAGCTTGTATCTCCTAAACAACACGTTGTAACTCGAAAAGAGTTGGTGTGGCGTGAGGGACTAAACATGTACCCTCAATGGAGAACCCACAGGAGAGTTTTCTTTCATCAAAATTTGTCAGAAAACCACGTTTTAAGGAAATCCTGCATCCTGCGAAATTATCTTGTTTTTCCTAAACAACATGTTGTAACTCGAAAAGCTTTGGTGTTGCGTATATGTCTAAGCGTGTAGCCTCAAAAGAGAACGCACAGGAGAGTTTTCTCCCGAAAGAATATGTAGGAATACCACGTTATAAGGAAATACAGTGTTGCAGAGTAAAGACAAATACATACATATTGGAAACACTTAAGCTTTACGAGAAGAAATAACACATAGTACAAAATTAGCTTGTATATCCTAAACAACACGTTAGAACTCAAAAGGATTTGGTGTGGCGTGTACGTCTAAAGGTGAATCCTCAAAAGAGAACCCACAGGAGAATTTTCTTTCGTCAAATTTGTCAGAAAACAACGTTTTAAGGAAATCCCGCATCATGCGAAATTATCTTGTTTTTCCTAAACAACACGTTGTACCTCGAAAAGCTTTCGTGTTGCATGAATGTCTAAGTGTGTAGCCTCCAAAAAGAACGCACAGGAGAGTTTTCTCTCGAAAGAATATGTAAGAATACCACGTTATAAGGAAATACAGTGTTGCAGAGTAGAGGCAAATACATATGTATTGGAAACACTTAAACTCTACGAGAAGAAATAATTCATTGTAAAAAAATTAGCTTGTATCTCCTAAACAACAAGTTGCAACTCAAAAAGATTTGGTGTGGCGTGTACGTCTAAACATGTAGCCTCAAAAGAGAACGCACGGGAGAGTTTTCTCCCGAAAGAAAAGTAGGAATACTACGTTATAAGGAAATACAGTGTTGCAGAGTAAAGACAAATACATACATATTGGAAACACTTAAGCTTTACTAGAAGAAATAACACATAGTACAAAATTAGCTTGTATATCCTAAACAACACGTTAGAACACAAAAGGATTTGGTGTGGCGTGTACGTCTAAACGTGAATCCTCAAAAGAGAACCCACAGGAGAATTTTCTTTCGTCAAATTTGTCAGAAAACCACATTTTAAGGAAATCCCGCATCATGCGAAATTATCTTGTTTTTCCTAAACAACAAGTTGTACCTCGAAAACTTTCGTGTTGCGTGAATGTCTAAGTGTGTAGCCTCCAAAAAGAACGCACAGGAGACTTTTCTCTCGAAAGAATATGTAAGAATACCACGTTATAAGGAAATACAGTGTTGCAGAGTAGAGGCAAATACATACGTATTGGAAACACTTAAACTTTACGAGAAGAAATAATTCATTGTAAAAAAATTAGCTTGTATCTCCTAAACAAAAAGTTGCAACTCAAAAAGATTTGGTGTGGCGTGTACGTCTAAACGTTTAGCCTCAAAAGAGAACCCACAGGAGAATTTTCTTTCGTCAAAATTTGTCAGAAAACCACGTTTTAAGGAAATCCCGCATCGTGAGAAATTATCTTGTTCTTCCTAAACAACACGTTGTAACTCGAAAAGCTTTGCTGTTGCGTGTATGTCTCAGCGTGTAGCCTCAAATGAGAACGCACAGGAGAGTTTTCTCTCGAAAAAATATGTAAGAATACCACGTTATAAGGAAATACAGTGTTGCAGAGTAAAGACAAATACTTATTGGAAAAACTTTATGAGAAGAAATAACGCATCGTACAAAATTAGCTTGTATCTCCTAAACAACACATTGTAACTCGAAAAGATTTGGTGTGGTGTGTACGTCTAAACGTGTAGCCTCAAAAGAGAACCCACAGGAGAATTTTTGTTCGTAAAATTTGTCAGAAATCCATGTTTTAAGGAAATCACTCATCGTGCGTAATTATCTTGTTTTTCCTAAACAACACGTTGTAACTCGAAAAGCTTTGATGTTGCGTGTATGTCTAAGCGTGTAGCCTCCAAGGAGAACGCACAGGAGAGTTTTCTCTCGAAAGAACATGTAAGAATACCACATTATAAGGAAATACAGTTTTGCAGAGTAAAGACAAATACATATGTATTTGAAACACTCTATGAGAAGAAATAACGCATCGTAAAAAATTAGTTTGTATCTCCTAAACAACACGTTGTAACTCGAAAAGATTTGGTGTGGCATGTACGTCTAAACGTGTAGCCTCAAAAGAGAACCCACAGGAGAATTTTCTTTCGTCAAAATTTGTCAGAAAACCACTTATTAAGGAAATCCCGCATCATGCGAAACTATCTTGTTTTTCCTAAACAACACATTGTAACTCGAAAATCTTTGGTGTTGCGTGTATGTCTAAGCATGTAGCCTCAAAAGAGAACGCACAGGAGAGATTTCTCTCGAACGAGTATGTAAGAATACCACGTTATAAGGAAATACATTGTGGCAAATTAAAGATAAATACATTCCTTTTGGAAACACTTAAACTTTACAAGAAGATATAAAGCATCGTAAAAAATTAGCTTGTATCTCCTAAAGAACACATTGTAACTCGAAAACATTTGGTGTGGCGTGTACGTCTAAACGTTTAGCCTCAAATGAAAACCCACAGGAGAATTTTATTTCCTCAAAATTTGTCAGAAAACCACGTTTTAAGGAATTCCCGCATCATGAGAAATTATCTTGTTTTTCCTAAACAACACGTTCTAACTCGAAATGCTTTGGTGTTGCGTGTATGTCTAAGCGTGTAGCCCCATAAGAGAAAGCACAGGAGAGTTTTCTCTCGAAAGAATATGTACGAATACCATGTTATAAGGAAATACAGTGTTGTAGAGTAAAGACAAATACGTACATATTGGAAACACTTTAGGAGAAGAAATAACGCATCGTACAAAATTAGCTTGTATCTCCTAAACAACACGTTGTAACTCGAAAAGATTTGGTGTGGCGTATACGTCTAAACATGTAGCCTCAAAAGAGAACCCACAGGAGAATTTTCTTTCGTCAAAATTTGTCAGAAAACCACGTTTTAAGGAAATTCCGCATTGTGCGCAATTATCTTGTTTTTCATAAACAAAACATTGTAACTCGAAAAGCTTTGGTGTTGGGTGTATGTGTAAGCGTGTAGCCTCAAAAGAGAATGCACAGGAGAGTTTTCTCTCGAAAGAATTTGTAAGAATACCAAGTTAAAAGGAAATATATTGCTAAAGAGTAAAGACAAATACATACGTATTGGAAACATATTATGAGAAGAAATAATGCATGGTACAAAATTTGCTTGTATCTCCTAAACAACACGTGGTAACTCAAAAAGATTTGGTGTGGCGTGCACGTCTAAATGTGTAGCTTCAAAAGAGAACCCACAGGAGAATTTTCTTACGTCAAAATTTGTCAGAAAACCACTTTTTAAGGAAATCCCGCATCGTGGGAAATTATCTTGTTTTTTCTAATCAACACGTTGTAACTCGAAAAGCTTTGGTGGTGCGTGTATGTCTAAGCGTGTAGCCTCCAAAGAGAACGCAAGGGATAGTTTTCTCTTGAAAGAATATGTAAGAATACCACGTTATAAGGAAATACAATGTTGCAGAGTGTAGACAAATATGTACTTATTGGAAACACTTTACGAAAAGAAATAACACATCATGCAAACTTAGCTTGTATCTCCTAAACAACACGTTGTAACTCGAAAAGATTTGGTGTGGCGTGAACGACTAAACGTGTACCCTCAATGGAGAACCCACAGGAGAGTTTTCTTTCATCAAAATTTGTCAGAAAATCACGTTTTAAGGAAATCCTGCATCCTGCGAAATTATCTTGTTTTTCCTAAACAACATGTTGTAACTCGAAAAGCTTTGGTGTTGCGTATATGTCTAAGCATGTAGCCTCAAAAGAGAACGCACAGGAGAGTTTTCTCCCGAAAGAATATGTAGGAATACCACGTTATAAGGAAATACAGTGTTGCAGAGTAAAGACAAATACATACATATTGGAAACACTTAAGCTTTACGAGAAGAAATAACACATAGTACAAAATTAGCTTGTATATCCTAAACAACACGTTAGAACTCAAAAGGATTTGGTGTGGCGTGTACGTCTAAACGTGAATCCTCAAAAGAGAACCCACAGGAGAATTTTCTTTCGTCAAATTTGTCAGAAAACAACGTTTTAAGGAAATCCCGCATCATGCGAAATTATCTTGTTTTTCCTAAACAACACGTTGTACCTCGAAAAGCTTTCGTGTTGCATGAATGTCTAAGTGTGTAGCCTCCAAAAAGAACGCACAGGAGAGTTTTCTCTCGAAAGAATATGTAAGAATACCACGTTATAAGGAAATACAGTGTTGCAGAGTAGAGGCAAATACATACGTATTGGAAACACTTAAACTCTACGAGAAGAAATAATTCATTGTAAAAAAATTAGCTTGTTTCTCCTAAACAACATGTTGCAACTCAAAAAGATTTGGTGTGGCGTGTACGTCTAAACATGTAGCCTCAAAAGAGAACGCACGGGAGAGTTTTCTCCCGAAAGAAAAGTAGGAATACTACGTTATAAGGAAATACAGTGTTGCAGAGTAAAGACAAATACATACATATTGGAAACACTTAAGCTTTACTAGAAGAAATAACACATAGTACAAAATTAGCTTGTATATCCTAAACAACACGTTAGAACACAAAAGGATTTGGTGTGGCGTGTACGTCTAAACGTGAATCCTCAAAAGAGAACCCACAGGAGAATTTTCTTTCGTCAAATTTGTCAGAAAACCACATTTTAAGGAAATCCCGCATCATGCGAAATTATCTTGTTTTTCCTAAACAACAAGTTGTACCTCGAAAACTTTCGTGTTGCGTGAATGTCTAAGTGTGTAGCCTCCAAAAAGAACGCACAGGAGACTTTTCTCTCGAAAGAATATGTAAGAATACCACGTTATAAGGAAATACAGTGTTGCAGAGTAGAGGCAAATACATACGTATTGGAAACACTTAAACTTTACGAGAAGAAATAATTCATTGTAAAAAAATTAGCTTGTATCTCCTAAACAAAAAGTTGCAACTCAAAAAGATTTGGTGTGGCGTGTACGTCTAAACGTTTAGCCTCAAAAGAGAACCCACAGGAGAATTTTCTTTCGTCAAAATTTGTCAGAAAACCACGTTTTAAGGAAATCCCGCATCGTGAGAAATTATCTTGTTCTTCCTAAACAACACGTTGTAACTCGAAAAGCTTTGCTGTTGCGTGTATGTCTCAGCGTGTAGCCTCAAATGAGAACGCACAGGAGAGTTTTCTCTCGAAAAAATATGTAAGAATACCACGTTATAAGGAAATACAGTGTTGCAGAGTAAAGACAAATACTTATTGGAAAAACTTTATGAGAAGAAATAACGCATCGTACAAAATTAGCTTGTATCTCCTAAACAACACATTGTAACTCGAAAAGATTTGGTGTGGTGTGTACGTCTAAACGTGTAGCCTCAAAAGAGAACCCACAGGAGAATTTTTGTTCGTAAAATTTGTCAGAAATCCATGTTTTAAGGAAATCACTCATCGTGCGTAATTATCTTGTTTTTCCTAAACAACACGTTGTAACTCGAAAAGCTTTGATGTTGCGTGTATGTCTAAGCGTGTAGCCTCCAAGGAGAACGCACAGGAGAGTTTTCTCTCGAAAGAACATGTAAGAATACCACATTATAAGGAAATACAGTTTTGCAGAGTAAAGACAAATACATATGTATTTGAAACACTCTATGAGAAGAAATAACGCATCGTAAAAAATTAGTTTGTATCTCCTAAACAACACGTTGTAACTCGAAAAGATTTGGTGTGGCATGTACGTCTAAACGTGTAGCCTCAAAAGAGAACCCACAGGAGAATTTTCTTTCGTCTAAATTTGTCAGAAAACCACTTATTAAGGAAATCCCGCATCATGCGTAACTATCTTGTTTTTCCTAAACAACACATTGTAACTCGAAAATCTTTGGTGTTGCGTGTATGTCTAAGCATGTAGCCTCAAAAGAGAACGCACAGGAGAGATTTCTCTCGAACGAGTATGTAAGAATACCACGTTATAAGGAAATACATTGTGGCAAATTAAAGATAAATACGTTCCTTTTGGAAACACTTAAACTTTACAAGAAGATATAAAGCATCGTAAAAAATTAGCTTGTACCTCCTAAAGAACACGTTGTAACTCGAAAACATTTGGTGTGGCGTGTACGTCTAAACGTTTAGCCTCAAATGAAAACCCACAGGAGAATTTTATTTCCTCAAAATTTGTCAGAAAACCACGTTTTAAGGAATTCCCGCATCGTGCGAAATTATCTTGTTTTTCCTAAACAACACGTTCTAACTCGAAATGCTTTGGTGTTGCGTGTATGTCTAAGCGTGTAGCCTCAAAAGAGAATGCACAGGAGAGTTTTCTCTCGAAAGAATATGTACGAATACCATGTTATAAGGAAATACAGTGTTGTAGAGTAAAGACAAATACGTACATATTGGAAACACTTTAGGAGAAGAAATAACGCATCGTACAAAATTAGCTTGTATCTCCTAAACAACACGTTGTAACTCGAAAAGATTTGGTGTGGCGTGTACGTCTAAACATGTAGCCTCAAAAGAGAACCCACAGGAGAATTTTCTTTCGTCAAAATTTTCAGAAAACCACGTTTTAAGGAAATCCCGCATCGTGCGCAATTATCTTGTTTTTCATAAACAAAACATTGTAACTCGAAAAGCTTTGGTGTTGGGTGTATGTGTAAGCGTGTAGCCTCAAAAGAGAATGCACAGGAGAGTTTTCTCTCGAAAGAATATGTAAGAATACCACGTTATAAGGAAATATATTGCTGCAGAGTAAAGACAAATACATACGTATTGGAAACATATTATGAGAAGAAATAATGCATGGTACAAAATTTGCTTGTATCTCCTAAACAACACGTGGTAACTCAAAAAGATTTGGTGTGGCGTGCACGTCTAAATGTGTAGCCTCAAAAGAGAACCCACAGGAGAATTTTCTTACGTCAAAATTCGTCAGAAAACCACATTTTAAGGAAATCCCGCATCGTGCGAAATTATCCTGTTTTTCTTAATCAACACGTTGTAACTCGAAAAGCTTTGGTGGTGCGTGTATGTCTAAGCGTGTAGCCTCCAAAGAGAACGCACAGGATAGTTTTCTCTCGAAAGAATATGTAAGAATACCACGTTATAAGGAAATACAGTGTTGCAGAGTATAGACAAATATGTACTTATTGGAAACACTTTACGAGAAGAAATAACGCATCATGCAAAATTAGCTTGTATCTCCTAAACAACACGTTGCAACTCGAAAAGATTTGTTGTGGCGTGTACGACTAAACATGTAGCCTCAAAGGAGAACCCACAGGAGGGTTTTCTTTCGTCAAAATTTGTCAGAAAACCACGTTTTAAGGAAATCCTGCATCGTGCGAAATTATCTTGTTTTTCCTAAACAACATGTTGTAACTCGAAAAGCTTTGATGTTGCATATATGTCTAAGGGTGTAGCATCAAAAGAGAACGTACAGGAGAGTTTTCTCCCGTAAGAATATGTAGGAATACCACGTTATAAGGAAATACAATGTTGCAGAGTAAAGACAAATACATACTTATTGGAAACACTAAGCGTGTAGCCTCCAAAGAGAACGCACAGGATAGTTTTCTCTCGAAAGAATATGTAAGAATACCACGTTATAAGGAAATACAGTGTTGCAGAGTATAGACAAATATGTACTTATTGGAAACACTTTACGAGAAGAAATAACGCATCATGCAAAATTAGCTTGTATCTCCTAAACAACACGTTGCAACTCGAAAAGATTTGTTGTGGCGTGTACGACTAAACATGTAGCCTCAAAGGAGAACCCACAGGAGGGTTTTCTTTCGTCAAAATTTGTCAGAAAACCACGTTTTAAGGAAATCCTGCATCGTGCGAAATTATCTTGTTTTTCCTAAACAACATGTTGTAACTCGAAAAGCTTTGATGTTGCATATATGTCTAAGGGTGTAGCATCAAAAGAGAACGTACAGGAGAGTTTTCTCCCGTAAGAATATGTAGGAATACCACGTTATAAGGAAATACAATGTTGCAGAGTAAAGACAAATACATACTTATTGGAAACACTAAGCGTGTAGCCTCCAAAGAGAACGCACAGGATAGTTTTCTCTCGAAAGAATATGTGAGAATACCACGTTATTAGGAAATACAGTGTTGCAGAGTATAGACAAATATGTACTTATTGGAAACAACATGTTGCAACTCAAAAAGCTTTGGTGTTGCGTGTATGTCTAAGCGTGTAGCCTCAAAAGAGAACGCACAGGAGAGTTTTCTCTCGAAAGAATATGTAAGAATACCACGTTATAAGGGAATACAGTGTTGCAGAGTAAAGGATTTGGTGTGGCGTGTACGTCTAAACGTGCAGCCTCAAAAAAGAACCCACAGAAGAATTTTCTTTCGTCAAAATTTGTCAGAAAACCACGTTTTATGGAAATCCCGCATCATGCGAAATTATCTTGTTTTTCTTAAACAACACGTTGTAACTCGAAAAGCTTTGGTGTTGCGTGAATGTCTAAGCGTGTAGCCTCCAAAGAGAACGCACAGGAGAGTTTTCTCTCGAAAGAATATGTATGAATATCACGTTATAAGGAAATACAGTGTTGCAGAGTAGAGGCAAATACATACGTATTGGAAACACTTAAACTTTACGAGAATAAATAATTCATCTTTAAAAAATTAGCTTGTATCTCCTAAACAACAAGTTGTAACTCAAAAAGATTTGGTGTGGCGTGTACGTCTAAGGTGTAGCCTCAAAAGAGAATGCACAGGGGAGTTTTCTCCCGAAAGCATATGTAGGAATACCACATTATAAGGAAATACAGTGTTGCAGAATAAAGGCAAATACATACGTATTGGAAACACTTAAACATTACGAGACGAAATAACGCATCGTAAAAAAATTAGCTTGTATCTCCTAAACAACAAGTTGGAACTCAAAAAGATTTGGTGTCGCGTGTATGTCTAAACGTGTAGCCTCAAAAGAGAACCCACAGGACAATTTTCTTTCTTCAAAATTTGTCAGAAAACCACGTTTTATGGAAATCCCGCATCGTGAGAAATTATCTTGTTCTTCCGAAACAACACGTTGTAACTTGAAAAGCTTTGCTGTTGCTTGTATGTCTAAGCGTGTAGCCTCAAATGGGAATGCACAGGAGAGTTTTCTCTCGAAAAAATATGTAAGAATACCATGTTATAAGGAAATACAGTGTTGCTGAGTAAAGACAAATACTTACTTATTGGAAAAACTTTACGAGAAGAAATAACGCATCGTACAAAATTAGCTTGTATCTCCTAACCAACACGTTGTAACTTAAAAAGATTTTGTGTGGCCTGTACGTCTAAACGTGTAGTCTCAAAAGAGAACCCATAGTAGAATTTTCTTTGGTCAAAATTTGTCAGAAAACCACGTATTAAGGAAATTCCTAATCGTGCGAAATTATCTTGTTTTTCCTAAACAACACGTTTTAACGCGAAAAGCTTTGGTGTTGCGTGTATGTCTAAGTGTGTAGCCTCAAAAGAGGACACACAGGAGAGTTTTCTCTCGAAAGAAGATATAAGAATACCACGTTATAAGGAAATACAGTGTTGCAGACTAAAGGCAAATACGTACGTATTGGAAACACTTTAGAGAAGAAATAACGCATCTTACAAAATTAGCTTCTAGTTCCTAAACAACATGTTGTAACTTACTTCTCTTAAAGAGTTTCCAATAGGTACGTATTTGTCTTTACTCTGCAACACTGTATTTCCTTATAACGTGGTATTCTTACATATTCTTTCGAGAGAAAACTCTCCTGTTCGTTCTCTTTTGAGGCTACAAGCTTAGACATACATGCAACACCAAAGCTTTTCGAGTTACAACGTGTTGTTTAGGAAAAACAAGATAATATCGCAGGATGTGAGATTTCCTTAAAACGTGGTTTCCGACAAATTTTGATGAAAGAAAGTTCTCCTGTGGGTTCTCTTTTGAGGCTACACGTTTAAACGTACACCTCACACCAAATCTTTTCGAGTTACAAGGTGTTGTTAGGAGATAATTTTGTACGAATTTTTATTTCTTCTCTTAAAGTGTTTACAATATGTACGTATTTGTCTTTACTCTGCAACACTGTATTTCCTTATAACGTGGTATTCTTACATATTCTTTCGAAAGAAAACTCTCCTTGCATTCCCTTTAGAGGCTACACACTTAGACATACACGCAACACCAAAGCTTTTCGAGTTACAACGTGTTGTTTAGGAAAACAAGATAATTTCGCACGATGCGGAATTTCCTTAAAACGTGGTTTTCTGACAAATTTTGACGAAAGAAAACTCTCCTGTGGGTTCTCTTTTGAGGATACACGTTTAGACGTACACGCCACACCAAATCTTTTCGAGTTACAACATGTTGTTTAGGACCTACAAGCTAATTTTGCAAGATGCGTTATTTCTCTCATAAAGTGTTTCCAGTACGTACGTATTTGTCTTTACTCTGCTACACTGTATTTCCTTATAACGTGGTATTCTTACATATTCTTTCGAGATAAAACTATCCTGTGCGTTCTCTTTTGAGGTTACACGCTTAGACACACACGCAACACCAAAGCTTTTCGAGTTACAACGTGTTGTTTAGGAAAAACAAGATAATATCGCAGGATGCGAGATTTCCTTAAAACGTGGTTTCCGACAAATTTTGATGAAAGAAAGTTCTCCTGTGGGTTCTCTTTTGAGGCTACACGTTTAAACGTACACCTCACACCAAATCTTTTCGAGTTACAAGGTGTTGTTAGGAGATACAAGCTAATTTTGTATGATGAGTTATTTCTTCTCGTAAAGTGTTTCCAATATGTACTTATTTGTCTTTACTCTGCAAAATTGTATTTCCTTATAACGTGGTATTCTTAAATATTCTTTCGAGAGAAAACTCTCCTGTGCCTTCTCTTTTGAGGATCCATGCTTACCCATACACGCAACACCAAATCTTTTCGAGTTACAACATGTTGTTTAGGAAAAAGAAGATGATTTCGCACGATGCAGGATTTCCTTAAAACGAGGTTTTCTGAAAAATTTTGTCGAAAGAAAATTCTCCTGTGGGTTCTCTTTTGAGGCTACACGTTTAGACGTACATGCCACACCAAATCTTTTCGAATTACAACATGTTGTTTCGGAGATACAAGCATAATTTTGTAAGATGCGTTACTTCTTCTCGTAAAGTGTTTCCAATATGTAAGTACTTGTCTTTACTCTGCAACACTGTATTTCCTTATAACGTGGTATTCTTATATATTCTTACGAGAGAAAACTATCCTGTGCGTTCCCTTTTTAGGCTACACACTTAGACATACAGGCAACACCAAAGCTTTTCGAGTTACAACGTGTTGTTTATGAAAAACAAGATAATTTCGCACGATGCGGGATTTCCTTAAAACGTAGTTTTCTGAAACATTTTGACGAAAGATAATTCTTCAGTGGGTTCTCTTTTGAGGCTACACGTTTAGACGTACACGCCACACCAAATCCTTTCGATTTACCACGTGTTGTTTAGGAGATACAAGCTAATTTTGTATGATTCGTTATTTCTTCTCGTAAAGTGTTTCCAATAAGTACGTATTTGTCTTTACTCTGCAACACTGTATTTCCTTATAACGTTGTATTCTTACATATTCTTTCAAGAGAAAACTCTCCTGTGCGTTCTCTTTAGAGGCCATACGCTTAGACATACACGCAACGCCAAAGCTTTTCGAGTTACAATGTGTTGTTTAGGAAAAACAAGATAATTTCACAGGATGCGAGATTTCCATAAAACGTCGTTTTCTGAAAAATTTTGACGAAACAAAGTTCTCCTGTGGGTTCTCTTTTGAGACTACATGTGTAGAGGTACGAGTCACACCAAATCTTTTCGAGTTACAACTTGTTGTTTAGGAGATACAAGCTAATTTTTTTACGTTGCCTTATTTCTTCTCTTAAAGTGTTTCCAATAGTATTTGTCTTTACTCTGCAACACTGTATTTCCTTATAACGTGGTATTCTTACATATTCTTTCGAGCGAAAACTCTCCTGTGTGCTCTCTTTTGAGGCTACAGGCTTAGACATACACGCAACACCAAAGCTTTCCGAGTTACAACGTGTTGTTTAGGAAAAACAAGATAATTTCGTACGATGCGAGATTTCCTTAAAACTTGGTTTCTGACAAATTTTGATGAAAGAAGATTCTCCTGTGGGTTCTCGTTTGAGGCTACACTTTTAGACTTACACGTCACACCAAATCTTTTCCAGTTACAACGTGTTGTTTAGGAGATACAAGCTAATTTTGTACGATGCATTATTTCTTCTTGTAAAGTGTTTCCAATATGTACTTATTTGTCTTTACTCTGCAAAATTGTATTTCCTTATAACGTGATATTCTTACACCTTCTTTCGAGAGAAAATTCTCCTGTGCCTTCTCTTTTGAGGCTACACGCTGACACATACACGCAACACAAAAGCTTTTCGAGTTACAACGTGTTGTTTAGGAAAAACAAGATAATTTCGTACGATGTGAGATTTCCTTAAAACGTGGTTTCTGACAAATTTTGATGAAAGAAGATTCTCCTGTGGGTTCTCGTTTGAGGCTACACTTTTAGACTTACACGTCACACCAAATCTTTTCGAGTTACAACGTGTTGTTTAGGAGATACAAGCTAATTTTGTACGATGCGTTATTTCTTCTCGTAAAGTGTTTCCAATATGTACTTATTTGTTTTACTCTGCAAAATTGTATTTCCTTATAACGTGATATTCTTACATCTTCTTTCGAGAGAAAATTCTCCTGTGCCTTCTCTTTTGAGGCTACATGCTTACACATACACGCAACACAAAAGCTTTTCGAGTTACAACGTGTTGTTTAGGAAAAACAAGATAATTTCGTACGATGTGAGATTTCCTTAAAACGTGGTTTCTGACAAATTTTGATGAAAGAAGATTCTCCTGTCGGTTCTCGTTTGAGGCTACACTTTTAGACTTACACGTCACACAAAATCTTTTCGAGTTACAACGTGTTGTTTAGGAGATACAAGCTAATTTTGTACGATGCGTTATTTCTTCTCGTAAAGTGTTTCCAATATGTACTTATTTGTCTTTACTCTGCAAAATTGTATATCCTTATAACGTGATATTCTTACATATTCTTTCTAGAGAAAATTCTCCTGTGCCTTCTCTTTTGAGGCTACACGTTTACACATACACGCAACACCAAAGCTTTTCGAGTTACAACATGTTGTTTAGGAAAAAGAAGATGATTTCGCACGATGTGGCATTTCCTTAAAACGAGGTGTTCTGAAAAATTTTGAAGTAAGAAAATTCTCCTGTGGGTTCTCTTTTGAGGCTACACATTTAGACGTACATGCCACACCAAATCCTTTCGAGTTACCACGTGTTGTTTAGGAGATACAAGCTAATTTTGTACGATGCGTTATTTCTTCTTGTAAAGTGTTTCCGATACGTACTTATTTGTCTTTACTCTGCAACACTGTATTTCCTTATAACGTGGTATTCTTACATATTATTTCGAGGAAAAACTCTCCTGTGCGTTCTCTTTTGAGGCTACACGCTTAGACAAACATGCAACGCCAAAGATTTTCGAGTTACAATGTGTTGTTTAGGAAAAACAAGATAATTTGGCATGATGCGAGATTTCCATAAAACGTGGTTTTCTGACAAATTTTGACGAAAGAAAATTCTCCTGTGGGTTCTCTTTTGAGGCTACACGTTTAGATGTAGACGCCACACCAAATCCTTTCGAGTTACCACGTGTTGTTTAGGAGATACAAGCTAATTTTGTATGATGCGTTATTTCTTCTCGTAAAGTGTTTCCAATATGTACGTATTTGTCTTTACTCTGCAACACTGTATTTCCTTATAACGTTGTATTCTTTCATGTTCTTTCGAGAGAAAACTCTCCTGTGCATTCTCTTTAGAGGCTACATGCTCAGACATACACGCAACACCAAAGCTTTTCGAGTTACAACGTGTTGTTTAGGAAAAACAAGATAATTTTGCACGATGCGGGATTTCCTTAAAACGTGGTTTTCTGACAAATTTAGAAGAAAGAAAGTTCTCCTGTGTGTTCTCTTTTGAGGCTAAACGTGTAGACATACGAGCCACACGAAATATTTTTGAGTTACAACGTGTTGTTTAGGAGATACAAGCAAATATTGTACAATGCGTTATTTCTTCTCATATAGTGTTTCCAATACGTACTTATTTGTCTTTACTCTGCAACACTGTATTTCCTTATAACGTGGTATTCTTACATATTCTTTCGAGGGAAAACAATCCTGTGCATTCTCTTTTGAGGTTACACGCTTAGACAAACACGCAACGCCAAAGCTTTTGGAGTCACAACGTGTTGTTTAGGAAAAACAAGATAATTTCGCACGATACGAGATTTCCATTAAACGTGGATTTCTGAAAAATTTTGACAAAACAAAGTTCTCCTGTGGGTTCTCTATTGAGGCTGCACGTGTAGAGGTACGAGCCACACCAAATCTTTTCGAGTTACTACGTGTTGTTTAGGAGATACAAGCTAATTTTCTAGGATGCGATATTTCTTCTCTTAAAGTGTTTCCAATACGTACGTAGTTGTCTTTACTCTGCAACACTGTATTTCCTTATAACGTAGTATTCTTACATATTCTTTCGAGAGAAAACTCTCCTGTGCGTTCTCTTTTGAGGCTACACGCGTAGACATACACGCAACACCAAAGCTTTTCGAGTTACAACGTGTTGTTTAGGAAAAACAAGATAATTTCGCACGATGCGACACTTCCTTAAAACGTGGTTTCTGACAAATTTTGATGAAAGAAAATTCTCCTGTGGGTTCTCGTTTGAGGCTACACGCGTAGACATCCACGCAACACCAAAGCTTTTCGAGTTACAATGTGTTGTTTAGGAAAAACATGATAATTTCGCACGATGCGAGACTTCCTTAAAACGTGGTTTCTGACAAATTTTGATGAAAGAAAATTCTCCTGTGGGTTCTCGTTTGAGGCTACACTGTTAGACGTACACGTCACAACAAATCTTTTTGAGTTACAACGTGTTGTTTAGGAGATACAAGATAATTTTGTAAGATGCGCTATTTCTTCTCGTAAAGTGTTTCCAATATGTACTTATTGGTCTTTACTCTGCAAAATTGTATTTCCTTATAATGTGGTATTCTT
The DNA here is from genome assembly GCF_947179515.1 of Apodemus sylvaticus. NCBI lineage: Eukaryota > Metazoa > Chordata > Mammalia > Rodentia > Muridae > Apodemus > Apodemus sylvaticus. Next base: position 537,009 of record NW_026263364.1, read on the forward strand.
ACATATTCTTTCGAGAGAATACTCTCCAGTGCCTTCTCTTTTGAGGCTCCACGCTTACACATACACGCAACACCATAGCTTTTCGAGTTACAACATGTTGTTTAGGAAAAAGAAGATGATTTCGCACGATGCGGGATTTCCTTAAAACGTGGTTTTCTGAAAAATTTTGAATAAAGAAAATTCTCCTGTGGGTTCTCTTTTGAGGCTACACGTTTAGACGTACACGCCACACCAAATCCTTTCGAGTTACCACGTGTTGTTTAGGAGATACAAGCTAATTTTTTACGATGCATTATTTCTTCTCGTAAAGTGTTTCCAATACGTACTTATTTGTCTTTAATCTGCGACACTGTATTTCCTTATAACATAGTATTCTTACATATTATTTCGAGGGAAAACTCTCCTGTGCGTTCTCTTTTGAGGGGACACGCTTAGACAAACACGCAACGCCAAAGCTTTTCGAGTTACAATGTGTTGTTTAGGAAAAACAAGATAATTTAGCACGATGCGAGATTTACATAAAATGTGGTTTTCTGAAAAATTTTGACGAAAGAAAGTTCTCCTGTGGGTTCTCTTTTGTGGCTACTCGTGTAGAGGTACGAGCCACACCAAATCTTTTCGAATTACAACGTGTTGTTTAGGAGATATAAGCTAATTTTTTACGATGCGTTAATTCTTCTCGTAAAGTGTTTCCAATAAGTACATATTTGTCTTTACACTGCAACATTATATTTCCTTATAACGTGGTATTCTTACATATTCCTTCGAGGGAAAACTATCCTGTGCGTTCCCTTTTAAGGCTACACACTTAGACATACAGGCAACACCAAAGCTTTTCGAGTTACAACGTGTTGTTTATGGAAAACAAGATAATTTTGCACGATGCGGGATTTCCTTAAAACGTGGTTTTCTGACAAATTTTGATGAAAGAAAATTCTCCTGTGGCTTCTCTTTTGAGGCTACACGTTTAGACGTGCACGCCACACCAAATCCTTTCGAGTAACCACGTGTTGTTTAAGAGATACAAGCTAATTTTGTATGATGCGTTATTTCTTTTCGTAAAGTGGTTCCAATACGTATGTATTTGTCTTTACTCTGCAACAGTGTATTTCCTTATAACGTTGTATTCTTACATGTTCTTTCGAGAGAAAACTCTCCTGTGCATTCTCTTTAGAGGCTACATGCTCAGACATACACGCAACACCAAAGCTTTTCGAGTTACAACGTGTTGTTTAGGAAAAACAAGATAATTTTGCACGATGCGGGATTTCCTTAAAACATGGTTTTCTGACAAATTTTGACGAAAGAAAGTTCTCCTGTGGGTTCTCTTTTGAGGCTACACGTGTAGCCGTACGAGCCACACCAAATAATTTTGAGATACAACGTGTTGTTTATGAGATACAAGCAAATATTGTACGATGCACTATTTCTTCGCATAAAGTGTTTCCCATACATACATATTTGTCTATACTCTGCAACACTGTATTTCCTTATAACATGGTATTCTTACATATTCTTTCGAGGGATAATTCTCCTGTGCATTCTCTTTTGAGGCTACACGATTAGACAAACACGCAACACCAAAGCTTTTCGAGTTACAACATGTTGATTAGGAAAAAGAAGATGATTTCGCACGATGCGGTATTTCCTAAAAACCTGGTTTTCTGAAAAATTTTGACGAAAGAAAATTCTCCTGTGGGTTCTCTTTTGAGGCTACATATTTAGACGTACACGTCACACCAAATCTTTTCGAGTTACAACGTGTTGTTTAGGACATACAAGCTAATTTTTTTTATAATGCGTTAATTCTCGTAAAGTGTTTCCAATACGTACGTATTTGTCTTTACTCTGCAACACTGTATTTCCTTATAACGTGGTATTCTTACATATTCTTTCGAGAGAAAACTATTCTGTGCATTCCCTTTTGAGGCTAAACACTTAGACATACTGGCAACACCAAAGCTTTTTGAGTTACAACGTGTTGTTTATAAAAAACAAGATAATTTCGCACGATGCCTGATTTCCTTAAAACATGGTCTTCTGACAAATTTTGATGAACGAAAATTATTCTGTTGGTTCTCTTTTGAAGCTTCACGTTTAGATGTGCACGCCACACCTAATCCTTTCGAGTTGCCACGTGTTGTTTAGGAGATACAAGCTAATTTTGTACGATGCTTTATTTCTTCTCCTAAAGTGTTTCCAATACGTACGTATTTGTCTTTACTCTGCAACACTGTATTTCCTTATAACGTGGTATTCTTACATATTCTTTCGATAGAAAACTATCCTGTGCGTTCCCTTTTGAGGCTACACACTTAGACATACAGGCAACATCAAAGCTTTTCGACTTACAATGTGTTGTTTATGAAAAACAAGATAATTTCGCACGATGCAGGATTTCCTTAAAACGTGGTGTTCTGACAAATTTTGACGAAAGAAAATTCTCCTGTGGGTACTCTTTTGACGCTACACGTTTAGAGGTACACGCCACACCGAATCCTATCGAGTTACCACGTGTTGTTTAGGAGATACAAGCTAATTTTGTACGATGCTTTATTTCTTCTCGTAAAGTGTTTCCAAACTTACGTATTTGTCTTTACTCTGCAACACTGTATTTCCTTATAATGTTCAATTCTTACATGTTCTTGCGAGAGAAAACTTTCCTGTGCATTCTCTTTAGAGGCGACATGGTCACACATACACGCAACACCAAAGCTTTTCGAGTTACAACGTGTTGTTTAGGAAAAACAAGATAATTTTGCACGATGCAGATATCCTTAAAACGTGGTTTTCTGACAAATTTTGACGAAAGAAAGTTTTCCTGTGCATTGTCTTTTGAGGCTACAGGTTTAGATGTACATGCCACACCAAATCTTTTTGAGTTACAACTTGTTGTTTAGGAGATACAAGCAAATTTTTTACGATGCGTTATTTCTTCTTGTAAAGTGTTTCCAATACATAAGTATTTGTCTTTACTCTACAACACTGTATTTCCTTATAATGTGGTATTCTTACATATTCTTTCAAGAGAAAACTCTCCTGTGAGTTCTATTTTGAGGCTACACGCTTAGACATACACGCAACACCAAAGCTTTTCGAGTTACAACGTGTTGTTTAGGAGATACAAGTTAATTTTGTACGATGCGTTATTTCTTCTCGTAAAGTGTTTCCAATATGTACTTAATTGTCTTTACTCTGCAACACTGTATTTCCTTATAACGTGGTATTCTTACATATTCTTTCGAGGGAAAACTCTCCTGTGTGTTCTCTTTTGGGCTACACACTTAGACATACACACAACGCCAAAGCTTTTCGAGTTACAACGTGTTGTTTAGGAAAAACAAGATAATTTCGCACGATGCGAGATTTCCATAAAACGTGGTTTTCTGAAAAATTTTGACGAAAGAAAGTTCTCCTGTGGGTTCTCTTTTGAGGCTACATGTTTAGACGTACACGTCACACCAAATCTTTTCGAGTTACAACGTGTTGTTTAGGAGGTACAAGCTAATTTTTTACGATGCGTTATTTTTTCTCATAAAGTGTTTCCAATAAGTACTTATTTGTCTTCACTCTGCAAAATTGTATTTCATTATAACGTGGTATTCTTGCATATTCTTTCGAGAGAAAACTCTCCTGTGCCTTCTCTTTTGAGGCTCCACACTTACACATACACGCAACACCAAAGCTTTTCGAGTTACAACATGTTGTTTAGGAAAAAGAAGATGATTTCGCATGATGCGGGATTTCCTTAAAACGTGGTTTTCTGAAAAATATTGACAAAAGAAAATTCTCCTGTGGGTTCTCTTTTGAGGCTACACGTTTAGACGTACATGCCACACCAAATCTTGTTGAGTTACAACGTGTTGTTTAGGAGATACAAGCTAATTTTTTACCATGTGTTTATTCTTCTCGTAAAGTGTTTCCAACATATACGTATTTGTCTTTACTCTGCAACATTGTATATCCTTATAACGTGGTATTCTTACATATTCTTTCGATAGAAAACTATCCTGTGCGTTCCCTTTTGAGGCTACACACTTAGACATACAGGCAACATCAAAGCTTTTCGAGTTACAACGTGTTGTTTATGAAAAACAAGATAATTTCACACGATGCGGGATTTCCTTAAAACGTGGTGTTCTGACAAATTTTGACGAAAGAAAATTCTCCTGTGGGTACTCTTTTGACGCTACACGTTTAGAGGTACACGCCACACCAAATTCTATCGAGTTACTACGTGTTGTTTAGGAGATACAAGCTAATTTTGTACGATGCTTTATTTCTTCTCGTAAAGTGTTTCCAAACTTACGTATTTGTCTTTACTCTGCAACACTGTATTTCCTTATAATGTTGAATTCTTACATGTTCTTGCGAGAGAAAACTTTCCTGTTCATTCTCTTTAGAGGCTACATGCTCACACATACACGCAACACCAAAGCTTTTCGAGTTACAACATGTTGTTTAGGAAAAACAAGATAATTTTGCACGATGCAGATATCCTTAAAACGTGGTTTTCTGACAAATTTTGACGAAAGAAAGTTCTCCTGTGCATTGTCTTTTGAGGCTACAGGTTTAGACATACATGCCACACCAAATTTTTTTGAGGTACAACCTGTTGTTTAGGAGATACAAGCAAATTTTTTACGATGCGTTATTTCTTCTTGTAAAGTGTTTCCAATACATAAGTATTTGTCTTTACTCTACAACACTGTATTTCCTTATAACGTGGTATTCTTACATATTCTTTCAAGAGAAAACTCTCCTGTGAGTTCTCTTTTGAGGCTACACGCTTAGACATACACGCAACACCAAAGCTTTTCGAGTTACAACGTGTTGTTTAGGAGATACAAGTTAATTTTGTACGATGCGTTATTTCTTCTCGTAAAGTGTTTCCAATATGTACTTAATTGTCTTTACTCTGCAACACTGTATTTCCTTATAACGTGGTATTCTTACATATTCTTTCGAGGGAAAACTCTCCTGTGCGTTCTCTTTTGGGCTACACACTTAGACATACACACAACGCCAAAGCTTTTCGAGTTACAACGTGTTGTTTAGGAAAAACAAGATAATTTCGCACGATGCGAGATTTCCATAAAACGTGGTTTTCTGAAAAAATTTGACGAAAGAAAGTTCTCCTGTGGGTTCTCTTTTGAGGCTACACGTTGAGACATACACGTCACACCAAATCTTTTCAAGTTACAACGTGTTGTTTAGGAGATACAAGCTAATTTTGTATGATGCGTTATTTCTTCTCATAAAGTGTTTCCAATAAGTTCTTATTTTCTTTACTCTGCAAAATTGTATTTCCTTATAACGTGGTATTCTTGCATATTCTTTCGAGAGAAAACTCTCCTGTGCTTTCTCTTTTGAGGCTCCACACTTACACATACACGCAACACCAAAGCTTTTCGAGTTACAACATGTTGTTTAGGAAAAAGAAGATGATTTCGCATGATGCGGGATTTCCTTAAAACGTCGTTTTCTGAAAAATTTTGACAAAAGAAAATTCTCCTGTGGGTTCTCTTTTGAGGCTACACGTTTAGACGTACATGCCACACCAAATCTTGTCGAGTTACAACGTGTTGTTTAGGAGATACAAGCTAATTTTTTACGATGTGTTTATTCTTCTCGTAAAGTGTTTCCAACACATACGTATTTGTCTTTACTCTCCAACATTGTATATCCTTATAACGTGGTATTCTTACATATTCTTTCGATAGAAAACTATCCTGTGCGTTCCCTTTTGAGGCTACACACTTAGACATACAGGCAACATCAAAGCTTTTCGACTTACAATGTGTTGTTTATGAAAAACAAGATAATTTCGCACGATGCAGGATTTCCTTAAAACGTGGTGTTCTGACAAATTTTGACGAAAGAAAATTCTCCTGTGGGTACTCTTTTGACGCTACACGTTTAGAGGTACACGCCACACCGAATCCTATCGAGTTACCACGTGTTGTTTAGGAGATACAAGCTAATTTTGTACGATGCTTTATTTCTTCTCGTAAAGTGTTTCCAAACTTACGTATTTGTCTTTACTCTGCAACACTGTATTTCCTTATAATGTTCAATTCTTACATGTTCTTGTGAGAGAAAACTTTCCTGTGCATTCTCTTTAGAGGCGACATGGTCACACATACACGCAACACCAAAGCTTTTCGAGTTACAACGTGTTGTTTAGGAAAAACAAGATAATTTTGCACGATGCAGATATCCTTAAAACGTGGTTTTCTGACAAATTTTGACGAATGAAAGTTTTCCTGTGCATTGTCTTTTGAGGCTACAGGTTTAGATGTACATGCCACACCAAATCTTTTTGAGTTACAACTTGTTGTTTAGGAGATACAAGCAAATTTTTTACGATGCGTTATTTCTTCTTGTAAAGTGTTTCCAATACATAAGTATTTGTCTTTACTCTACAACACTGTATTTCCTTATAATGTGGTATTCTTACATATTCTTTCAAGAGAAAACTCTCCTGTGAGTTCTATTTTGAGGCTACACGCTTAGACATACACGCAACACCAAAGCTTTTCGAGTTACAACGTGTTGTTTAGGAGATACAAGTTAATTTTGTACGATGCGTTATTTCTTCTCGTAAAGTGTTTCCAATATGTACTTAATTGTCTTTACTCTGCAACACTGTATTTCCTTATAACGTGGTATTCTTACATATTCTTTCGAGGGAAAACTCTCCTGTGCGTTCTCTTTTGGGCTACACACTTAGACATACACACAACGCCAAAGCTTTTCGAGTTACAACGTGTTGTTTAGGAAAAACAAGATAATTTCGCACGATGCGAGATTTCCATAAAACGTGGTTTTCTGAAAAATTTTGACGAAAGAAAGTTCTCCTGTGGGTTCTCTTTTTTTTTTCTTTTTTTTTATTCGATATAATTTATTTACATTTCAAATGATTTCCCCTTTTCTAGCCCCCCACTCCCCAAAGTCCCTTAAGTCCCCTTCTCTTTCCCTGTCCTCCCACCTACCCCTTCCCACTTCCCTGTTCTGGTTTTGCTGAATACTGTTTCACTGAGTCTCTCCAGAACCAGGGGCCAGTCCTCCTTTCTCCTTGTACCTCATTTGATGTGTGGATTATGTTTTCGGTATTCCAGTTTTCTAGGTTAATAAGTGAGTGCATACCATGATTCACCTTTTGAGTCTGGGTTACCTCACTTAGTATGATGTTCTCTAGCTCCATCCATTTGCCTAAGAATTTCATGAATTCATTGTTTCTAATGGCTGAATAGTACTCCATTGTGTAGATATACCACATTTTTTGTATCCTCTCTTCTGTTGAGGGATACCTGGGTTCTTTCCAGCATCTGGCAATTATAAATAGGGCTGCTATGAACATAGTAGAGCATGTATCCTTATTATATGGTGGGGAATCCTCTGGGTATATGCCCAGGAGTGGTATAGCAGGATCTTCTGGAAGTGAGGTGCCCAGTTTTGGAGGAACCGCCAGACTGATTTCCAGAGTGGTTGTACCAATTTGCAGTCCCACCAGCAGTGGAGGAGTGTTCCTCTTTCTCCACACCCTCTCCAACACCTGCTGTCTCCTGAATTTTTAATCTTAGCCATTCTGACTGGTGTAAGATGAAATCTCAGGGTTGTTTTGATTTGCATTTCCCTAATGACTAATGAAGTTGAGCATTTTTTAAGATGCTTCTCCGCCATCCGAAGTTCTTCAGGTGTGAATTCTTTGTTTAACTCTGTACCCCATTTTTTAATTGGATTGTTCGGTTTTCTGGAGTCTAACTTCTTGAGTTCTTTATATATATTGGATATTAGCCCTCTATCTGATGTAGGATTGGTGAAGATCTTTTCCCAATTTGTTGGTTGCCGATTTGTCCTCTTGATGGTGTCCTTTGCCTTACAGAAACTTTGTAACTTTATGAGGTCCCATTTGTCAATTCTTGCTCTTAGAGCATACGCTATTGGTGTTCTGTTCAGAAACTTTCTCCCTGTACCGATGTCCTCAACGGTCTTCCCCAGTTTCTTTTCTATTAGCTTCAGAGTGTCTGGCTTTATGTGGAGGTCCTTGATCCATTTGGATTTGAGCTTAGTACAAGGAGACAAGGATGGATCAATTCGCATTCTTCTGCATGCTGACCTCCAGTTGAACCAGCACCATTTGTTGAAAAGGCTATCTTTTTTCCATTGGATGTTTTCAGCCTCTTTGTCAAGGATCAAGTGGCCATAGGTGTGTGGTTTCATTTCTGGATCTTCATGGGTTCCCTTTTGAGGCTACACGTTGAGACATACACGTCACACCAAATCTTTTCAAGTTACAACGTGTTGTTTAGGAGATACAAGCTAATTTTATACGATGCGTTATTTCTTCTCATAAAGTGTTTCCAATAAGTACTTATTTGTCTTTACTCTGCAAAATTGTATTTCCTTATAACGTGGTATTCTTGCATATTCTTTCGAGAGAAAACTTTCCTGTGCCTTCTCTTTTGAGGCTCCTCACTTACACATACACGCAACACCAAAGCTTTTCGAGTTACAACATGTTATTTAGGAAAAAGAAGATGATTTCGCATGATGCGGGATTTCCTTAAAACGTGGATTTCTGAAAAATTTTGAAGAAAGAAAATTCTCCTGTGGGTTCTCTTTCGAGGCTACACGTTTAGACGTACATGCCATACCAAATCTTTTCGAGTTACAATGTGTTGTTTAGGAGATACAAGCTAATTTTTTTCGATGCGTTAATTCGTCTCGTAAAGTGTTTCCAGTACGTATTTGTCTTTACTCTGCAACATTGTATTTCCTTATAACGTGGTATTCTTACATATTCTTTCTAGAGAAAACTATCCTGTGCGTTCTCTTTTGAGGTTACATGCTTAGACACACACGCAACACCAAAGCTTTTCGAGTTACAACGTGTTGTTTAGGAAAAACAAGATAATTTCGCACGATGCGAGATTTCCTTAAAACCTGGTTTCTGACAAATTTTGATGAAAGAAAATTCTCTTGTGGGTTCTCTGTTGAGGCTACACCTTTAGACGTACATGTCACACCAAATCTTTTCGAGTTACAACGTGTTGTTTAGGAGATACAAGCTAATTTTGTACGATGTGTTATTTCTTCTCGTAAAGGGTTTCCAATATGTACTTATTTGTCTTTACTCTGCAAAATTGTATTTCCTTATAACGTGGTATTCTTACATAATCTTTCAAGAAAAAACTCTCCTGTGCCTTCTCTTTTGAGGCTACACGCTTACACATACACGCAACACCAAAGCTTTTCGAGTTACAACATGTTGTTTAGGAAAAAGTAGATGATTTCGCACGATGCGGGATTTCCTTGAAGTGTGGTTTTCTGAAAAATTTTGACGAAAGAAAATTCTCCTGTGGGTTCCCTTTTGAGGCTACACGTTTAGACGAACATGCCACACCAAATCTTTTCGAGTTACAACGTGTTGTTTCGGAGATACAAGCTAATTTTGTAGGATGTGTTAATTATTCTCATAAAGTGTTTCCAAGACTTACATATTTGTCTTTACTCTGCAACACTGTATTTCCTTATAACTTGGTAGTCTTACATATTCTTTCGAGAGAAAACTATCCCGTGCTTTCACTTTTGCGGCTACACACTTAGACAAAGAGGCAACACCAAACCTTTTCGAGTTACAACGTGTTGTTAATGAAAAACAAGATAATTTCGCACGATGCAGGATTTCCTTAAAACGTAGTTTTCTGAAAAATTTTGACGAAAGAAAATTCTTCAGTGGGTATTCTTTTGAGGCTACATGTTTAGACGTACATGCCACACCAATTCCTTTCGAGTTACCACGTGTTGTTTAGGAGATACAAGCTAATTTTGTATGATGCGTTATTACTTCTCGTAAAGTGTTTCCAATATGTACGTATTTGTCTTTACTCTGCAACACTTTATTTCCTTATAACGTGGTATTCTTACATATTGTTTCGAGAGAAAACTCCACTGTGCATTCTCTTTAGAGGCTACACACTTAGACATACACGCAACGCCAAAGCTTTTCGAGTTACAATGTGCTGTTTAGGATAAACAAGATAATTTCGCACGATGCGAGATTTCCATAAAACGTGGTTGTCTGAAAAATGTTGACGAAAGAAAGTTCTCCTGTGGATTTTCTTTTGAGGCTACACATGTAGAGGTACGAGCCACACCAAATCTTTTCGAGTTATAATGTGTTGTTTAGGAGATACAAGCTAATTTTGTACGATGCATTATTTCTTCTCTTAAAGTGTTTCCAATACTATTTGTCTTTACTCTGCAACACTGTATTTCCTTATAACGTGGTATTTTTACATATTCTTTCGAGAGAAAACTCTCCTGTGAGTTCTCTTTTGAGGCTACACGCTTAGACATACACGCAACACCAAAGGTTTTCGAGTTACAACGTGTTGTTTAGGAAAAACAAGATAATTTCGCACGATGCGAGATTTCCTTAAAACGTGGTTTCTGACAAATTTTGATGAAATAAAATTCTCCTGTGGGTTCTCTTTTGAGGCTACACTTTTAGACGTACACGTCACACCAAATCTTTTCAAGTTACAACGTGTTGTTTAGGAGATACAAGGTAATTTTGAACGATGCGTTATTTCTTCTCGTAAAGTGTTTCCAATATGTACTTATTTGTCTTTACTCTGCAAAATTGTATTTCCTTATAACGTGGTATTCTTACATATTCTTTCGAGAGAAAACTATCCTTTGCCTTCTCTTTTGAGGCTCCACGCTTGCACATACACGCAACACCAAAGCTTTTCGAGTTACAACATGTTGTTTAGGAAAAAGAAGATGATTTCGCACGATGCGGGATTTCCTTAAAACGTGATTTTCTGAAAATTTTTGAAGAAATGAAATTCTCCTGTAGGTTCTCTTTTGAGGCTACACGTTTAGAAATACATGCCACACCAAATCTTTTCGAGTTACAACGTGTTGTTTAGGAGTTTCAAGCTAATTTTTTACGATACGTTAATTCTTCTCGGAAAGTGTTTCCAATACGTACGTATTTGTCTTTACTCTGCAACATTGTATTTCCTTATAACGTGGTATTCTTACATATTCTTTCTAGAGAAAACTATCCTGTGCGTTCTCTTTTGAGGTTACACACTTAGACATACACGCAACACCAAAGATTTTTGAGTTATAACATGTTATTTAGGAAAAACAAGATAATTTCGCACGATGCGATATATCCTTAAAACGTGGTTACTGACAAATTTTGATGAAAGAAAATTCTCTTGTGGGTTCCCTTTTGAGGCTACACGCTTAGACGTACACGTCACACAAAATCTTTTCGAGTTACAACGTGTTGTTTAGGAGATATAAGCTAATTTTTTATGATGCGTTATGTCTTCTTGTAAAGTGTTTCCAATATGTACTTTTTTGTCTTTACTCTGCAAAATTGTATTTCCTTATAACGTGGTATTCTTACATATTCTTTCAAGAGAAAACTCTCCTGTGCCTTCTCTATTGAGGCTCCACGCTTACACATACACGCAACACCAAAGCTTTTCGAGTTACAACATGTTGCTTAGGAAAAAGAAGATGATTTCGCACGATGCGGGATTTCCTTAAAACGTGGTTTTCTGAAAAAATTTGAAGAAAGAAAATTCTCCTGTGGGTTCTCTTTTGAGGCTACACATTTAGACGTACACGGCACACCAAATCTTTTCGAGTTACAACGTGTTGTTTCGGAGATACAAGCTAATTTTTTAAGATGTGTTACTTCTGCTCGTAAAGTTTTCCAATACGTACTTATTTGTCTTTACTCTGCAACACTGTATTTCCTTATAACATGGTATTCTTACATATTCTTTTGAGGGAAACGTCTCCTGTGCGTTCTCTTTTGGGCTACACGCTTAGACATACACGCAACACCAAAGCTTTTCGAGTTACAACGTGTTGTTTATGAAAAAGAAGATAATTTCGCACGATGCGGGATTTCCTTAAAACGTGGTTTTCTGACAAATTTTGACGAAAGAAAATTCTCCTGTGGGTTCTCTTTTGAGGCTTCACGTTTAGAAGTGCATGCCACACCAAATCCTTTCGAGTTACCACGTGTTGTTTAGGAGATACAAGCTAATTTTGTACAATGCGTTATTTCTTCTCATAAAGTGTTTCCAATATGTACGTATTTGTCTTTATTCTGCAACACTGTATTTCCTTATAACATGGTATTCTTACAGGTTCTGTCGAGAGAAAACTATCCAGTGCGTTCCCTTTTGAGGCTACACACGTAGACATACAGGCAACACCAAAACTTTTCGAGTTACAACGTGTTGTTTATGAAAAACAAGATAATTTCGCACGATGCGGGATTTCCTTAAAACGTGGTGTTCTGACAAATTTTGACGAAAGAAAATTCTCCTGTTGGTTCTCTTTTGAGGCTACACGTTTAGACGTGCACGCCACACCAAATCTTTTCGAGTTACCACATGTTGTTTAGGAGATACAAGCTAATTTTTTACGATGCGTTATTTCTTCTCGTAAAGTGTTTCCAATAAGTATTTGTCTTTACTCTGAAACACTGTATTTCCTTATAACGTTGTATACTTACATGTTCTTTCGAGAGAAAAATCTCCTGTGCGTTCTCTTAAGTGGCTACACGCATAGACATACAGGCAACACCAAAGCTTTGCGAGTTACAACTTGTTGATTAGGAAAAACAAGATAATTTTGCACGATGCGGGATATCCTTAAAACATGGTTTTCTGACAAATTTTGACGAAAGAAAGTTCTCCTGTGGGTTCTCTTTTGAGGCTACATTTTTAGACGTACGAGCCACACCAAATCTTTTTGAGTTACAACATGTTGTTTAGGAGATACAAGCAAATTTTTTACGATGCGTTATTTCTTCTCCTAAAGTGTTTCCAATATGTACTTATTTGTCTTTACTCTGCAACACTGTATTTCCTTATAACGTGGTATTCTTACATATTCTTTCGAGAGAAAACTCTCCTGTGCGTTCTTTTTTGAGGCTACACGCTTAGACAAACACTCAACACCAAAGCTTTTCAAGTTACACCGTGTTGTTTAGGAAAAAACAAGATAATTTTGCAAGATGCGCGATTTCCTTAAAACGTGTTTTCTGACAAATTTTGATGAAAGAAAATTCTCCTGTGAGTTCTCTTTTGAGGCTACACGTTTAGACGTACACGTCACACCAAATCTTTTCGAGTTACAACGTGTTGTTTAGGAGATACAATCTAACTTTTTAAGATGCGTTATTTCTTCTCATAAAGTGTGTCCAATACGTACTTATTTGTCTTTACTCTGCAACACTGTATTTCCTTATAACGTGGTATTCTTACATATTCTTTCGAGAGAAAACTCTCTTGTGTGTTCTCTTTTGAGGCTACAGGCTTAGACATACACGCAGCACCAAAGCTTTTCGAGTTACAACGTGTTGTTTAGGACAAACAAGATAATTTCCACGATGCGGGATTTCCATAAAACGTGGTTTTCTGACAAATTTTGACGAAAGAAAATTCTCCTGTGAGTTCTCTTTTGAGGCTGCACGTTTAGACGTACACTCCATACCAAATCTTTTCGAGTTACATCGTGTTGTTTAGGAGATACAAGCTAATTTTGTACGATGCTTTATTTCATCTCGTAAAGTGTTTACAATACATACGTATTTGTCTTTACTCTGCAACACTGTATTTCCTTATAACGTGGTATTCTTATATATTCTTTCGAGAGAAAACTCTCCTGTGCGTTCTCTTTTGAGGCCACACGTTTAGACATACACGCAACACCAAAGCTTTTCGAGTTACAATGTGTTGTGTAGGAAAAACAAGATAATTTCGCACAATGCGGGATTTCCTTAAAACAGGTTGTAATTCCAAAAGCTTTGGTGTTGCGTGTATGTCTAAGCATGTAGCCTCTAAAGAGAACGCACAGGAGAGTTTTTCTCTCGGAAGAATATGCAAGATTACCACGTTATAAGGAAATAGAGTGTTGCAGAGTAAAGGAAAATACATACGTATTGGAAACATTTAACCTTTATGAGAAGAAATAACGCATCTTAAAAAATTAGCTTGTATCTCCTAACCAACACGTTATAACTCGAAAGGATTTGGTGTGGCATGTAAGTCTAAACGTGTAGCCTCAAAAGAGAACCCACAGGAGAATTTTCTTTCTTCAAAATTTGTCAGAAAACCACGTTTTAAGGAAATCCCGCATCGTGCGAAATTATCTTGTTTTTTCGAAACAACACGTTGTAACTCAAAAAGCTTTGTTGTTGCGTCTATGTCTAAGCGTGAAGCCTCAAAAGAGAATGCAAAGCAGAGTTTTTTCTCGAAAGAATATGTAAGAATACCACGTTATTATGAAACACAGTGTTGTAGAGTAAAGACAAATACTTATTGGAAAAACTTTAGGAGAAGAAATAACGCATCGTAAAACATTAGCTTGTATCTCCTAAACAACACGTTTTAACTTAAAAAGATTTGGTGTGGCCTGTACATCTAAACGTGTAGCCTCAAAAGAGAACCCACAGGAGAATTTTCTTTCGTCAAAATTTTCCAGAAAACCACGTTTTAAGGAAATCCCGCATCGTGCGCAATTATCTTGTTTTTCCTAAACAACACGTTGTAACTCAAAAAGCTTTGGTGGTGCGTGTATGTCTAAGCGTGTAGCCTCAAAAGATAACGCACAGGAGAGATTTCTCTTGAAAGAATATCTAAGAATATCACGTTATAAGGAAATACAGTGTTGCAGAGTAAAGGCAAATACGTACGTATTGGAAACACTTTACGAGAAGAAATAAAGCAACGTACAAAATTAGCTTGTATCTCCTAAACAACACGTTGTAACTCAAAAAGATTTGGTGTGGCGTGTAGGTCTAAACGTGTAGCCTCAAAAGAGAACCCACAGCAGAATTTTCTTTCTTCAAAATTTTTCAGAAAACCACGTTTTATGGAAATCCCGCATCTTGCGAAATTATCTTGTTTTTCCTAAACAACATGTTGTAACTCGAAAAGCTTTGATGTTGAGTGTATGTCTAAGCGTGTAGCCTCAAAAGAGAACGCACAGCAGAGTTGTTTCTCGATAGAATTTGTAAGAATACCACGTTATAAGGAAATAGAGTGTTTCAGAGTAAAGACAAATACATATGTATTGGAAACCCATAAACTTTACGAGATGAAATAAAGCATCGTACAAAATTAGCTTGTATCTCCTAAACAACACGTTGTAACTCGAAAAGATTTGATGTGGCGTGTACGTCTAAACGTGTAGCCTCAAAAGAGAACCCACAGGAGAATTTTCTTTCGTCAAAATTTTTCAGAAAACCACGTTTTAAGGAAATCCCGCATAGTGCGAAATTATCTTGTTTTTCCTAAACAACACGTTGTAACTCGAAAAGTTTTGGTGTTGCGTGTATGTCTAAGCGTGTAGCCTCAAAAGAGAACGCACAGGTGAGTTTTTCCTCGATAGAATTTGTAAGAATACCACGTTATAAGGAAATACAGTGTTGCAGTGTAAAGACAAATACGTATTTATTGGAAACCCATAAATTTTACGAGATGAAATAAAGCACCGTACAAAATTAGCTTGTATCTCCTAAACAACACGTTGTAACTCGAAATGATTTGTTGTGGCGTGTACGCCTAAACGTGTAGCCTCAAAAGAGAACCCACAGGACAATTTTCTTTCGTCAAAATTTGTCAGAAAACCACGTTTTAAGGAAATCCCGCATCATGAGAAATTATCTTGTTCTTCCTAAACAACACGTTTTAACTCGAAAAGCTTTGGTGTTTGGTGTATGTCTAAGCGTGTAGCCCCAAAAGAGAACGCACAGGAGAGTTTTCTCTCGAAAGAATATGTAAGAATACCACGTTATAAGGAAATAGAGTGTGGCAGAATAAAGACAAATACGTACGTATTGGAAGCACTTTATGAGAGAAATAACGCATCTTGCAAAATTAGCTTGTATGTCCTAAACAACACGTTGTAACTCAAAAAGATTTGGTGTGGCGTGTTTGTCTAAAAGTGTAGCCTCAAAAGAGAACCCACAGGAGAGTTTTATTTCGTCAAAATATGTCAGAAAACCACGTTTTAAGGAAATCCCGCATCGTGCGAAATTATCTTGTTTTTCCTAAACAACACGTTGTAACTAGAAAAGCTTTGGTGTTGCGTGTATATCTAAGCATGCAGCCTCAAAAGAGAATGCACAGGAGAGTTTTCTCTTGAAAGAATATGTAAGAATGCCACGTTATAAGGAAATATATTGCTGCAGAGTAAAGACATATACGAACTTAATGGAAACACATTATGAGAAGAAATAACGCATGGTACAAAATTAGCTTGTATCTCCGAAACAACACGTGGTAACTCAAAAAGATTTGGTGTGGCATGTACGTCTGAAAGTGTAGCCTCAGAAGAGAACCCACAGGAGAATTTTCTAACGTCAAAATTTGTCAGAAAACCACGTTTTAAGGAAATCCCGCATCGTGCGTAATTATCTTGTTTTTCCTAATCAACACGTTGTAACTCGAAAAGCTTTGGTGTTGCGTGTATTTCTAAGCGTGTAGCCTCCAAAGAGAACACACAGTATAGTTTTCTCTCAAAAGAATATGTAAGAAAACCATGTTATAAGGAAATAAAGTGTTGCAGAGTAAAGACAAATACGTACTTATTGGAAACACTTTACGAGAAGAAATAACGCATCATGCAAAATTAGCTTGTATCTCCTAAACAACACGCTGTAACTCGAAAAGATTTGGTGTGGCATGTAGGTCTAAACGTGTAGCCTCAAAAGAGAACCCACAGGAGAGTTTTCTTTCGTCAAAATTTGTCAAAAACCACGTTTTAAGGAAATCCCGCATCGTGCGAAATTATCTTGTTTTTCCTAAACAACATGTTGTAACTCGAAAAGCATTGGTGTTGCGTGTATGTCTAAGCGTGTAGCCTCAAAAGAGAACGCACAGGAGAGTTTTCTCCCGAAAGAATATGTAGGAATACCACGTTATAAGGAAATACAGTGTTGCAGAGTAAAGACAAATACATACTTATTGGAAACACTTAAACTTAACGAGTAGAAATAACACATAGTACAAATTTAGCTTGTATCTCCTAAACAACACGTTACAACTCGAAAGGATTTGGTGTGGCTTGTACGTCTAAATGTGTACCCTCAAAAGAGAACCCACGGGAGAATTTTCTTTCGTCAAAATTTGTCAGAAAACCAACTTTTAAGGAAATCGCGCATCATGTGAAATTATCTTGTTTTTCCTAAACAACACGTTGTAACTCGAAAAGCTTTGGTGTTGCATGTATGTCTAAGCGTGTAGCCTCCAAAGAGAACGCACAGGAGAGTTTTCTCTCGAAAGAATATGTAAGAATACCACGTTATAAAGAAATACAGTGTTGCAGAGTAAAGGCAAATACATACTTATTGGAAACACTTAAACTTTACGAGAAGAAATAACGCATCTAAAAAAATTAGCTTGTATCTCCTAAACAACACTTTGTATCTCAAAAAGATTTGGTGTGGCGTGTACATCTAAACGTGTAGCCTCAAAAGAGAACCCATAGGAGAATTTTCTTTCGTCAAAATTTGTCAGAAAACCACGTTTTATGGAAATCCCGCATCATGCGAAATTATCTTTTTTTTTCCGAAACAACACGTTGTAACTCGAAAAGCTTTGTTGTTGCATGTATGTCTAAGCGTGTAGCCTCAAAAGAGAATGCAAAGGAGAGTTTTTTCTCGAAAGAATATGTAAGAATACCACGTTATTAGGAAACACAGTGTTGTAGAGTAAAGACAAATACGTATTGGAAAAACTTTACGAGAAGAAATAAAGCATAGTACAAAATTAGCTTGTATCTCCTAAACAACACGTTGTAACTTACAAAGATTTGGTGTGGCCTGTACGTCTAAACGTTTAGCTTCAAAAGAGAACCCACAGGAGAATTTTCTTTCGCAAAATTTTTCAGAAAACCACGTTTTAAGGAAATCCCGCATCGTGCGCAATTATCTTCTTTTTCCTAAACAACACGTTGTAACTCGAAAAGCTTTGGTGTTGCGTCTGTGTCTAAGAGTGTAGCCTCAAAAGAGAACACATAGGAGAGTTTTCTCTCGAAAGAGTATGTAAGAATACCACTTTATAAGGAAATACAGTGTTGCAGAGTAAAGGCAAATACGTATGTATTGGAAACACTTTACTAGAAGAAATAACGCAACGTACAAAATTAGATTGTATCTCCTAAACAACACGTCGTAACTCGAAAAGATTTGGTGTGGCGTGTACGTCTAAACGTGTAGCCTCAAAAGAGAACCCACAGGAGAATTTTCTTTCGTCAAAACTTTTCAGAAAACCACGTTTTAAGGAAATCCCGCATCGTGCGAAATTATCTTGTTTTTCCTAAACAACACGTTGTAACTCGAAAAGCTTTGGTGTTGCGTGTATGTCTAAGCATGTAGCCTCAAAAGAGAACGCACAGGAGAGTTTTTTCTCGATAGAATTTGTAAGGATACCACGTTATAAGGAAATACAATGTTGCAGAATAAAGACAAATACGTATGTATTGGAAACCCATAAACTTTACGAGATGAAATAAAGTATCGTACAAAATTAGCTTGTATCTCCTAAACAACACGTTGTAATTCGAAAAGATTTGGTGTGGCGTGTACGTCTAAATGTGTAGCCTCAAAAGAGAACCCACAGGAGAATTTTCTTTCATCAAAATTTTTCAGAAAACCACGTTTTAAGGAAATCCCGCATCGTGAGAAATTATCTTGTTCTTCCTATACAACACGTTTTAACTCGAAAAGCTTTGGTGTAGGGTGTATGTCTAAGCGTGCAGCCTCAAAAGAGAATGCACAGGAGAGTTTTCTCTCGAAAGAATATGTAAGAATACCACGTTGTAAGGAAACATATTGCTGCAGAGTAAAGACGTATACGTACTTATTGGAAACACATTATGAGAAGAAATAGCACATGGTACAAAATTAGCTTGTATCTCCAAAACAACACGTGGTAACTCAAAAAGATTTGGTGTGGCGTGTACGTCTGAACATGTAGCCTCAAAAGAGAACCCACAGGAGAATTTTCTTACGTAAAAATTTGTCAGAAAACCAGGTTTTAAGGAAATCCCGCATCGGGCGAAATTATCTTGTTTTTCCTAATCAACACGTTGTAACTCGAAAAGCTTTGGTGTTGCGTGTATGTCTAAGCGTGTAGCCTCCAAAGAGAACGCACAGGATAGTTTTCTCTCGAAAGAATATGTAAGAATACCACGTGATAAGGAAATACAGTTTTGCAGAGTAAAGAGAAATACGTACTTAATGGAAACACTTTACAAGAAGAAATAACGCATCATGCAAAATTAGCTTGTATCTCCTAAACAACACGCTGTAACTCGAAAAGATTTGGTGTGGCGTGTACGTCTAAACGTGTAGCCTCAAAAGAGAACCCACAGGAGAGTTTTCTTTTGTCAAAATTTGTCAAAAACCACGTTTTAAGGAAATCCCGCATCGTGCGAAATTATCTTGTTTTTCCTAAACAACATGTTGTAACTCGAAAAGCATTGGTGTTGCGTGTATGTCTAAGCGTGTAGCCTCAAAAGAGAACGCACAGGAGAGTTTTCTCCCGAAAGAATATGTAGGAATACCACGTTATAAGGAAATACAGTGTTGCAGAGTAAAGACAAATACATACTTATTGGAAACACTTAAACTTAACGAGTAGAAATAACACAGTACAAAATTAGCTTGTATCTCCTAAACAACACGTTATAACTCGAAAGGATTTGGTGTGGCTTGTACGTCTAAACGTGTACCCTCAAAAGAGAACCCACAAGAGAATTTTCTTTCGTCAAAATTTGTCAGATAACCACGTTTTAAGGAAATCCCGCATCATGCGAAATTATCTTGTTTTTCCTAACCAACACGTTGTAACTCGAAAAGCTTTGGTTTTGCGTGTATGTCTAAGCATGTAGCCTCCAAAGAGAACGCACAGGAGAGTTTTCTCTCGTAAGAATACGTAAGAATACCACGTTATAAGGAAATACAGTGTTGCAGAGTAAAGGCAAATACATACGTATTGGAAACACTTAAACTTTATGAGAAGAAATAACGCATCGTAAAAAAAAATTAGCTTGTATCTCCTAAACAACACGTTGAAACTCAAAAAGATTTGGTGTGGCGTGTACATCTAACTGTGTAGCCTCAAAAGGAACCCACAGGAGAATTTTCTTTCGTCAAAATTTGTCAGAAAACCAAGTTTTAAGGAAATCTCGCATCGTGGGAAATTATCTTGTTCTTCCTAAACAACACGTTGTAACTCGAAAAGCTTTGGTGTTGCGTATATGTCTAAACGTGTAGCCTCAAATGAGAACGCACAGGAGAGTTTTCTCTTGAAAGAATATGTAAGAATACCACATTATAAGGAAATACAGTGTTGCAGAATAAAGACATATACTTACTTATTGGAAAAACTTTAGGAGAAGAAATAACGCATCCTACAAAATTAGCTTGTATCTCCTAAACAACACGGTGTAACTTAAAAAGATTTGGTGTGGCCTGTACGTCTAAACGTGTAGCCTCAAAAGAGAACCCATAGAGGAATTTTCCTTGGTCAAAATTTGTCAGAAAACCACTTATTAAGGAAATCCCGCATCGTGCGTAATTATCTTGTTTTTCCTAAACAACACGTTGTAACTCGAAAAGCTTTGGTGTTGCGTGTATGTCTCAGTGCGTAGCCTCAAAGGGGAACGCACAGGAGAGTTTTCTCTCGAAAGAATATGTAAGAATACCACGTTATAAGGAAATACAGTGAAGCAGAATATAGACAAATACGTACTTACTGGAAACACTTTACGAGAAGAAATAAAGCATCATGCAAAATTAGCTTGTATCTCCTAAAGAACGCGTTGTAACTAACTGGAAAAGATTTGGTGTGGTGTGTACGTCTAAACGTGTAACCTCAAAAGAGAACCCACAGGAGACTTTTCTTTGGTCAAAATTTGTCAAAAACCACTTTTTACGGAAATCCCGCACCGTGCGAAAATATCTTGTTTTTCCTAAACAACATTTTGTAACTCGAAAAGATTTGGTGTTGCGTGTATTTCTAATCGTGTAGCCTCAAAAGAGAATGCACAGGAGAGTTTTCTCCCGAAAGAATATGTAGGAATACCACGTTTTAAGGAAATACAGTGTTGCAGAGTAAAGACAAAAACATACTTATTGGAAACACTTAAACTTTACGAGATGAAATAACACATAGTACAAAATTAGCTTGTATCTCCTAAACAACACGTTATAACTCGAAAGGATTTGTTGTGGCGTGTACGTCTAAACGTGTACCCTCAAAAGAGAACCCACAGGAGAATTTTATCCTGTGCGTTCTCTTTTGAGGTTACACGCTTAGACATACACGCAACACCAAAGCTTTTCGAGTTACAACGTGTTGTTTAGGAAAAACAAGATAATTTCGCAGGATGCGAGATTTCCTTAAAACGTGGTTTCTGACAAATTTTGATGAAATAAAATTCTCCTGTGGGTTCTCTTTTGAGGCTACACTTTTAGACGTACACGCCACACCAAATCTTTTCGAGTTACAACGTGTTGTTTAGGAGATACAAGCTAATTTTGTACGATGCGTTATTTCTTCTTGTAAGTGTTTCCAATATGTACTTATTTGTCTATACTCTGCAAAATTGTATTTCCGTATAACGTGGTATTCTTACATATTCTTTCGAGAGAAAACTCTCCTGTGCCTTTTCTTTTGAGGCTCCACGCTTACACATACACGCAACACCAATGCTTTTCAAGTTACAACATGTTGTTTAGGAAAAAGAAGATGATTTCACACGATGCGGGATTTCCTTAAAACGTGGTTTTTTGAAAATTTTTGAAGAAAGAAAATTCTCCTGTAGGTTCTCTTTTGAGGCTACACGTTTAGACGTACATGCCACACCATATCTTTTCGAGTTACAACGTGTTGTTTAGGAGATACAAGCTAATTTTTTAAGATGCGTTAATTCTTCTCGTAAAGTGTTTCCAATACGTACGTATTTGTCTTTACTCTGCAACATTGTATTTCCTTATGACGTGGTATTCTTACATATTCTTTCAAGAGAAAACTATCCTGTGCATTCTCTTTTGAGGTTACACACTTAGACATACAGGCAACACCAAAGCTTTTTGAGTTATAACGTGTTATTTAGGAAAAACAAGATAATTTCGCACGATGCGAGATTTCCTTAAAACGTGGTTTCTGACAAATTTTGATGAAAGAAAAGTCTCTTGTGGGTTCCCTTTTGAGGCTACACACTTAGACGTACACGTCACACCAAATCTTTTCGAGTTACAATGTGTTGTTTAGGAGATACAAGCTACTTTTTTACGATGCGTTATTTCTTCTTGTAAAGTGATTCCAATATGTACTTATTTGTCTTTACTCTGCAAAATTGTATTTCCTTATAACGTGGTATTCTTATATAATCTTTCGAG
Organism: Apodemus sylvaticus; assembly: GCF_947179515.1. Taxonomy (NCBI): domain Eukaryota; kingdom Metazoa; phylum Chordata; class Mammalia; order Rodentia; family Muridae; genus Apodemus; species Apodemus sylvaticus. Next base: position 559,471 of record NW_026263364.1, read on the forward strand.
AGAAAACTCTCCTGTGCCTTCTCTTTTGAGGCTTCATGCTTACACATACACGCAACACCAAAGCTTTTCGAGTTACAACATGTTGTTTAGGAAAAAGAAGATGATTTCGCACGATGCAGGATTTCCTTAAAACGTGGTTTTCTGAAAAATTTTGACGAAAGAAAATTCTCCTGTGGGTTCTCTTTTGAGGCTACACGTTTAGACGTACACGGCACACCAAATCTTTTCGAGTTACCACGTGTTGTTTCGGAGATACAAGCTAATTTTGTAAGATGCGTTACTTCTGCTCGTAAAGTTTTCCAATACATACTTATTTGTCTTTACTCTACAACACTGTATTTCCTTATAACGTTGTATTCTTACATATTCTTTCGAGAGAAAACTCTCCTGTGCGTTCTCTATAGAGGCTACACGCTTAGACATACACGCAACGCCAAACCTTTTCGAGTTACAATGTGTCGTTTAGGAAATACAAGATAATTTCGCACGATGCGAGATTTCCATAAAACGTGGTTGTCTGAAAAATTTTGACGAAAGAAAGTTATCCTGTGGGTTCTCTTTTGAGGCTGCACATGTAGAGGTACGAGCCACACCAAATCTTTTCGAGTTACAACGTGTTGTTTAGGAGATACAAGCTATTTTTGTACGATGTGTTATTTCTTCTCTTAAACTGTTTCCAATACGTACGTAGTTGTCTTTACTCTGCAACACTTAATTTCCTTATAACGTGGTATTCTTACATATTCTTTGGAGAGAAAACTCTCCTGTGCATTCTCTTTTGAGGCTACACGCTTAGACATACACGCAACACCAAAGCTTTTCGAGTTACAACGTGTTGTTTAGGAAAAACAAGATAATTTCGCACGATGCGAGATTTCCTTAAAACGTGGTTTCTGACAAATTTTGATGAAAGAAAATTCTCCTGTGTGTCCTCGTTTGAGGCTACACTTTTAGACGTACGCGTCACACCAAATCCTTTTGAGTTACAACGTGTTGTTTGGGAGATACAAGCTAATTTTGTAAGATGCGTTATTTCTTCTCGCAAAGTGTTTCCAATATGTACTTATTTGTCTTTACTCTGCAAAATTGTATTTCCTTATAACGTGGTATTCTTACATATTCTTTGGAGTGAAAACTCTCCAGTGCCTTCTCTTTTGAGGCTCCACGCTTACACATACACGCAACACCATAGCTTTTCAAGTTACAACATGTTGTTTAGGAAAAAGAAGATGATTTTGCACGATGCGGGATTTCCTTAAAATGTGGTTTTCTGAAAAATTTTGAATAAAGAAAATTCTCCTGTGGGTTCTCTTTTGAGGCTACACGTTTAGACGTACATGCCACACCAAATCCTTTCAAGTTACCACGTGTTGTTTAGGAGATACAAGCTAATTTTGTACGAAGCATTATTTCTTCTCATAAAGTGTTTCCAATACGTACTTATTTGTCTTTAATCTGCTAAACTGTATTTCCTTATAACATGGTATTCTTACATATTATTTCGAGGGAAAACTCTCCTGTGCGTTCTCTTTTGAGGGGACACGCTTAGACAAACATGCAACGCCAAAGCTTTTCGAGTTACAATGTGTTGTTTAGGAAAAACAAGATAATTTAGCACGATGCGAGATTTCCATAAAACGTGGTTTCCTGAAAAATTTTCACGAAAGAAAGTTCTCCTGTGGGTTCTCTTTTGAGGCTACACGTGTAGAGGTACGAGCCACACCAAATCTTTTCGAATTACAACGTGTTGTTTAGGAGATATAAGCTAATTTTTTACGATGCGTTAATTCTTCTCATAAAGTGTTTCCAATAAGTACATATTTGTCTTTACACTGCAGCATTATATTTCCTTATAACGTGGTATTCTTACATATTCCTTCGAGAGAAAACTATCCTGTGTGTTTCCATTTGAGGCTACACACTTAGACATACAGGCAACACCAAAGCTTTTCGAGTTACAACGTGTTGTTTATGGAAAACAAGATAATTTTGTACGATGCGGGATTTCCTTAAAACGTGATTTTCTGACAAATTTTGACGAAAGAAAATTCTCCTGTGGCTTCTGTTTTGAGGCTACACGTTTAGACGTGCACGCCACACCAAATCCTTTCGAGTTACAACGTGTTGTTTAAGAGATACAAGCTAATTTTGTATGATGCGTTATTTCTTTTCGTAAAGTGGTTCCAATACATATGTATTTGTCTTTACTCTGCAACACTGTATTTCCTTATAACGTTGTATTCTTACATGTTCTTTCGAGAGAAAACTCTCCTGTGCATTCTCTTTAGAGGCTACATGCTCAGACATACACGCAACACCAAAGCTTTTCGAGTTACAACGTGTTGTTTAGGAAAAACAAGATAATTTTGCACGAAGCGGGATTTCCTTAAAACGTGGTTTTCTGACAAATTTTGACGAAAGAAAGTTCTCCTGTAGGTTTTCTTTTGAGGCTACACGTGTAGACGTACGAGCCACACCAAATATTTTTCAGTTACAACGTGTTGTTTAGGAGACACAAGCAAATATTGTACAATGCGTTATTTCTTCCCGTAAAGTGTTTCCAATACGTACGTATTTGTCTTTACTCTGCAACACTGTATTTCCTTATAACGTGGTATTCGTACATATTCTTTCGAGAGAAAACTCTCCTGTGTGTTCTCTTTTGAGGCTACACGATTAGACAAACACGCAACACCAAAGCTTTTCGAGTTACAACGTGTTGTTTAGGAAAAAGAAGATGATTTCGCATGATGCGGGATTTCCTAAAAACCTGGTTTTCTGAAAAATTTTGACGAAAGAAAATTCTCCTGTGGGTTCACTTTTGAGGCTACATATTTAGACGTACACGTCACACCAAATCTTTTCGAGTTACATTGTGTTGTTTAGGAGATACAAGCTAATTTTTTATAATGCGTTAATTCTCGTAAAGTGTTTCCAATACGTACGTATTTGTCTTTACTCTGCAACACTGTATTTCCTTATAACGTGGTATTCTTACATATTCTTTCGAGAGAAAACTATCCTGTGCATTCCCTTTTGAGGCTAAACACTTAGACATACAGGCAACACCAAAGCTTTTTGAGTTACAACGTGTTGTTTATAAAAAACAAGATACTTTCGCACGATGCCGGATTTCCTTAAAACATGGTTTTCTGACAAATTTTGACGAAAGAAAATTATTCTTTTGGTTCTCTTTTGAGGCTTCACGTTTCGACGTGCACGTCACACCTAATCCTTTCGAGTTACCACGTGTTGTTTAGGACATACAAGCTAATTTTGTACGATGCTTTATTTCTTCTCGTAAAGTGTTTCCAATACGTACGTATTTGTCTTTACTCTGCAACACTGTATTTCATTATAACGTGGTATTCTTACACATTCTTTCGAGAGAAAACTATCCTGTGCGTTCCCTTTTGAGGCTACACACTTAGACATACAGGCAACACCAAAGCTTGTCAAGTTACAACGTGTTGTTTATGAAAAACAAGATAATTTCGCACGATGCGTGATTTCCTTAAAACTTGGTGTTCTGACAAATTTTGACGAAAGAAAATTCTCCTGTGGGTTCTCTATTGAGGCTACACGTTTAGACGTGCACGCCACACCATACCCTTTGGAATTACCACGTGTTGTTTAGGAGATACAAGCTAATATTGTACGATGCATTATTTATTCTCGTAAAGTGTTTCCAATATTTACGTATTTGTCTTTACTCTGCAACACTGTATTTCCTTATAACATTGTATTCTTACATGTTCTTTCGAGAGAAAACTCTCCGGTGCGTTCTCTTTAGAGGCTACACGCTTAGACATACACGCAACACCAAAGGTTTTCGAGTTACAACGTGTTGTTTAGGAAAAACAGGATAATTTTGCACGATGCGGGATATCCTTAAAACGTGGTTTTCTGACAAATTTTGACGAAAGAAAGTTCTCCTGTGCGTTGTCTATTGAGGCTACAGGTTTAGACGTACACGCCACACCAAATCTTTTCGAGTTACAACTTGTTGTTTAGGAGATACAAGCAAATTTTGTTCGATGCGTTATTTCTTCTTGTAAAGTGTGTCCAATATGTACTTAATTGTCTTTACTCTGCAACACTGTATTTCCTTATAACGTGATATTCTTACATATTCTTTCGAGGGAAAACTCTCCTGTGCGTTCTCTTTTGGGCTACACGCTTAGACATACCGCAACGCCAAAGCTTTTCGAGTTACAACGTTTTGTTTAGGAAAAACAAGATAATTTCGCACGATGCGAGATTTCCATAAAACGTGGTTTTCTGAAAAATTTTGACGGAAGAAAGTTCTCCTGTGGGTTCTCTTTTGAGGCTACATGTTTAGACGTACACGTCACACCAAATCTTTTCGAGTTACAACGTGTTGTTTAGGAGATACAAGCTAATTTCGTACGATGCGTTATTTCTTCTCGTAAAGTGTTTCCAATATGTACTTAATTGTCTTTACTCTGCAACACTGTATTTCCTTATAACGTGGTATTCTTACATATTCTTTCGAGGGAAAACTCTCCTGTGCGTTTTTTTTTTTGGGGCTACACGCTTAGACATACACGCAACGCCAAAGCTTTTCGAGTTACAGCGTGTTGTTTAGGAAAAACAAGATAATTTCGCACGATGCGAGATTCCATAAAACGTGGTTTTCTGAAAAATTTTGACTGAAGAAAGTTCTCCTGTGGGTTCTCTTTTGAGGCTACATGTTTAGACGTACACGTCACACCAAATCTTTTCGAGTTACAACGTGTTGTTTAGGAGATACAAGCTAATTTCGTACGATGCGTTATTTCTTCTCGTAAAGTGTTTCCAATATGTACTTAATTGTCTTTACTCTGAAACACTGTATTTCCTTATAATGTGGTATTCTTACATATTCTTTCGAGGGAAAACTCTCCTGTGCGTTTTTTTTTTTTTTGGGGGGCTACACGCTTAGACATACACGCAATGCCAAAGCTTTTCGAGTTACAGCGTGTTGTTTAGGAAAAACAAGATAATTTCGCACGATGCGAGATTCCATACAACGTGGTTTTCTGACAAATTTTGATGAAAGATAATTCTACTGTGGGTTCTCTTTTGAGGCTACACGTTTAGACGTACACGTCACACCAAATCTTAACGAGTTACAACGTGTTGTTTACGAGATACAAGCTAATTTTGTATGATGCGTTATTTCTCCTCATAAAGTGTTTCCAATAAGTACTTATTTGTCTTTACTCTGCAAAATTATATTTCCTTATAACGTGGTATTCTTACATATTCTTTTGAGGGAAAACTCTCCTGTGTGTTCTCTTTTGAGGCTACATGCTTAGACATACACGCAACGACAAAGCTTTTCAAGTTACAACGTGTTGTTTAGGAAAAACAAGATAATTTTGCACGATGCGAGATTTCCTTAAAACGTGGTTTCTGATAAATTTTGATGTAAGAAAATTCTCCTGTGGGTTCTCTTTTGAGGCTACACGTTTAGACATACACGTCACACCAAATCTTTTCGAGTTACAACGTGTTGTTTAGGAGATACAAGTTAATTTTGTACGATGCGTTATTTCTTCTCGTAAAGTGTTTCCAATATGTACTTATTTGTCTTTACTCTGCAAAATTGTATTTCCTTATAACGTGGTATTCTTACATATTCTTTCGAGAGAAAACGCTCCTGTGCCTTCTCTTTTGAGGCTCCACGCTTACACATACATGCAACACCAAAGCTTTTCGAGTTACAATATGTTGTTTAGGAAAAAGAAGATGATTTCGCACGATGCGGGATTTCCTTAAAACGTGGTTTTCTGAAAAAATTTGACGAAAGAAAATTCTCCTGTGGGTTCTCTTTTGAGGCTACATGTTTAGACGTACACGCCACACCAAATCTTTTCGAGTTGCAAAGTGTTGTTTAGGAGATACAAGCTAATTTTGTAAGATGCGTCAATTCTTCTCATAAAGTGTTTCCAATACGTACGTATTTGTCTTTATTCTGCAACACTGTATTTCCTTATAACGTGGTATTCTTACATATTCTTTCGAGAGAAAACTATCCTGTGTGTTCCCTTTTGAGGCTACACACTTAGACATACAGGCATCACCAAAGCTTTTCGAGTTTCAACGTTTTGTTTATGAAAAACAAGATTATTTCGCACGATGCGGGATTTCCTTAAAACATGGTTTTCTGACAAATTTTGACGAAAGTAAGTTCTCCTGTGAGTTCTCTTTTGAGACTCCACGTTTAGATGTACACGCCACACCAAATCCTTTCGAGTAACCATGTGTTGCTTAGGAGATACAAGCTAATTTAGTACGATGCATTATTTCTTCACTTAAAGTGTTTCCAATACATTCTTATTTGTCTTTAGTCTGCTACACTGTATTTCCTTATAACGTGGTATTCTTACATATTCTTTCGAGAGAAAACTCTCCTGTGCATTCTCATTTGAGGCTACAAGATTAGACATACAGGCAACACCAAAGCTTTTCGAGTTACAACGTGTTGTTTAGGAAAAACAAGATAATTTCGCACGATGCGAGATTTCCTTAAAACGTGGTTTCTGACAAATTTTGATGAAAGAAAATTCTCCTGTGGGTTCTCTTTTGAGGCTACACGTTTAGACATACACGTAACACCAAATCTTTTCGAGTTACAACGTGTTGTTTAGGAGACACAAGTTAATTTTGTACGATGCGTTATTACTTCTCGTAAAGTGTTTCCAATATGTACTTATTTGTCTTTACTCTGCAAAATTGTATTTCCTTATACCATGGTATTATTACATATTCTTTCGAGGGAAAACTCTCCTGTGCCTTCTCTTTTGAGGCTCCATCCTTACACATACACGCAACACCAAAGCTTTTCGAGTTACAACATGTTGTTTAGGAAAACGGAGATGATTTTGCAAGATGCGGGATTTCCTTAAAACGTGGTTTTCTGACAAATTTTGACGAAAGAAAGTTCTCCTGTGGGTTCTCTTTTGAGGCTACACGTGTAGAGGTATGAGCCACACCAAATCTTTTCGAGTTACAACGTGTTGTTTAGGAGATACAAGCAAATTTTTTACGATGCGGTATTTCTTCTCCTAAAGTGTTTCCAATATGTACTTATTTGTCTTTACTCTGCAACACAGTATTTCCTTATAACGTGGTATACTTACATATTCTTTCGAGAGAAAACTCTCCTGTGCGTTCTCTTTTGAGGCTACACGCTTAGACAAACACTCAGCACCAAAGCTTTTCAAGTTACACTGTGTTGTTTAGGAAAAGCAAGATAATTTTGCACGATGCGAGATTTCCTTAAAACGTGTTTTCTGACAAATTTTGATGAAAGAAAATTCTCCTGTGAGTTCTCTTTTGAGGCTACACGTTTAGACGTACATGTCACACCAAATCTTTTCGAGTTACAACGTGTTGTTTAGGAGATACAAGCTAATTTTTTACGATGCGTAATTTCTTCTCGTAAAGTGTGTCCAATACGTACTTATTTGTCTTTACTCTGCAAAATTGTATTTCCTTATAACGTGGTATTCTTACATATTCTTTTGAGAGAAAACTCCCCTGTGCATTCTCTTTTGAGGCTCCACGCTTACACATACACGCAACACCAAAGCTTTTCGAATTACAACATGTTGTTTAGGAAAAAGAAGATGATTTCGCACGATGCGGGATTTCCTTAAAACGTGGTTTTCTGAAATATTTTGACGAAAGAAAATTCTCCTGTGGGTTCTCTTTTGAGGCTACATGTTTAGATGTACACGCCACACCAAATCCTTTCGAGTTACAACGGGTTGTTTAGGAGATACAAACTAATTTTGTACGATGTGTTAATTCTTCTCATAAAGTGTTTCCAATACGTACGTATTTGTCTTTACTCTGCAACACTGTATTTCCTTATAACGTGGTATTCTTACATATTCTTTCGAGAGAAAACTATCCTCTGCGTTCCCTTTTGAATCTACACACTTAGACATACAGGCAACACCAAAGCTTTTCGAGTTACAACGTGTTGTTTCTGAAAAACAAGATTATTTCGCATGATGCGGGATTTCCTTAAAACGTGGTTTTCTGACAAATTTTGACGAAAGAAAATTATCCTGTGGGTTCTCTTTTGAGGCTCCACGTTTAGACGTACACGCCACACCAAATCCTTTCGAGTTACCACGTGTTGTTTAGGAGATACAAGCTAATTTTGTACGATGCGTTATTTTCTGACAAATTTTGACGAAAGAAAATTATCCTGTGGGTTCTCTTTTGAGGCTCCACGTTTAGAAGTACACGCCACACCAAATACTTTCGAGTTACAACGTGTTGTTTAGGAGATACAAGCTAATTTTGTACGATGCGTTATTTCTTCTCATAAAGTGTTTCCAATATTTACTTATTTGTCTTTACTCTGCAACACTGTATTTCCTTATAACGTTGTATTCTTACATGTTCTTTCGAGAGAAATCTCTCCTGTGCGTTCTCTTTAGAGGCTACAGGCTTAGACATACACGCAACACCAAAGCTTTTCGAGTTACAACATGTTGTTTAGGAAAAACAAGATAATTTTGCACGATGCGGGATTTTCTTAAAACGAGGTTTTCTGACAAATTTTGACGAAAGAAAGTTCTCCTGTGGGTTCTCTTTTGAGGCTACACATGCAGACCTTTGAGCCACACCAAAACTTTTCGAGTTACAACGTGTTGTTTAGGAGATACAAGCAAATTATTTAGGATGCGTTATTTCCTCTCGTAAAGTGTTTCCAATAAGTACTTATTTGTCTTTACTCTGCAACACTGTATTTCCTTCTAACGTGGTATTCTTACATATTCTTTCGAGAGAAAACTCTCTTGTGCGTTCTCTTTTTGAGGCTACACGCTTAGACAAACACTCAACACCAAAGCTTTTCGAGTTACAACGTGTTGTTTAGGAAAAACAAGATTATTTCGCACGATGTGAGATTTCCTTAAAACGTGTTTTCTGACAAATTTTGATGAAAGAAAATATTCGTGTGGGTTCTCTTTTGAGGCTACTCATTTATACGTACACGTCACACCAAATCTTTTCGAGTTACAACGTGTTGTTTAGGATGCGTTATTTCTTCTCGTAAAGTGTTTCTAATACGTACTTATTTGTCTTTACTCTGCAAAATTGTATTTCCTTATAACGTGGTATTCTTACATATTCTTTCGAGAGAAAACTCTCCTGTGCTTTCTCTTTTGAGTCTCCAGGCTTACACATAAACGCAACACCAATGCTTTTCGAGTTACAACATGTTGTTTAGGAAAAAGAAGATGATTTCGCATGATGCGGGATTTCCTTAAAACGTGGTTTTCTGAAAAAATTTGACGAAAGAAAATTCTCCTGTGGGTTCTCTTTTGAGGCTCCATGTTTAGATGTACATGCCACACCAAATCTTTTCGAGTTACAACGTGTTGTTTAAGAGATGCAAGCTAATTTTGTACGATGCATTAATTCTTCTCATAAAGTGTTTCCAATACGTACGTATTTGTCTTTACTTTGCAACACTGTATTTCCTTATAACGTGGTATTCTTACATATTCTTTTGAGAGAAAACTATCCTGTGCATTCCCTTTTGAGGCTACACACTTAGACATACAGGCAACACCAAAGCTTTTCGAGTTAGAACGTGTTGTTTATGAAAAACAAGATAATTTCGCACGATGCGGGATTTCCTTAAAACGTGGTTTTCTGACAAATTTTGACGAAAGAAAATTCTCCTGTGGGTTCTCTTTTGAGGCTTCACGTTTAGACGTGCACGCCACACCAAATCCTTTCGAGTTACCACGTGTTGTTTAGGAGATACAAGCTAATTTTGTATGATGCGTTATTTCTTCTCGTAAAGTATTTTCAATAGGTACGTATTTGTCTTTATTCTGCAACACTGTATTTCCTTATAACGTGGTATTCTTACATATTCTGTCGAGAGAAAACTATCCTGTGCGTTCCCTTTTGAGGCTACACACTTAGACATACAGGCGACACCAAAGCTTTTCGAGTTACAACGTGTTGTTTATGAAAAACAAGATAATTTCGCACGATGCGGGATTTCCTTAAAACGTGGTGTTCTGACAAATTTTGACAAACGATAATTCTCCTGTTGGTTCTCTTTTGAGGCTACACGTTTAGAAGTGCATGCCACACCAAATATTTTCGAGTTGCCACGTGTTGTTTATGAGATACAAGCTAATTTTGTACGATGCGTTATTTCTTCTCGTAAAGTGTTTCCAATATGTACGTATTTGTCTTTACTCTGCAACACTGTATTTCCTTATAACGTTGTATTCTTACATGTTCTTTGGAGAGAAAAGTCTCCTGTGCGTTCTCTTTAGAGGCTACATGCATAGACATACACGCAACACAAAAGCTTTTCGATTTACAACGTGTTGTTTAGGAAAAACAAGATAATTTTGCACGATGCGGGATATCCTTAAAACGTGGTTTTCTGAGAAATTTTGACGAAAGAGAGTTCTCCTGTGGGTTCTCTTTTGAGGCTACACGTTTAGATGTACGAGCCACACCAAATCTTTTCGAGTTGCAAGGTGTTGTTTACGAGATTCCAGCAAATTTTTTACGATTCGTTATTTCTTCTCGTAAAGTGTTTTCAATACGTACTTATTTGTCTTTACTCTGCAACACTGTATTTCCTTATAACGTGGTATTCTTACATATTCTTTCGAGAGAAAAATCTCCTGTGCATTCCCTTTTGAGGCTACACTCTTAGACAAAAACTCAACACCAAAGCTTTTCGGGTTACACCGTGTTGTTTAGGAAAAACAAGATAATTTTGCACGATGTGAGATTTCCTTAAAACGTGTTTTCTGACAATTTTGATGAAAGAAAATTCTCCTGTGGGTTCTCTTTTGAGGCTACATGTTTAGACGTACATGTCACACCAAATCTTTTCGAGTTACAACGAGTTGTTTAGGAGATACAAGCTAATTTTGTACGATGCGTTATTTCTTCTCATAAAGTGTTTCCAATATGTACTTATTTGTCTTTACTCTGCAATATTGTATTTCCTTATAACGTGGTATTCTTACATATTCTTTCGAGAGAAAACTCTCCTGTGCGTTCTCTTTTGAGGCTCCACGCTTACACATACACGCAACACCAAAGCTTTTCGAATTACAACATGTTGTTTAGGAAAAAGAAGATGATTTCGCATGATGCGGGATTTCCTTAAAACGTGGTTTTCTGAAAAATTTTGAAGAAAGAAAAATCTCCTGTTGGTTCTCTTTTGAGGCTACATGTTTAGATGTACACGCCACACCAAATCCTTTCGAGTTACAACGTGTTGTTTAGGAGATACAAGCTAATTTTGTACGATGCGTTAATTCTTCTCATAAAGTGTTTCCAATATGTACGTATTTGTCTTTACTCTGCAACACTGTATTTCCTGATAACATGGTATTCTTACATATTCTTTCGAGACAAAACTATCCTATGCGTTCCCTTTTGAGGCTACACACTTAGACATACAGGCAACACCAAAGCTTTTCGAGTTACAACCTGTTTTTTATGAGAAACAAGATTATTTCACATGATGCGGGATTTCCTTAAAACGTGATTTTCTGACAAATTTTGACGAAAGAAAACTCTCCTGTGGGTTCTCTTTTGAGGCTCCACGTTTAGACGTACACGCCACACCAAATCCTTTCGAGTTACCACGTGTTGCTTAGGAGATACAAGCTAATTTTGTACGAAGCGTTATTTCTTCTCGTAAAGTGTTTCCAATACTTACTTATTTGTCTTTACTCTGCAACACTGTATTTCCTTTTAACGTTGTATTCTTACATGTTCTTTCGAGAGAAAACTCTTTTGTGCGTTCTCTTTAGAGGCTACAGGCTTAGACACACAAGCAACACCAAAGCTTTTCTAGTTACAACGTGTTGTTTGGGAAAAACTAGATAATTTTGCACGATGCGGGATTTCCTTAAAACCTGGTTTTCTGACAAATTTTGACGAAAGAAAGTTCTCCTGTGGGTTCTCTTTTGAGGCTACACATGCAGACATACGAGCCACACGAAATCTTTTCGAGTTACAACGTGTTGTTTAGGAGATACAAGCAAATTTTTTACGATGCGTTATTTCTTCTCGTAAAATGTTTCCAATATGTACTTATTTTTCTTTACTCTGCAACACTGTATTTCCTTATAACGTGGTATTCTTACATATTCTTTCGAGAGAAAACTCTCCTGTGCGTTCTCTTTTGAGGCTACACGCTTAGACAAACACTCAGCACCAAAGCTTTTCGAGTTACAACGTGTTGTTAAGGAAAAACAAGATAATTTCGCACGATGTGAGATTTCCTTAAAACGTGTTTTCTGACAAATTTTGATGAAAGAAAATTCTTCTGTGGGTTCTCTTTTGAGGCTACACGTTTAGACGTACATGTCACACCAAATCTTTTCGTGTTACAATGTGTTGTTAAGGAGATACAAGCTAATATTTAAGGATGCGTTATTTCTTCTCATAAAGTGTTTCCAATATGTACTAATTTGTCTTTACTCTGCAAAATTGTATTTCCTTATAACGTGGTATTCTTACATATTCTTTCGAGAGAAATCTCTCCTGTGCCTTCTCTTTTGAGTCTCCACCCTTACACATACACGCAACACCAATGCTTTTCGAGTTACAACATGTTGTTTAGGAAAAAGAAGATGATTTCGCACGATGCGGGATTTCCTTAAAACGTGGTTTTCTGAAAAATTTTGAGGAAAGAAAATTCTCCTGTGGGTTCTCTTTTGAGGCTCCATGTTTACATGTACACGCCATACCAAATCTTTTCGAGTTATAACGTGTTGTTTAAGAGATACAAGCTAATTTTGTACGATGCGTTAATTCTTTTCATAAAGTGTTTCCAATACGTACATATTTGTCTTTACTCTGCAACACTGTATTTCCTTATACCGTGGTATTCTTACATATTCTTTCGAGAGAAAAGTATCCTGTGCGTTCCCTTTTGAGGCTACACACTTAGACATACAGGCAACACCAAAGCTTTTCGAGTTACAACGTGTTGTTAATGAAAAACAAGATTAATTCGCACGATGCGGGATTTCCTTAAAACGTGGTTTTCTGACAAATTTTGATGAATGAAAATTCTACTGTGGGTTCTCTTTTGAGGCTCCACGTTTAGACGTACATGCCACACCAAATCCTTCGAGTTATCACGTGTTGCTTAGGAGATACAAGCTAATTTTTTATGATGCGTTATTTCTTCTCGTAAAGTGTTTCCAATACTTATGTATTTGTCTTTACTCTGCAACACTGTATTTCCTTATGACGTTGTATTCTTACATTTTCTTTTGAGAGAAAACTCTCCTGTGCGTTCTCTTTAGAGGCTACAGGCTTAGACATACACGCAACACCAAAGCTTTTCAAGTTACAACGTGTTGTTTAGGAAAAACAAGATAATATTGCACGATGCGGGATTTCCTTAAAACGTGGTTTTCTGACAAATTTTGACGAAAGGAAGTTCTCCTGTAGTTTCTCTTTTGAGGCTACACTTGTAGACGTACGAGCCACACCAAATCTTTTCAAGTTACAACGTGTTGTTTAGGAGATACAAACAAATTTTGTACGATGCGTTATTTCTTCTCGTAAAGTGTTTCCAATACGTACTTATTTGTCTTTAGTCTGCAACATTGTATTTCCTTATAACGTGTTATTCTTACATATTCTTTCGATGGAAAACACTCCTGTGCGTTCTCTTTTGAGGCTACACGCTTAGACAAATACGCAACGCCAAAGCTTTTCGAGTTACAACATGTGGTTTAGGCAAAACAAGATAATTTCGCACTATGCGAGATTTCCATAAAACGTGGTTTTCTGAAAAATTTTGATGAAAGAAAGTTCTCCTGTCGGTGCTCTTTTGAGGCTACACGTGTAGAGGTACGAGCCATACCAAATCTTTTCGTGTTACAACGTGTTGTTTAGGAGATACAAGCTAATTTTGTACGATGCCTTATTTCTTCTCTTAAAGTGTTTCCAATAGGTATGTATTTGTCTATACTCTGCAACAGTGTATTTCCTTATAACGTTGTATTCTTACATATTCTTTCGAGAGAAAACTCTCCTGTGCGTTCTCTTTTGAGGCTACACGCTTAGACATACACGCAACACCAAAGCTTTTCTATTTACAACGTGTTGTTTAGGAAAAACAAGATAATTTCGCATGATGCGAGATTTCTTTAAACGTGGTTTCTGACAAATTTTGATGAAAGAAAATTCTCCTTTGGGTTCTCTTTTGAGGCTACACGTTTAGACATACACGTCACACCAAATCTTTTCGAGTTACAACGTGTTGCTTAGGAGATACAAGTTAATTTCGTACGAAGTGTTATTTCTTCTCCTAAAGTGTTTCCAATATGTACTTATTTTTCTATTCTCTGCAAAATTGTATTTCGTTATAACGTGGTATTCTTACATATTTTTCAAGAGAAAACTCTCCTGTGCATTCTCTTTTGAGGCTACACGCTTAGACATACACGCAACACCAAAGCTTTTCGAGTTACAACGTGTTGTTTAGGAAAAACAAGATAATTTCGCAGGATGCGAGATTTCCTTAAAACGTGGTTTCTGACAAATTTTGATGAAAGAAAATTCTCCTGTGGGTTCGCTTTTGAGGCTACACGTTTCGACGTACACATCACACCAAATCTTTTCGAGTTACAACATGTTGTTTAGGAGATACAAGCTAATTTTTTTCGATGCATTATTTCTTCTCATAAAGTGTTTCCAATATGTACTTATTTGTCTTTACTCTGCAAAATTGTATTTCCTTATGACGTGGTATTCTTACATATTCTTTCAAGAGAAAACGCTCCTGTGCCTTCTCTTTTGAGGCTCCACGCTTACACATACACGCAACACCAAAGCTTTTCAAGTTACAACATATTGTTTAGGAAAAAGAAGATGATTTCGCATGATGCGGGATTTCCTTAAAACATGGTTTTCTGACTAATTTTTATGAAAGAAAATTCTCCTGTGGGTTCTCTTTTGAGGCTACATGTTTAAATGAACACGCCACACCAAATCTTTTAGAGTTACAACGTGTTGTTTAAGAGATACAAGCTAATTTTGTACGATGCGTTAATTCTTCTCCTAAAGTGTTTCCAATATGTACTTATTTGTCGTTACTCTGCAAAATTGTATTTCCTTATAACGTGGTGTTCTTACATATTCTTTTGAGAGAAAACTCTCCTGTGCCTTCTCTTTTGAGGCTCCACGCTTACACATACACGCAACACCAAAGCTTTTCGAGTTACAACATGTTGTTTAGGAAAAAGAAGATGATTTCGCACGATGCGGGATTTCCTTAAAACGTGGTTTTCTGAAAAATTTTGACGAAAGAAAATTCTCCTGTGTGTTCTCTTTTGAGGCTACATGTTTAGATGTACACGCCACACCAAATCTTTTCGAGTTACAACGTGTTGTTTAGGAGATACAAGCTAATTTTGTAAGATGTGTTAATACTTCTCATAAAGTGTTTCCAATACGTACGTTTTAGTCTTTACTCTGCAACACTGTATTTCCTTATAACGTGGTAATCTTACATATTCTTTCGAGAGAAAACTATCCTGTGCGTTCCCTTTTGAGGCTACACACTTAGACATACAGGCAACACCAAAGCTTTTCGAGTTAGAACGTGTTGTTTATGAAAAACAAGATAATTTCGCACGATGCGGGATTTCCTTAAAACGTGGTGTTCTGACAAATTTTGACGAAAGAAAATTCTCCTGTGGGTTCTCTTTTGAGGCTACACGTTTAGACGTGCATGCCACCCCAAATCCTTTCGAGTTACCACGTGTTGTTTAGGAGGTACAAGCTAATTTTGTACGATGCGTTATTTCTTCTCTTAAAGTGTTTCCAATACGTACACATTTGTCTTTACTCTGCAACACTCTATTTCCTTATAACGTTGTATTCTTACATGTTCTTTCGAGAGAAAACTCTCCTGTGCATTCTCTTTAGAGGCTACATGCTTAGACATACATGCAACACCAAAGCTTTCCGAGTTTCAACGTGTTGTTTAGGAAATCAAGATAATGTTGCACGATGCGGGATTTCCTTAAAACGTGGTTTTCTGACAAATATTGACGAAAGAAACTTCTTCTGTGGGTTCTCTTTTGAGGCTACACGTTTAGACGTACGAGCCACACCAAATCTTTTCAAGTTACAACGTGTTGTTTAGGAGATACAAGCAAATTTTTTACGATGCGTTATTTCTTCTTGTAAAGTGTTTCCAATACGTACTTATTTGTCTTTACTCTTCAACACTGTATTTCCTTATAACGTGGTATTCTTACCTATTCTTTCGAGGGAAAACTCTCCTGTGTGTTCTCTTTTCAGGCTACACGCTCAGACATACACGCAACACCAAAGCTTTTCGAGTTACAGCGTGTTGTTTAGGAAAAACAAGATAATTTCGCACGATGCGAGATTTCCTTAAAACGTGGTTTCTGACAAATTTTGATGAATGAAAATTCTCCTGTGGGTTCTCTTTTGAGGCTACACGTTTAGACGTACACGTCACACCAAATCTTTTAGAGTTACAACATGTTGTTTAGGAGATACAAGCTAATTTTGTACGATGCATTAATTCCTCTGGTAAAATGTTTCCAATACTTATGTATTTGTCTTTACTCTGCAACACTCTATTTCCTTATAACGTTGTATTCTTACATATTCGTTCGAGAGAAAACTCTCCTGTGCGTTCTCTTTAGAGGCTACAGGCTTAAACATACATGCAACACCTAAGCTTTTCGAGTTACAACGTGCTGTTTAGGAAAAAGTAGATAATTTTGCACGATGCGGGATTTCCATAAAACGTTGTTTTCTGACGAATTTTGAAGAAAGAAAGTCCTCCTGTGGGCACTCTTTTGAGGCTGCACGTGTAGACATACGAGCCACACCAAATCTTTTCAAGTTACAACGTGTTGTTTAGGAGATACAAACAAATTTTGTACGAAGCGTTATTTCTTCTCGTAAAGTGTTTCCAATACGTACTTATTTGTCTTTACTCTGCAACACTGTATTTCCTTATAACGTGGTATTCTTACATATTCTTTCGAGGGAAAACTCTCCTGTGCGTTCTCTTTTGAGGCTACATGCTTAGACAAACACGCAACGCCAAAGCTTTTCAAGTTACAACGTGTTGTTTAGGAAAAACAAGATAATTTCGCACGATGCGAGATTTCCATAATACGTGGTTTATTGAAAAATTTTGACTAAAGTAAGTTCTCCTGTAGGTTCTCTTTTGAGGCTACACGTGTAGAGGTATGAGCCACACCAAATATTTTCGAGTTACAACATTTTGTTTAGGAGATACAAGCTAATTTTGTACGATGCGTTATTTCTTCTCTTAAAGTGTTTCCAATATGTACGTATTTGTCTTTACTCTGCAACACTGTATTTCCTTATAAAGTGGTATTCTTACATATTCTTTCAAGAGAAATTTCTCCTATGCGTTCTCTTTTGAGGCTACATGCTTAGACATAAACGCAACCCCAAAGCTTTTCGAGTTACAACGTGTTGTTTAGGAAAAACAAGATAATTTCCCACGATGCGAGATTTCTTTAAAACGTGGTTTCTGACAAATTTGATGAAAGAAAATTCTCCTGTGGGTTCTCTTTTGAGGCTACACGTTTAGACATACACGTCACACCAAATCTTTTCGAGTTACAACGTGTTGTTTAGGAGATACAAGTAAATTTTTTACGATGCGTTATTTCTTCTCCTAAAGTGTTTCCAATATGTACTTATTTGTCTTTACTCTGCAAAATTGTATTTCCTTATAACGTGGTATTCTTACATATTCTTTCGAGAGAAAACTCTCCTGTGCCTTCTCTTTTGAGGCTCCATGCTTACACATACACGCAACACCAAAGCTTTTCGAGTTACAACATGTTGTTTAGGAAAAAGAAGATGATTTTGCACGATGCAGGATTTACTTAAAACGTGGTTTTCTGAAATATTTTGACGAAGGAAAATTCTCCTGTGGGTTCTCTTTTGAGGCTACAGGTTTAGAAGTACACGCCACGCCAAATCTTTTCGAGTTACAACGTGTTGTTTAGGAGATACAAGCTAATTTTGGACGTTGCCTTAATTCTTCTCGTAAAGTGTTTCCAATACGTACGTATTTGTCTTTAATCTGCAACACTGTATTTCCTTATAACGTGGTATTCTTACATATTCTTTCGAGAGAAAACTATCCTTTGCATTCCCTTTTGAGGTTACACACTTAGACATACAGGCAACACCAAAGCTTTTCGAATTACAATGTGTTGTTTATGAAAAACAAGATAATTTCGCACATTGCGGGATTTCCTTAAACCCTTGTGTTCTGACAAATTTTGACGAAAGAAAATTCTCCTGTGGGTTCTCTTTTGATGCTACACGTTTAGACATGCACTCCACACCAAATCCTTTCGAGTTACCACGTGTTGTTTAGAAGATACAAGCTAATTTTGTACGATGTGTTATTTCTTCTCGTAAAGTGTTTCCAATACGTACGTATTTGTCTTTGTCTGCAACACTGTATTTCCTTATAACGTGGTATTCTTACATATTCTTTGAGCGAAAACTCTCCTGTGAGTTCTCTTTTGAGGCTACACGTTTAGACATACACACAACACCAAAGCTTTTCGAGTTACAACGTGTTGTTTAGGAAAAACTAGATAATTTCGCATGATGCGAGATTTCCATACACGTGGTTTTCTGAAAAATTTGACAAAAGAAAGTTCTCCTGTGGGTTCTTATTTGATGCGACACTTGTAGAGGTACGAGCCACACCAAATCTTTTCGAGTTACAAAGTGTTGTTTAGGAGATACAAGCTAATTTTTTATGATGCGTTATTTCTTCTCTTAAAGTTTTTCCAATACATAAGTAGTTGTCTTTATTCTACAACACTGTATTTCCTTATAACGTGGTATTCCTACATATTCTTTCGAAAGAAAACTCTCCTGTGCGTTCTCTTTTGAGGCTACACGCTTAGAAATACACGCAACACCAAAGCTTTTCGATTCACAACGTGTTGTTTAGGAAAAACAAGATAATTTCGCACGATGCGAGATTTCCGTAAACGTGGTTTCTGACAAATTTTGATGAAAGAAAATTCATCTGTGGGTTCTCTTTTGAGGATACACGTTTAGACGTACACGTCACACCAAATATTTTCGAGTTACAACGTGTTGTTTAGGAGATACAAGCTAATTTTTTACGATGCATTATTTCTTCTCGTAAAGTGTTTCCAATATGTACTTATTTATCTTTACTCTGCAAAATTGTATTTCCTTTTAAGGTGGTATTCTTACATATTCTTTAGAGAGAAAACTCTCCTGTGCCTTCTCTTTTGAGGCTCCACGCTTACACATACACGCAATACCAAAGCTTTTCGAGTTACAACATGTTGTTTAGGAAAAAGAAGATGATTTTGCATGATGCGGGATATCCTTAAAATTTTCTGAAAAAATTTGACGAAAGAAAATTCTCCTGTGGGTTCTCTTTTGATGCTACATGTTTAGACGTACACGCCACACCAAATCTGTTCGAGTTACAACATGTTGTTTAGGAGATACAAGCTACTTTTTTACAATGCGTTAATTCTTCTCATAAAGTGTTTCCAAGTAGTACGTGTTTGTCTTTACTCTCAACATTGTATTTCCTTATAACGTGGTCTTCTTACATATTCTTTCGATAGAAAACTGTCCTGTGCGTTCCCTTTTGTGGCTACACACTGAGATATACAGGCAACACCAAAGCTATTCAAGTTACAATATGTAGTTTAGGAAAAAGAAGATGATTTCGCAAGATGCGGGATTTCCTTAAAACGTGGTTTTCTGAAAAATTTTGACGAAAGAAAATTCTCCTGTGGGTTCTCTTTTGTGGCTACACGTTTAGACGTACACGCCACACCAAAGCTTTTCGAGTTACAACGTGCTTCTTAGGAAATACAAGCTAATTTTGTACGATGCATTATTTCTTCTCGTAAAGTGTTTCAAATACGTATGTATCTATCTTTACTCTGCCACACTGTATTTCCTTATAACGTGGTATTCTTACTTATTCTTTCGAGAGAAAACTCTCCTGTGCGTTCTCTTTTGAGTCTACACGCTTAGACATACACGCAGCACCAAAGCTTTTCGAGTTACAACGTGTTGTTTAGAAAAACAAGATAATTTCCAGGATGCGGGATTTCCATAAAACGTGGTATTCTGACAAATTTTGACGAAAGAAAATTCTCCTGTGAGTTCTCTTTTGAGGCTACAGATTTAGACGTACACGCCATATCAAATCTTTTCGAGTAGCATCGTGTTGTTTAGGAGATACAAGCTAATTTTGTACGATGCGTTATTTCTTCTCGTAAAGTGTTTCCAATACATACGTATTTGTCTTTACTCTGCAACACTGTATTTCCTTAAAATGTGGTATTCATATATATTCTTTCGAGAGAAAACTCTCCTGTGCGTTCTCTTTTGAGGCCACACGTTTAGACATACACGCAACACCAAAGCTTTTCGAGTTACAACGTGTTTTTTAGGAAAAGCAAGATAATTCCGCACAATGCGGGATTTCCTTAAAACGTGGTTTTCTGAAAAATTTTGAGGAAAGAAAATTCTCTTGAGGGTTCTCTTTTGAGGCTACACGTTTCAACTTACACATCACACCAAATCCTTCGAGTTACAATGTGTTGTTTAGGAAATACAAGCTAATTTTGTACGATGTATTATTCCTTCTCGTAAAGTGATTCCAATAAGTATGTATCTGTCTTTACTCTGCAACACTCTACTTCCTTATAACGTGGTATTCTTACATATTCTTTCGAGAGAATACTCTACTGTGCATTCTCTTTTGAGGCTACACGCTTAGACACACACGCAACACCAAAGCTTTTCGAGTTACTACGTGTTGTTTAGGAAAAACAAGATAATTTCGCACAATGCAGGACTTCCTTAAAACGTGGTTTTTTGAAAAAAATTTGACCAAAGAAAATTCTCCTGTGGGTTCTCTTTTGATGCTACACGTTTAGATGTAAACACCACACCAAATCTTTTCGAGTTACAACGTGTTGTTTACACCAAAGCTTTTCGAGTTACAACGTGTTGTTTAGGAAAAACAAGATAATTTCGCACGATGTGGGATTTCCTTAAAACGTGGTTTTCTGACATATTTTGACGAAAGAAAATTCTCCTGTGGGTTCTCTTTTGAGGCTACACGTTTCAACGTACACGCCACACAAAATCTTTTCGCGTTACAACGTGTTGTTTAGGAAATACAAGCTAATTTTGTACGATGTATCATTCCTTCTCGAAAAGTGTTTCCAATATGTATGTATCTGTCTTTACTCTGCAACACTGTATGTCCTTATAACGTGGTATTCTTACATATTCTTTTGAGAGAATACTCTCTTGTGCGTTCTCTTTTGAGGCTACACGCTTAGACATACATGCAAAACCAAAGCTTTTCGAGTTACAACGTGTTGTTTAGGAAAAACCAGATAATTTCACACGATGCCGGATTTCCTTAAAACGTGGTTTTCTGAAAAAATTTTGACGAAAGAAAATTCTCCTGTGGGTTCTCTTTTGAGGCTACACCTTTAGATGTAAACACCACACCAAATCCTTTCGAGTTACTACGTGTTGTTTAGGAGATACAAGCTAATTTTTTCCCATGCATTATTTCTTCTCGTAAAGTGTTTCAAATACGTACATAATTGTCTTTACTCTGTAACACTGTTTTTCCATATAACGAAGTATTCCTACATATTCTTTCGAGAGAAAACTCTCCTGTGCGTTCTCTTTTGAGGCTACATTCTTAGACATACACCCAATACCAAAGCTTTTTGAGTTACAACGTGTTGTTTAGGAAAAACAAGATAATTTCGCACGATGTGGGATTTCCTTAAAACGTGGTTTTCTGACAAATTTTGACCAAAGAAAATTCTACTGTGGGTTCTCTTATAAGGCTACACTTTTAGACGTACACGCCACACCAAATCTTTTCGAGTTACGACGTGTTGTTTAGGAGAAACAAGCTAATTTTGTACGATGCGATATTTCGTCTGGTAAAGTGTTTCCAATACATATGTAATTGTCTTTATTCTGCAACACTGTATTTCCTTATAACTTGGTATTCTTACATATTCTTTCGAGAGAAAACTCTCCTGTGCATTCTCTTTTGAGGCTACACGCTTAGACATACACGCTACACCAAAGCTTTTCGAGTTACAACGTGTTGTTTAGGAAAAACAAGATAATTTCGCACGATGCGGGATTTCCTTAAAAAGTGGTTTTCTGACAAATTTTGACCAAAGAAAATTCTCCAGTGTATTCTCTTTAGATGCTACACGTTTAGAGGTACATGCCACACCAAATCTTTTCGAGTTACAACGTGCTTTTTAGTAAATACAAGCTAATTTTGTACGATGCATTATTTCTTCTCATAAAGTGTTTCCAATATGTATGCATCTGTCTTTACTCTGCAACACTGTATTTCCTTATAACGTGGTATTCTTTCATATTCTTTCTAGAGAAAACTCTCCTGTGCGTTCTCTTTTGAGGCTACAGGCTTAGACATACACGCAGCACCAAAGCTATTTGAGTCACAACGTGTTGTTTAGGAAAAACAAGATAATTTCGCACGATGCGGGATTTCCTTAATACGTGGTTTTCTGACAAATTTTGACGAAAGAAAATTCTCCTGTGGGTTCTCTTTTGAGGCTACATGCCACACCAAATCTTTTCGAGTTACAACGCGTTGTTGTAAACACCACATCAAATCCTTTTGAGTCACAACGTGTTGTTTAGGAGATACAAGCTAATTTTATACCATGCGTTATTTCTTCTCGTAAAGTGTTTCCAATACGTACATATTTGTCTTTACTCTGCAGCACTGTATTTCCATATATCGTGGTTTTCTTACATATTCTTTCGAGAGAAACCTCTCCTGTGCGTTCTCTTTTGAGGCTACATGCTTAGACATACACGCAACACCAAAGCTTTTCGAGTTACAACGTGTTGTTTTGGAAAAACAAAATAATTTCTCAGGATGCGGGATTTCCTTAAAAC
The DNA here is from genome assembly GCF_947179515.1 of Apodemus sylvaticus. Lineage (NCBI taxonomy): Eukaryota > Metazoa > Chordata > Mammalia > Rodentia > Muridae > Apodemus > Apodemus sylvaticus. The sequence continues at coordinate 582,538 of NW_026263364.1, forward strand.
GTGGTTTTCTGAAAAATTTTGACGAAAGAAAATACTCCTGTGGGTTCTCTTTTGAGGCTGCACGTTTAGACGTACACGCCACACGAAATCCCTTTGAGTCACAACGTGTTGTTTTGGAGATACAAGCTAATTTTGTAGATGCGTTATTTCTTCTCGTTAAGTGTTTCCAATACGTACATATTTGTCTTTACTCTGCAACACTGTATTTCCATATATCGTGGTTTTCTTACATATTCTTTCGAGAAAAACCTCTCCTGTGCATTCTCTTTTGAGGCTACATGCTTAGACATACACGCAACACCAAAGCTTGTCGAGTTACAACGTGTTGTTTTGGAAAAACAAAATAATTTCGCACGATGCGGGATTTCCTTAAAACGTGGTTGTCTGACAAATTTTGACGAAAGAAAATTCTCCTGTGGGTTCCCTTTTGAGGCTACATGTTTAGACGTACACGCCACACCAAATCTTTTCGAGTTACAACGTGTTGTTTAGGAGATACAAGCTAATTTTGTACGATACATTATTTCTTCTCGTAAAGTGTTTCCAATAAGTACCTATTTGTCTTTACTCTGCAACAGTGTATTTCCTTATAACGTGGTATTCTTACATATTCTTTCGAGAGAAAACTCTTCTGTGCGTTCTCTTCTGAGGCTACACGCGTAGACATACACGCAACACAAAAGCTTTTTGAGTTACAACGTGTTGTTTAGGAAAAACAAGATAATTTTGCACGATGCGGGATTTCCTTAAAAGGTGGTTTTCTGACAAATTTTGACGAAAGAAAATTCTCCTGTGGGTTCTCTTTTGAGGCTACATGTTTAGATGTAAACACCACACCAAATCTTTTCGAGTTACAACGTGTTGTTTAGGAGGTACAAGCTAATTTTTTACCATGAGTTTTTTCCTCTCGTAAAGTGTTTCCATACGTACATATTTGTCTTTACTCTGCAACACTGTATTTCCATATAACGTGGTATTCTTATATATTCTTTCGAGAGAAAACTCTCCTGTGCGTTCTCTTTTGAGGCTACACGCTTAGACATACACGCAACACCAAAACTTTTCGAGGTACAAGGTGTTGTTTAGGAAAAACAAGATAATTTCGCACGATGCGGGATTTCCATAAAACGTGGTTTTCTGGAAAATTTTGACGAAAGAAAATTCTCCTGTGGGTTCACTTTTGAGGCTACACGTTTAGATGTAAACGCCACAACAAATCTTTTCGAGTTACAACGTGTTGTTTAGGAGATACAAGCTAATGTTTTACCATGCGAGAAGAAATACCGAATGTTGCAGAGTAAAGACAAATACATAAGTATTGGAAACACTTTATGAGAAGAAATAATGCATCGTACAAAATTAGCTTGTATCTCCTAAACAACACGTTGTAACTCGAAAAGAATTGGTGTGGCATGTATGTCTAAAGGTGTAGCCTCAGAAGAGATCCCATAGGAGAATTTTCTTTCATCAAAATTTTTCAGAAAATCACGTTTTAAGGAAATCCCGCATCGTGCGAAATTATCTTGTTTTTCCTAAACAACACGTTGTAACTCGAAGAGCTTTGGTGTTGCATGTATGTCTTAGTGTGTAGCCTCAAAAGGGAACACACAGGATAGTTTTCTCTCGAAAGAATATGTAAGAATACCACGAATAAGGAAATACAGTGTTGCAGAGTAAAGACAAATACGTACGTATAGGAAACACTTTACTAGAAGAATTAACGCGTCTTACAAAATTAGCGTGTATCTCCTTAACAACACGTTGTAACTCGAAAAGATTTGGTGTGGCATGTATAACTAAACGTGTAGCCTCAAATGAGAACCCACAGGAGAATTTTCTTTCGTCAAAATTTTTCAGAAAACCACGTTTTAAGGAAATCCCGCATCATGCCAAATCATCTTCTTTTTCCTAAACAACATGTTGTAACTCGAAAAGCTTTGGTGTTGCGTGTAGGTCTAAGCGTGGAACCTCAAAAGAGAAGGCACAGGAGAGTTTTCTCTCGAAAGAACACGTAAGAATTCAACGTTATAAGGAAATACAGTGTTGAAGAGTAAAGACAAATACATATGTATTGGAAACACTTTGCAAGAAGAAATAACGCATCGTACAAAATTAGCTTGTATCTCCTAAACAACACGTGGTAACTCGAAAGGATTTGGTGTGACGTGTACGTCTAAATGCGTAGCCTCAAAAGAGAACCCACAGGAGAATTTTCTTTCGTCAAAATTTGTCAGAAAACCACGATTTAAGGAAATCCTGCATCGTGCGATGTTATCTTGTTTTTCATAAACAACACGTTGTAACTCGAAACGCTTTGGTGTTGCCTGTATGTCTAAGTGTGTAGCCTCAAAAGGGAATGCCCAGGATAGTTTTCTCTCGAAAGATTATGTAAGAATACCACGTTATAAGGAAATACAGTGTGGCAGAGTAAAGACAAATACGTACATATTGGAAACACTTTACGAGAAGAATTAGCGCATCATAAAAAATTAGCTTATATCTCCTAAACAACACGTTGTAATTCGAAAAGATTTGGTGTGGCGTGTACGTCTAAACGTGTAGCCTCAAAAGAGAACACACAGGAGAATTTTCTTTCTTTAAAATTTTTCAGAAAACCACGTATTTAGGAAATCCCGCATCGTGCAACATCATCTTCTTTTTCCTAAACAACATGTTGTAACTCGAAAAGCTTTAGTCTTGCGTGTATGTCTAAGCATGGAGCCTCAAAAGAGAAGGCACAGGAGAGTTTTCTCTCGAAAGAATATGTAAGAATACCACGTTATAAGGAAGTGCAATTTTGCAGAGTAAAGTCAAATAAGTACATATTGGAAACACTTTACGAGAAGAAATAACGCATCATAAAAAATTAGCTTGTATCTCCTAAACAACATGTTGTAACTCGAAAAGATTTGGTGTGACGTGTACGTCTAAACGTGTAGCCTCAAAAGAGAACCCACAGGAGAATTTTCTTTCATCAAAATTTATCAGAATCCACGTTTTAAGGAAATCTCGCATCGTACGAAACTATCTTGTTTTCCCTAAACAACACGTTGTAACTCGAAAAGCTCTGGCGTTATGTGTATGTCTAAGCATGTAGCCTCAAAGGAGAACCCACAGGAGAGTTTTCTCTCAAAAGAATATGTAAGAATACCAAGTTATAAGGAAATAGAGTGTTGCAGAGTAAAGACAAACACGTACGTATTGGAAACACTTTACGAGAAGAATTAAAGCACAGTACAAAATTAGCTTGTATTTCCTAAACAACACGTTGTAACTCGAAAAGATTTGGTGTGGCGTGTACGTCTAAACGTGTACCCTCAAAAGAGAACCCACAGGAGAATTTTCTTTCGTTAAAATTTTTCAGAAAACCACGTTTTAAGGAAATCCCGCATGGTGCCAAATCATCTTCTTTTTCCTAAACAACATGTTGTAACTCGAAAAGCTTTGGTGTTGCCTGTATGTCTAAGCGTGGAGCCTCAAAAGAGAACGCTCAGGAGAGTTTTCTCTCGAAAGAATATGGAAGAATACCACGCTATAAAGAAATACAATTTTGCAGAGTAAAGGCAATTAAGTACATATTGGAATCACTTTACGAGAAGAAATAACGCATCATACAAAATTAGCTTGTATCTCCTAAACAACACGTTGTAACTCGAAAAGATTTGGTGTGACGTGTACGTCTAAACGTGTAGCCTCAAAAGAGAACCCACAGGAGAATTTTCTTTCATCAAAATTTGTCAGAAACCACGTTTTATGGAAATCTCGCATCGAGCGAAATTATCTATTTTTTCCTAAACAACACGTTTTAACTCGAAAAGCTCTGGTGTTGAGTGTTTGTCTAAGCATGTAGTCTCAAAAGAGAACGCACAGGAGAGTTTTCTCTCGAAAGAATATGTAAGAATACCACGTTATAAGGAAATACAGTGTTGCAGAGTAAAGACAAACACGTACGTATTGGAAACACTTTACGAGAAGAATTAATGCATAGTACAAAATTAGGTTGTATCTCCTAAACAACAAGTTGTAACTCGAAACTTTTGGTGTGGTGTGTACGTCTAAACGTGTAGCCTCAAAAGAGAACCCACAGGAGAATTTTCTTTCTTCAAAATTTTTCAGAAAACCACGTTTTAAGGAAATTCCGCATCGTGCGAAATCACCTTCTTTTTCCTAAACAACATGTTGTAACTAGAAAAGCATTGGTGTTGCGTGTATGTGTAAGCGTGGAGCCTCAAAAGAGAAGGAACAGGAGAGTTTTCTCTCGAGAGAATATGTAAGAATACCACGTTATAAGGAAATACAATTTTGCAGAGTAAAGACAAATAAGTACATATTGGAAACACTTTAGGAGAAGAATTAACGCATCGTACAAAATTAGCTTGTATCTCCAAAACAACACATTGTAACTCGAAAAGATTTGGTGTGGCGTGTTCATTTAAACATGTAGCCTCAAAAGAGAACCCACAGGAGAATTTTCTTTCTTCAAAATTTGTCAGAAAACCACGTTTTAAGGAAATCCCGTATCGTGCGAAATCATCTTCTTTTTGCTAAACAAAACGTTATAACTCGAAAAGCTTTGGTGTTGCGTGTATGTGTAAGCATGGAGCCTCTAAAGAGAACGCACAGGAGAGTTTTCTCTCGAAAGAAATTGTAAGAATACAACATTATAAGGAAATACAGTGTTGCAGAGTAAAGACAAATACGTACGTATTGGAAAAACTTTACGAGAAGAAATATTGCATCCTACAAAATTTGCTTGTACCTCCTAAACAACACGTGGTAATTCGAAAGGATTTGGTGTGGTGTGTACGTCTAAACGTGTAGCCTCAAAAGAGAACCCACAGGAGAATTTTCTTTCTTCAAAATTTGTCAGAAAACCACGTTTTAAGGAAATCCCGCATCGTGCGAAATTATCTTGTTTTTCATAAACAACACGTTGTACCTCGAAAAGTTTTGGTGTTGCCTGTATATCTAAGTGTGTAGCCTCAAAAGGGAACGCACAGGATAGTTTTCTCTCGAAAGAATATGTAAGAATACCACGTTATAAGGAAATACACTGTTGCAGAGTAAAGACAAATACTTACATATTGGAAAAACTTTACGAGAAGAATTAACGCATAGTACAAAATTAGCTTGAATCTCCTAAACAACACATTGTTACTCGAAAAGATTTGCTGTAGCGTGTACGTCTAAACGTGTAGCCTCAAAAGAGAACCCACAGGAGAATTTTCTTTCGTAAAAATTTTTCAGAAAACCACGTTTTAAGGAAATCCCGCATTGTGCGAAATCATCTTTTTCCTAAACAACATGTTGTAACTCGAAAAGCTTTGGTGTTGCGTGTATGTCTAAGTGTGGAGCCTGAAAAGAGAAGGCACAGAAGAGTTTTCTCTCGAAAGAATATGTAAGAATACCACATTATACGGAAATACAATTTTGCAGAGTAAAGACAAATAAGTACATATTGGAAATATTTTACGGGAAGAAATAACGCATCGTACAAAATTAGCTTGTATCTCCTAAACAACACGTTGTAACTCGAAAAGATTTGGTGTGAGGTGTACGTCTAAACGTGTAGCCTCAAAAGAGAACCCACTGGAGAATTTTCTTTCATCAAAATTTGTCAGAAACCACATTTTAAGGAAATCTCGCATCGTGCGAAATTATCTTATTTTTCCTAAACAACACATTGTAACTCGAAAACCTTTGCTGTTGCGTGTATGTCTAAGCATGTAGCCTCAAAAGAGAACCCCCAGAGAGTTTTCTCTCGAAAGAATATGTAAGAATAATACGTTATAAGGAAATACAGTGTTGCAGAGTAAAGACAAATACGTACATATTGGAAACACTTTTAAGAGAAGAAATAACGTGTCGTACAAAATTAGCTTGTATCTCCTAAACAACACGTTGGAACTCGAAAAGATTTGGTGAGGCTCGTACGTCTACACGTGCAACCTCAAAAGAGAACCGACAGGAGAATTTTCTTTCTTCAAAATTTGTCAGAAAACCACGTTTTAAGGAAATCCCGCATCGTGCGAAATTATCTTGTTTTTCATAAGCAACACGTTGTACCTCGAAAAGCTTTGGTGTTGCCTGTATATCTAAGTGTGTAGCCTCAAAAGGGAACGCACAGGATAGTTTTCTCTCGAAAGAATATGTAAGAATACCACGTTATAAGGAAATACAGTGTTGCAGAGTAAAGACAAATACTTACATATTGGAAAAACTTTACGAGAAGAATTAACGCATAGTACAAAATTAGCTTGAATCTCCTAAACAACACATTGTTACTCGAAAAGATTTGCTGTAGCGTGTACGTCTAAACGTGTAGCCTCAAAAGAGAACCCACAGGAAAATTTTCTTTCGTCAAAATTTTTCAGAAAACCACGTTTTAAGGAAATCCCGCATCGTGCGAAATCATCTTTTTCCTAAACAACATGTTGTAACTCGAAAAGATTTGGTGTTGCGTGTATGTCTAAGTGTGGAGCCTGAAAAGAGAAGGCACAGAAGAGTTTTCTCTCGAAAGAATATGTAAGAATACCACATTATAAGGAAATACAATTTTGCAGAGTAAAGACAAATAAGTACAAATTGGAAATATTTTACGGGAAGAAATAACGCATCGTACAAAATTAGCTTGTATCTCCTAAACAACACGTTGTAACTCGAAAAGATTTGGTGTGAGGTGTACATCTAAACGTGTAGCCTCAAAAGAGAACCGACAGGAGAATTTTCTATCATCAAAATTTGTCAGAAACCACATTTTAAGGAAATCTCGCATCGTGCGAAATTATCTTATTTTTCCTAAACAACACATTGTAACTCGAAAACCTTTGCTGTTGCGTGTATGTCTAAGCATGTAGCCTCAAAAGAGAACACCCAGGAGAGTTTTTCTCTCGAAAGAATATGTAAGAATACTACGTTATAAGGAAATACAGTGTTGCAGAGTAAAGACAAATACGTACGTATTGGAAACACTTTAAGAGAAGAAATAACGTGTCGTACAAAATTAGCTTGTATCTCCTAAACAACACGTTGGAACTCGAAAAGATTTGGTGAGGCTCGTACGTTTACACGTGTAGCCTCAAAAGAGAACCCACAGGAGAACTTTCTTTCGCCAAAATTTGTCAGAAAACCACGTTTTAAGGAAATCCCGCATCGTGCAAAATTATCTTGTTTTTCCTAAACAACACGTTGTAACTCGAAAAGCTTTGGTGTTGCGTGTATGTCTAAGCGTGTAGCCTCTAAAGAGAACGCACAGGAGAGTTTTCTCTCGAAAGAACATGTAAGAATACAACGTTATAAGAAAATACAGTTTTGCAGTGTAAAGACAAATACGTATGTATTGGAAACACTTTACGAGAAGAAATAATGCATCTTACAAAATTATCTTGTATCTCCTAAACAACACGTGGTAACTCGAAAGGATTTGGTGTGGTGTGTACGTCTAAACGTGTAGCCTCAAAAGAGAACCCACAGGAGAATTTTCTTTCGTTAAAATTTTTCAGAAAACCACTTATTAAGGAAATCCCGCATCGTGCGAAATCATCTTCTTTTTCCTAAACAACATGTTGTAACTCGAAAAGCTTTAGTGTTGCGTGTATGTTTAAGCGTGGAGCCTCAAAAGAGAAGGCACAGGAGAGTTTTCTTTCAAAAGAATAGGTAAGAATACCACGTTATAAGGAAATACAGTGTTGTAGAGTCAACAAAAATACATATGTATTGGAAACACTTTAGGAGAAGAAATAACGCATCATACAAAATTAGCTTGTATCTCCTAAACAACACGTTATGACTCGAAAAGATTTGGTGTGACGTGTACGTCTAAACGTGTAGCCTCAAAAGAGAACCCACAGGAGAATTTTCTTTCATCAAAATTTGTCAGAAACCACGTTTTAAGAAAATCTCGCATCGTGCGAAATTATCTTGTTTTTCCAAACAACACGTTGTAAATCGAAAAGCTTTGGGGTTGCGTGTATTTCTAAGCGTGTAGCCTCAAAAGAGAACGCACAGAAAAGTTTTCTCTCGAAAGAATATGTTGGAATACCATGTTATAAGGAAATACGGTGTTGCAGAGTAAAGACAACTAAGTACGTATTGGAAACACTTTAAGAGAAGAAATAACGCATCGTACAAAATTAGCTTGTATCTCCTAAACAACACGTTGTAACTGGAAAAGATTTGGTGTGGCTCGTACCTCTACACGTGTAGTCTCAAAAGAGAACCCACAGGAAAATTTTTTCGTCAAAATTTTTCAGAAAACCACGTTTTATGGAAATCTCGCATCGTGCGAAATAATCTTGTTTTTCCTAAACAACACGTTGTAACTCGAAAAGCCTTGGTGTTGCGTGTATGTCTAAGCGTGTAGCCTCAAAAGAGAATGCACAGGAGAGTTTTTCCTCGAAAGAATATATAAGAATACCACGTTATAAGGAAATACAGTGTTGCAGAGAAAGACAAATACGTACGTTTTGGAAACACTTTACGAGAAGAAATAACACATCATGCAAAATTAGCTTGTATCTCCTAAACAAAACGTGGTAACTCGAAAGGATTTGGTGTGGCGTGCACGTCTATACGTTTAGCGTCAAAAGAGAACCCACAGGAGAATATTCTTTTGTCAAAATTTGTCAGAAAACCATGTTTTAAGGAAATCCCACATCGTGCGAAATTATCTTTTTATTCATAAACAACACGTTGTAACTCGAAAAGCTTTGGTGTTGCCTGTATGTCTAAGTGTGTAGCCTCAAAAGGGAACGCACAGGATAGTTTTCTCTCGAAAGAATATGTAAGAATACCACGTTATAAGGAAATACAGTGTTGCAGAGTAAAGACAAATACTTACTTATTGGAAACACCTTACGTGAAGAATTAACGCATCTTACAAAATTAGCTTGTATCTCCTAAACAACAGGTTGTAACTCGAAAAGATTTGGTGTGGCGTGTACGTCTAAACGTATAGCCTCAAAAGAGAACCCACAGGAGAATTTTCTTTCGTCAAAATTTTTCAGAAAACTACGTTTTAATGAAATCCCGCATCGTGGGATATCATCTTCTTTTTCCTAAACAACATGTTGTAACTCGAAAAGCTTTCGTGTTGCGTGTATGTGTAAGCATGGAGCCTCAAAAGAGAAGGCACAGGAGGGTTTTCTCTCGAAAGAATATGTAAGAATACCACGTTATTAGGAAATACAATTTTGCAGAGTAAAGACAAATAAGTATATATTGGGAACACTTTACGAGAAGAAACAAAGCATCGAACAAAATTAGCTTGTATCTCCTAAACAACACGTGGTAACTCGAAAAGTTTTGGTTTGGCGTGTACGTCTAAACGTGTAGCCTCAAAAGAGAACACAAAGGGGAATTTTCTTTCGTCAAAATTTGTCAGAAAACCACGTTTTAAGGAAATCCCGCATCCTCCGAAATTATCTTGTTTTTCCTAAACAACACGTTGTAACTCGAAAAGCTTTGGTGTTGCGTGTATGTCTAAGCGTGTAGCTTCAAAAGAGAATGAACAGGAGAGTTTTCTCTCGAAAGAACATGTAGGAATACAACGTTATAAGGAAATACAGTGTTGCAAAGTAAAGACAAAAAGTACATATTGGAAACACTTTACGAGAAGAAATTACGCATCATACAATATTAGCTTGTATCTCCTAAACAACAAGTGGAAACTCGAAAACATTTGGTTTGGCGTGTACGTCTAAAAGTGAAGCCTCAAAAGAGAAACCACTGGAGAATTTTCTTTCTTAAAAATTTGTCAGAAAACCACGTTTTAACGAAATCCCACATCCTACAAAATTATCTTGTTTTCCTAAACAACAAGTTGTAACTCGAAAATCTTTGGTGTTGCGTGTATGTCTAAGTGTGTAGCCTCAAAAGGGAATGCACAGGAGAGTTTTTTCTCTCGAAAGAATATGTAAGAATACCACGTTATAAGGAAATACAGTGTTGCAGAGAGAAGACAAATACGTACATATTGGAAACACTTTAAGAGCAGAAATAAAGCATTGTACAAAATTGGCTTGTATCTCCTAAACAACACGTTGTAACTCGAAAAGATTTCATGTGACATGTACGTCTAAACATGTAGCCTCAAAAGAGAACCGACAGTAGAATTTTCGTACATCAAAATTTGTCAGAAACCACGTTTTAACGAAATCTCGCATCGTGCGAAATTATCTAGTTTTTCCTAAACAACACGTTGTAACTCGAAAATCTTCTGTGTTGCGTGTATGGCTAAGCGTGTAGACTCAAAGGAGAATGCACAGGAGAGTTTTCTCTCGAAAGAATATGTAAGAATACGACGTTATAAGGAAATACAGTGTTGCAGAGTAAAGACAAAAACGTATGTATTGGAAACACTTTACAAGAAGAAATAACGCATCATACTAAATTAGCTTGTATCTCCTAAACAACAGGTTGTAACTCGAAAGGATTTGGTGTGGCATGTACGTCTAAACGTGTAGCCTCAAAAGAGAACCGACAGGAGAATTTTCTATCGTCAAAATATGTGAGAAAACCACGTTTTAAGGAAATCCCTCATCGTGCAAAATTATCTTCTTTTTCCTAAACAACAAGTTGTAACTCGAAAAGTTTTGGTGTTGCGTGTATGTCTAAGCGCGTAGCCTCAAAAGAGAAGGCAAAGGAGAGTATTTTCTCGATAGAATTTGTAAGAATACCACGTTATAAGGAAATACAGTGTTGCAGAGTAAAGACAAATACGTACGTATTGGAAACACTTTACGAGAAGAAATAACGCATTGTACAAAATTAGCTTGTATCTCCTAAACAACACGTTGTAACTCGAAAAGATTTGATGTGGCGTGTACGTCTAAACGTGTAGCCTCAAAAGAGAACCCACAGGAGAATTTTCTTTGGAAATTTGTCAGAAAACCACGTATTAAGGAAATCCTGCATCGTGCGAATTTATCTTGTGTTTCCTAAACAACACGTTGTAACTCAAAAAGCTGTTGTGTTGCGTGTATGTCTCAGTGTATAGCCTCAAAAGAGAACACACAGGAGAGTTTTCTCTCGAAAGAATATGTAAGAATACCACGTTATAAGGAAATACAGTGTTGCAGAGTAAAGACAAATATGTACGTATTGGAAACCCTTAAACTTTAAGAGATGAAATAAAGCATCGTACAAAATTAGCTCGTATCTCCTAAACAACACGTTGTAACTTGAAATGACTTGGTGTGGAGTGTACGTCTCAACGTGTAGCCCAAAAGAGAACCCATAGGAGAATTTTCTTTCGTCAAAATTTTCAGAAAACCACGTTTTAAGGAAATCCTGCATCGTGCAAAATTATCGTGAGAGAGTATCTTGTTTTTCCTAAACAACACGTTGTAATTCAAAAAGCTTTGGTGTTGCGTGTATGTCTAAGCATGTAGCCTCAAAAGAGAACGCACAGGAGAGTTTTCTCTTGAAAGAATATGTAAGAATGCCACGTAATAAGGAAATACAGTGTTGCAGAGTAAAGACAAATACGTACTTATTGGAAACACTTTATGAGAAAAAATAATGCATTGTAAAAAATTAGTTTGTATCTCCTAAACAACACGTTGTAACTCGAAAACATTTGGTGTGGCGTGTACGTCTAAATGTGTAGCCTCAAAAGAAAACCCACAGGAGAATTTTCTTTGGTAAAAATTTGTCAGAAAACCACGTATTAAGGAAATCCCGCATCGTGCGAAATTATCTTGTTTTTCCTAAACAACGCGTTGTAACTCGAAAAGCTTTGGTGTTGTGTGTATGTCTAAGCATGTAGCCTCAAAAGAGAACACACAGAAGAGTTTTCTCTCGAAGAATATGTAAGAATACCACATTATACGGAAGTACAATGTTGCAGAATAAAGACAAATACTTACGTATTGGAAACCCTTAAAATTAGAGAGATGAAATAAAGCATCATACAAAATTAGCTTGTATCTCCTAAACAACACGTTGTAACTCGAAAAGATTTGGTGTGGCGTGTACGTCTAAACGTGTAGCCTCAAAAGAGAACCACAGGACAATTTTCTTTCGTCAAAATTTGTCAGAAAACCACGTTTTAAGGAAATCCCGCATCGTGAGAAATTATTTTGTTCTTCCTAAACAACACGTTGTAATTCGAAAAGCTTTGGTGTTGCGTGTATGTCTAAGCGTGTAGCCTCAAAAGAGAACGCACAGGAGAGTTTTCTCTCGAAAGAATATATAAGAATACCACGTTATAAGGAAATACAGTGTTGCAGAGTAAAGACAAACACATAAGTATTGGAAACACTTTACAAGAAGTAATAATGCATCGTACAAAATTAGCTTGTGTCTCCTAAACAACACGTTGTAACTCGAAAAGATTTGGTGTGGCGTTTACAACAAAACATGTAGCTTCAAAAGAGAACCCACAGTAGAATTTTCTTTCGTCAAAATTTTTCAGAAAACCACGTTTTAAGGAAATCCGCATCGTGCGAAATTATCTTGTTTTCCTAAACAACACGTTGTAATTCGAAAAGCTTTGGTGTTGCGTGTATGTCTAAGCATGTAGCCTCGAAAGAGAACGCACAGGAGAGTTTTCTCTTGAAAGAATATGCAAAAATACCACGTTATAAGGAAATACAGTGTTGCAGAGTAAAGGCAAATACGTATGTATTGGAAAAATTTAAACTTTATGAGAAGAAATAACGCATCGTACAAAATTAGCTTGTATCTCCTAAACAACACGTTGTAACTCGAAAAGATTTGGTGTGGTGTGTACATCTAAACGTGTAGCCTCAAAAGAGAACACACAGGAGTATTTTCATTCGTCAAAATTTGTCAGAAAACCACGTTTTAAGGAAATCCCGCATCGTGCGAAATTATCTTGTTTTTCCTAATCAACAAATTGTAATTCGAAAAGCTTTGGTGTTGCGTGTATGTTTAATCGTGTAGCCTCAAAAGAGAACGCACAGGAGAGTTTTCTCTCGAAAGAATATGTAAGAATACCACGTTATAAGTAAATACAGTGTTGCAGAGTAAAGACAAATACATACTTATTGGAAACACTTAAACTTTACGAGAAGAAATAAGGCATCATACAAAATTAGTTTGTATCTCCTAAACAACACGTTATAACTCGAAAAGATTTGGTGTGGTGTGTACGTCTAACGTGTAGCCTCAAAGGAGAACCACAGGACAATTTTCTTTCGTCAATATTTGTCAGAAAACCACGTTTTAAGGAAATCCTGCATCGTGCGAAATTATCTTGTTTTTCCTAAACAACACGTTGTAACTCGAAAAGCTTTGGTGTTGCGTGTATGTCTAAGCGTGTAGCCTCAAAAGAGAATGCACAGGAGAGTTTTCTCTCGAAAGAATATGTAAGAATACCACGTTATATGGAAATACATTGTTGCAGAGTAAAGACAAATAAGTACGTATTGGAAACACTTTACGAGAGGTAATAACGCATCGTACAAAATTAGCTTGTATCTCCTAAACAAAACGTTGTAACTCGAAAAGATTTGGTGTGGCGTTTACAACTAAACATGTAGCCTCAAAAGAGAACCCACAGGAGAATTTTCTTTCGTCAAAATTTGTCAGAAAACCACGTTTTAAGGAAATCCCGCATCGTGTGAAATTATCTTGTTTTTCCTAAACAACAGGTTGTAATTCGAAATGCTTTGGTGTTGCGTGTATGTCTAAGCATGTAGCCTCGAAAGAGAACGCACAGGAGAGTTTTTCTCTCTAAAGAATATGCAAGATTACCACGTTATAAGGAAATACAGTGTTGCAGAGTAAAGGCAATTACGTACATATTGGACACATTTAAACTTTACGAGAAGAAATAACGCATCTTAAAAAATTAGCTTGTATTTCCTAACCAACACATTTTAACTCGAAAGGATTTGGTGTGGCGTGTACGTCTAAACGTGTAGCCTCAAAAGAGAACCCACAGGAGTATTTTCTTTCGTCAAAATTTGTCAGAAAACCACGTTTTAAGGAAATCCCGCATCGTGCGAAATTATCTTGTTTTTCCTAAACAACACATTGTAAATCGAAAAGCTTAGGTGTTGCGTGTATGTCTACGCGTGTAGCCTCAAAAGAGAATGCACAGGAGAGTTTTCTCTCGAAAGAATATGTAAGAATACCACGTTATAAGGAAATACAGTGTTGCAGAGTAAAGACAAATACGTACTTATTGGAAACACTTAAACTTTACGAGAAGAAATAAGGCATCGTACAAAATTAGTTTGTATCTCCTAAACAACACGCTGTAACTCGAAAAGATTTGGTATGGCGTGTACGTCTAAACGTGTAGCCTCAAAAGAGAACACACAGGAGAGTTTTCTTTCGTCAAAATTTGTCAAAACCCACGTTTTAAAGAAATCCCGCATCGTGCGAAGTAATCTTGTTTTTCCTAAACAACATGTTTTAACTCGAAAAGGTTTGGTGTTGCGGGTATATCAAAGCGTGTAGCCTCAAAAGAGAACGCACAGGAGAGTTTTCTCCCAAAAGATTATATAGGAATACCACATTATAAGGAAATACAGTGTTGCAGAGTAAAGACAAATACATTTTTATTGGAAACACTTAAACTTTATGAGTAGAAATAACACATAGTACAAAATAAGCTTGTATCTCCTAAACAACACGATATAACTTGAAAGGATTTGGTGTGGCTTGTACGTCTAAACGTGTACCCTCAAAAGAGAACCCACAGGAGAATTTTCTTTCATCAAAATTTGTCAGAAAACCACGTTTTAAGGAAATCCCGCATCGTGCGAAATTATCTTGTTTTTCCTAAACAACAAGTTGTAACTCCAAAAGCTTTGGTGTTGCGTGTATGTCTAAGCATGTAGCCTCAAAAGAGAATGTACAGGAGAGTTTTCTATCGAAAGAATATGTAAGAATACCACGTTATATGGAAATACATTGTTGCAGAGTAAAGACAAATACGTACATATTGGAAACACTTTACGAGAGGTAATAACGCATCGTACAAAATTAGCTTGTATCTCCTAAACAAAACGTTGTAACTCGAAAAGATTTGGTGTGGCCTTTACAACTAAACATGTAGCCTCAAAAGAGAACCCACAGGAGAATTTTCTTTCGTCAAAATTTTTCAGAAAACCACGTTTTAAGGAAATCCCGCATCGTGTGAAATTATCTTGTTTTTCCTAAACAACAGGTTGTAATTCGAAATGCTTTGGTGTTGAGTGTATGTCTAAGCATGTAGCCTCTAAAGAGAACGCACAGGAGAGTTTTTCTCTCTAAAGAATATGCAAGATTACCACGTTATAAGGAAATACAGTGTTGCAGAGTAAAGGCAATTACGAACGTATTGGACACATATAAACTTTACGATAAGAAATAACGCATCTTAAAAAATTAGCTTGTATCTCCTAAACAACACGTTTTAACTCGAAAGGATTAGGTGTGGCGTGTATGTCTAAACGTGAAGCCTCAAAAGAGAACCCACAGGAGTATTTTCTTTCGTCAAAATTTGTCAGAAAACCACGTTTTAAGGAAATCCCGCATCGTGCGTAATTATCTTGTTTTTCCTAAACAACACATTGTAACTCGAAAAGCTTTGGTGTTGCTTGTATGTCTAAGCGTGTAGCCTCAAAAGAGAATGCACAGGAGAGTTTTCTCTCGAAAGAATACGTAAGAATACCACGTTATAAGAAAATACAGTGTTGCAGAGTAAAGACAAATAGGTACTTATTGGAAACACATAAACTTTACGAGAAGAAATAAGGCATCGTACAAAATTAGTTTGTATCTCCTAAATAACACGCTGTAACTCGAAAAGATTTGGTGTGGCGTGTACGTCTAAACGTGTAGCCTCAAAAGAGAACCCACAGGAGAGTTTTCTTTCGTCAAAATTTGTCAAAATCCACGTTTTAAAGAAATCCCGCATCGTGCGAAATTATCTTGTTTTTCCTAAACAACATGTTGTAACCCGAAAAGGTTTGGTGTTGCGGGTATATCTAAGCGTGTAGCCTCAAAAGAGAACGCACAGGAGAGTTTTCTCCCAAAAGATTATGTAGGAATACCACATTATAAGGAAATACAGTGTTGCAGAGTAAAGACAAATACATACTTATTGGAAACACTTAAACTTTACGAGTAGAAATAACACATAGTACAAAATAAGCTTGTATCTCCTAAACAACACGATATAACTCGAAAGGATTTGGTGTGGCTTGTACGTCTAAATGTGTACCCTCAAAAGAGAACCCACAGGAGAATTTTCTTTCGTCAAAATTTGTCAGAAAACCACGTTTTAAGGAAATCCCGCATCGTGCGAAATTATCTTGTTTTTCCTAAACAACACGTTGTAACTCGAAAAGATTTGATGTTGCGTGTATGTCTAAGCGTGTAGCCTCAAAAGAGAATGCACAGGAGAGTTTTCCCTCGAAAGAATATGTAAGAATACCACGTTATATGGAAATACATTGTTGCAGAGTAAAGACAAATACGTAAATATTGGAAACACTTTACGAGAGGTAATAACGCATCGTACAAAATTAGCTTGTATCTCCTAAACAAAACGTTGTAACTCGAAAAGATTTGGTGTGGCGTTTACAACTAAACATGTAGCCTCAAACGAGAACCCACAGGAGAATTTTCTTTCGTCAAAATTTTTCAGAAAACCACGTTTTAAGGAAATCCCGCATCGTGTGAAATTATCTTGTTTTTCCTAAACAACAGGTTGTAATTCGAAATGCTTTGGTGTTGCGTGTATGTCTAAGCATGTAGCCTCTAAAGAGAACGCACAGGAGAGTTTTTCTCTCTAAAGAATATGCAAGATTACCACGTTATAAGGAAATAGAGTGTTGCAGAGTAAAGGCAATTCCGTACGTATTGGACACATTTAAACTTTACGAGAAGAAATAATGCATCTTAAAAAATTAGCTTGTATGTCCTAACCAACACATTTTAACTCGAAAGTATTTGGTTTGGCATGTACGTCTAAACGTGTAGCCTCAAAAGAGAACCCACAGGAGTATTTTCTTTCGTCAAAATTTGTCAGAAAACCACGTTTTAAGGAAATCCCGCATCGTGCGAAATTATCTTGTTTTTCCTAAACAACACATTGTAACTCGAAAAGCTTTGGTGTTGCGTGTATGTCTAAGCGTGTAGCCTCAAAAGAGAATGCACAGGAGAGTTTTCTCTCGAAAGAATATGTAAGAATACCACGTTATAAGGAAATACAGTGTTGCAGAGTAAAGACAAATAGGTACTTATTGGAAACACTTAAACTTTACGAGAAGAAATAAGGCATCGTACAAAATTAGTTTGTATCTCCTAAACAACACGCTGTAACTCGAAAAGATTTGGTGTGGCGTGTACGTCTAAACGTGTAGCCTCAAAAGAGAACCCACAGGAGAGTTTTCTTTCGTCAAAATTTGTCAAAACCCACGTTTTAAAGAAATCCCGCATCGTGCGAAATTATCTTGTTTTTCCTAAACAACATGTAACTTGAAAAGGTTTGGTGTTGCGGGTATATCTAAGCGTGTAGCCTCAAAAGAGAACGCACAGGAGAGTTTTCTCCCAAAAGATTATGTAGGAATACCACATTATGAGGAAATACAGTGTTGCAGAGTAAAGACAAATACATACTTATTGGAAACACTTAAACTTTACGAGTAGAAATAACACATAGTACAAAATAAGCTTGTATCTCCTAAACAACACGATATAACTCGAAAGGATTTGGTGTGGCTTGTACGTCTAAACATGTACCCTCAAAAGAGAACCCACAGGAGAATTTTCTTTCGTCAAAATTTGTCAGAAAACCAAGTTTTAAGGAAATCGCGCATCATGCGAAATTATCTTGTTTTTCCTAAACAACACGTTGTAACTCGAAAAGCTTTGGTGTTGCGTGTATGTCTAAGCGTGTAGCCTCCAAAGAGAACGCACAGGAGAGTTTTCTCTCGAAAGAATATGTAAGAATAACACGTTATAAGGAAATACAGTGTTGCAGAGTAAAGGCAAATACAAACATATTGGAAACACTTAAACATTACGAGAAGAAATAACGCACCGTAAAAAAATTAGCTTATACCTCCTAAACAACACGTTGTGACTCAAAAATATTTGGTGTGGCGTGTACATCTAAACGTGTAGCCTCAAACGAGAACCCACAGGAGAATTTTCTTTAGTCAAAATTTGTCAGAAAACCACGTTTTATGGAAATCCCGCATCGTGAGAAATTATCTTGTTCTTCCTAAACAACACGTTTTAACTCGAAAAGCTTTGGTGTTGGGTGTATGTCTAAGTGTGTAGCCCCAAAAGAGACCACACAGGAGAGTTTTCTCTCGAAAGAAAATGTAAGAATACCACGTTATAAGGAAATACAGTGTGGCAGAGTAAAGACAAATACGTACGTATTGGAAGCACTTTATGAGAGAAATAACGCATCTTGCAAAATTAGCTTGTTTGTCCAAAACAACACGTTGTAACTCAAAAAGATTTGGTGTGGCGTGTACGTCTAAACGTGTAGCCTCAAAAGAGAACCCACAGGAGAGTTTTCTTTCGTCAAAATTTGTCAGAAAACCACGTTTTAAGGAAATCCCGCATCGTGAGAAATTATCTTGTTCTTCCTAAACAACACGTTTTAACTCGAAAAGCTTTGGTGTTGCGTGTATGTCTAAGCATGTAGCCCCAAAAGAGAACGCACAGGAGAGTTTTCTCTCAAAAGAATATTTAGAATACCACGTTATAAGGAAATACAGTGTGGCAGAGTAAAGACAAATACGTATGTATTGGAAGCACTTTATGAGAGAAATAAAGCATCTTGCAAAATTAGCGTGTATGTCTTAAACAACACGTTGTAACTCAAAAAGACTTGGTGTGTCGTGTACGTATAAACGTGTAGCCTCAAAAGAGAACCCACAGGAGAGTTTTCTTTCGTCAAAATTTGTCAAAACCACGTTTTAAAGAAATCCCGCATCGTGCGAAATTATCTTGTTTTTCCTAAACAACATGTTGTAACTCGAAAAGGTTTGGTGTTGCGGGTATATCTAAGCGTGTAGCCTCAAAAGAGAACGCACAGGAGAGTTTTCTCCCAAAAGATTATGTAGGAATACCACATTATAAGGAAATACAGTGTTGCAGAGTAAAGACAAATACATACTTATTGGAAACACTTAAACTTTACGAGTAGAAATAACACATAGTACAAAATAAGCTTGTATCTCCTAAACAACACGATATAACTCGAAAGGATTTGGTGTGGCTTGTACGTCTAAACGTGTACCCTCAAAAGAGAACCCACAGGAGAATTTTCTTTCGTCAAAATTTGTCAGAAAACCACGTTTTAAGGAAATCCCGCATCGTGCGAAATTATCTTGTTTTTCCTAAACAACACGTTGTAACTCGAAAAGCTTTGGTGTTGCGTGTATGTCTAAGCATGTAGCCTCAAAAGAGAATGCACAGGAGAGTTTTCTCTCAAAAGAATATGTAAGAATACCACGTTATATGGAAATACACTGTTGCAGAGTAAAGACAAATACATATGTATTGGAAACCCTTTACGAGAGGTAATAACGTATCTTACAAAATTAGCTTGTATCTCCTAAACAAAACGTTGTAACTCGAAAAGATTTGGTGTGGCGTTTACAACTAAACATGTAGCCTCAAAAGAGAACCCACAGGAGAATTTTCTTTCGTCAAAATTTTTCAGAAAACCACGTTTTAAGGAAATCCCGCATCGTGTGAAATTATCTTGTTTTTCCTAAACAACAGGTTGTAATTCAAAATGCTTTGGTGTTGCGTGTATGTCTAAGCGTGCAGCCTCAAAAGAGAATGCACAGGAGAGTTTTCTCTCGAAAGAATATGTAAAAATACCACGTTATAAGGAAATATATTACTGCAGAGTAAAGACATATACGTACTTATTGGAAACACATTATGAGAAGAAATAACGCATGGTACAAAATTAGCTTGTATCTCCGAAAAAACACGTGGTAACTCAAAAAGATTTGGTGTGGCGTGTACGTCTGAACGTGTAGCCTCAAAAGAGAACCCACAGGAGAATTTTCTTACGTCAAAATTTGTCAGAAAACCACGTTTTAAGGAAATCCCGCATCATGGGAAATTATCTTGTTCTTCCTAAACAACAGGTTGTAACTCGAAACGCTTTGGTGTTGCGTATATGTCTAAGCATGTAGCCTCAAATGATAACGCACTGGAGAGTTTTCTCTTGAAAGAATATGTAAGAATACCACGTTATAAGTAAATACAGTGTTGCAGAGTAAAGACATATACTTACTTATTGGAAAAACTTTACGAGAAGAAATAACGCATCGTACAAAATTAGCTTGTATCTCCTAAACAACACGTTGTAACTTAAAATGATTTGGTGTGGCCTGTATGTCTAAACGTGTAGCCTCAAAAGAGAACCCATAGAGGAATTTTCCTTGGTCAAAATTTGTCAGAAAACCACTTATTAAGGAAATCCCGCATCGTGCGTAATTATCTAGTTTTTCCTAAACAACACGTTGTAACTCGAAAAGCTTTGGTGTTGCGTGTATGTCTAAGCGCGTAGCCTCAAAGGGGAATGCACAGGAGAGTTTTCTCTCGAAAGAATATGTAAGAATACCACGTTATAAGGAAATACAGTGTTGCAGAGTATAGACAAATACATACTTATTGGAAACACTTTACGAGAAGAAATAAAGCATCATGCAAAATTAGCTTGTATCTCCTAAACAACACGTTGTAACTGGAAAAGATTTGGTGTGGCGTGTACGTCTAAACGTGTAGCCTCAAAAGAGAACCCACAGGAGAGTTTTCCTTCGCTAAAATTTGTCAGAATATCACGTTTTAAGGAAATACCGCATAGTGCGAAATTATCTTGTTTTTCCTAAACAACATGTTGTAACTCGAAAAGCTTTAGTGTTGCGTGTATTTCTAAGCGTGTAGCCTCAAAAGAGAATGGACAGGAGAGTTTTCTCCCAAAAGAATATGTAGGAATACCACGTTATAAGGAAATACAGTGTTGCAGAGTAAAGACAAATACATACTTATTGGAAACACTTAAACTTTACGAGAAGAATTAACACATAGTACAAAATTAGCTTGTATCTCCTAAACAACACGTTATAACTCGAAATGATTTGGTGTGGCGTGTATGTCTAAACGTGTACCCTCAAAAGGGAACCCACGGGAGAATTTTCTTTCATCAAAATTTGTCAGAAAACCACGTTTTAAGGAAATCCCGCATCATGCGAAATTATCTTGTTTTTCCTAAACAACACGTTGTAACTCGAAAAGCTTTGGTGTTGCGTGTATGTCGAAGTGTGTAGCCTCCAAAGAGAACGCACAGGAGAGTTTACTGTCCAAAGAATATGTAAGAATACCACGTTATAAGGAAATACAGTGTTGCAGAGTAAAGGCAAATACATACGTATTGGAAACACTTAAACTTTACGAGAAGAAATAACGCATCATAAAAAAATTAGCTTGTATCTCCTAAACAACACGTTGTAACTCGAAAGGATTTGGTGTGGCGTGTACGTTTAAGCATGTAGCCTCAAAAGAGAACCCACAGGAGAATTTTCTTTCGTCAAAATTTGTCCAAAAACCACGTTATAAGGAAATCCCTCATCGTGCGAAATTATCTTGTTTTTCCTAAACAAAATGTCGTAACTCGAAAAGCTTTGGTGTTGTGTGTATGTCTAAGCGTGTAGCCTCAAAAGAGAAGGCACAGGAGAGTTTTCTCTCGAAAGAATATGTAAGAATACCACGTTATAAGGAAATACAATGTTGCAGAGTAAAGACATATTCTTACTTATTGGAAAATCTTTACGAGAAGAAATAACCTATCGTACAAAATTAGCTTGTATCTCCTTAACAACACGTTGTAACTTAGAAAGATTAGGTGTGGCCTGTACATCTAAACGTGTAGCCTAAAAAGAGAACCCATAGGAGAATTTTCCTTGGTCAAAATTTGTCAGAAAACCACTTATTAAGGAAATCCCACAGCGCACGAAATTATCTGGTTTTTCCTAAACAACACGTAGTAACGCGAAAAGCTTTGGTGTTGCCTGTATGTCTAAGCGTGTAGCCTCAAAGGGGAACACACAGGAGAGTTTTCTCTCGAAAGAATATGTAAGAATACCACGTTATAAGGAAATACAGTGTTGCAGACTAAAGGCAAATACGTACCTATTGGAAACACTTTACGAGAAGAAATAACGCATCGTACAAAATTAGCTTGTATCTCCTAAACAACACGTTGTAACTCGAAAAGATTTGGTATGGCCTGTACTTCTGAACGTGTAGCCTCAAAAGAGAACCCACAGGACAATTTTCTTTCGTCAAAATTTGTCAGAAAACCACGTTTTAAGGAAATCCCGCATCGTGAGAAATTATCTTGTTCTTCCTAAACAACACGTTTTAACTTGAAAAGCTTTGGTGTTGGGTGTATGTCTAAGCATGTAGCCCCAAAAGAATATGCAGAGGAGAGTTTTCTCTCGAAAGAATATGTAAGAATACGACCTTATAAGGAAATACAGTGTTGCAAAGACAATTACATACTTATTGGAAAAACTTTACGAGAAGAAATAACGCATCGTACAAAATTAGCTTGTGTCTCCTAAACAACACTTTGTAACTTAAAAAGATTTGGTGTGGCAAGTACGTCTAAACGTGTAGTCTCAAAAGAGAACCCATAGGATAATTTTCTTTGGTCAATATTTGTCAGAAAACCACGTATTAAGGAAATCCCTCATCGTGCGAAATTATCTTGTTTTTCCTAAACAACACGTTTTAACTTGAAAAGCTTTGGTGTTGCGTGTATGTCTAAGCGTGTAGCCTCAAAAGAGGATGCACAGGAGAGTTTTCTCTCGAAAGAATATGTAAGAATACCACGTTATAAGGAAATACAGTGTTGCAGACTAAAGGCAAATACATACATATTGGAAACACTTTACGAGAAGAAATAACGCATCATACAAAATTAGCTTGTATCTCCTAAACAACACGTTGTAACTCGAAAAGATTTGGTGTGGCGTGTACATCTAAACGTGTAGCCTCAAAAGAGAACCCACAGGAGAATTTTCTTTCGTCAAAATTTGTCAGAAAACTACTTATTAAGGAAATCCTGCATCGTGCGAAACTATCTAGTTTTCCTAAACAACACATTGTTACTCGAAAATATTTGCTGTTGCGTGTATGTCTAAGCATGTAGCCTCAAAAGAGAACGCACAGGAGAGATTTCTCTCGAACGAGTATGTAAGAATACCACCTTATAAGGAAATACATTGTGGCAAATTAAAGATAAATATGTACCTTTTGGAAACTCTTAAACTTTACAAGAAGATATAAAGCATCGTAAAAAATTAGCTTTTATCTCCTAAACAACACGTTGTAACTCGAAAAGATTTGGTGTGGCATGTACGGCTAAACGTGTAGCCTCAAATGAAAACCCACAGGAGAATTTTTTTTCGTCAAAGTTTTTCAGAAAACCACGTTTTAAGGAAATCCAGCATCGTGCGAAATTATCTTGTTTTTCCTAAACAACACATTGTAAGTCGAAAAGCTTTGGTGTTGCGTGTATGTCTAAGCGTGTAGCCTCCAAAGGGAATGCACAGGAGAGTTTTCTCTAGAAAGAATATGTAAGAATACCACGTTGTAAGGAAATACAGTGTTGCAGAGTAAAGAAAGATACGTCTGTATTGGAAACCCACAAACTTTACAAGATGAAATAAAGCATCGTACAAAATTAGCTTGTATCTCCTAAACAACACTTTGTAACTCGAAAAGATTTGGTGTGGCCTGTACTTCTAAACGTGTAGCCTCAAAAGAGAACCCACAGGACAATTTTCTTTCGTCAAAATATGTCAGAAAATCACGTTTTATGGTAATCCCGCATCGTGCGAAATTATCTTGTTTTTCCTAAACAACACGTTGTAACATGAAAAGCTTTGCTGTTGCGTGTATGTCTAAGCCTGTATCCTCAAAAGCCAATGCACAGGAGTGTTTTCTCTTGAAATAAGATGTAAGAATACCACGTTCGAAGGAAATACAGTGTTGCAGACTAAAGACAAATAGGTACTTATTGGAAACACTTTTAGAGATGAAATAACGCATCGTTCAAAGTTAGGTTGTATCTCCTAAACAACACGTTGTAACTTGAAACTGTTTGGTGTGGTATTTACATCTAAATGCGTAGCCTCAAAAGAGAACCCACAGGAGAATTTTCTTTCGTCAAAATTTTTCAGAAATCACGTTTTTAGGAAATCCCGCATTGTGCGAAATTATCTGGTTTTTCCTAAACAACACGTTGTAACTCGAAAAGCTTTGGTGTTACGTGTATGTCTAAGCATGTAGCCTCAAAAGAGAACGCACAGGAGAGTTTTCTCTCGAAAGAATATGTAAGAATACCACGTTATAAGGAAATACGGTGTTGCAGAGTAAAGATAGATACATACGTATTTGAAACACTTTACGAGAAGAAATAATGCATCGTACAAAATTAGCTTGTATTTCCTAAAAAGCACATTGTAACTCGAAAGGTTTTGGTGTGGCGTGTACGTCTAAATGTGTAGCCACAAAAGAGAACCCACAGGAGAATTTTCTTTCGTCAAAATTTTTCAGAAAACCACGTTTTAAGGAAATCCCGCGTCCTGCGAAATCATCTTCTTTTTCCTAAACTACATGTTGTAACTTGAATAGCTTTGGTGTTGCCTGTATGTCTAAGTGTGTAGCCACAAAAGGGAACGCACAGGACAGTTTTCTATCGAAAGAATATGTAAGAATACCACGTTATAAGGAAATACAATGTTGCAGAGTAAAGACAAATACGTACGTATTGGAAACACTTTATGAGAAGAATTAACACATTGTAAAATATTAGCTTGTATCTCCTAAACAACACGTTGTAACTCGAACAGATTTGGTGTGGCGTGTACGTCTAAACATGTAGCCTCAAAAGAGAACCCACAGGAGAACTTTCTATTGTCAAATTTTTCAGAAAACCACGTTTATGGAAATCTCGCATCGTGCGAAATTATCTAGTTTTTCCTAAACAACACGTTGTAACTCGAAAAGCTTTGGTGTTGCTTGTATGTCTAAACATGTAGCCTCAAAAGAGAATGCTCAGGAGAGTTTTCCCTCGAAAGAATATGTAAGAATACCATGTTATAAGGAAATACAGTGTTGCAGAGAAAGACAAATACGTACGTATTGGAAACAATTTACGAGAAGAAATAACACATCGTACAAAATTAGCCTGTATCTCCTAAACAACACGTGGTAACTCGAAAGGATTTGGTGTGGCGTGCATGTCTAAACGTGTAGCATCATAAGAGAACCCACAGGAGAATTTTCTTTCTTCAAAATTTGTCAGAACACAACGGTTTAAGGAAATCCGAGAACGCACAGGAGAGTTTTCTCTCGAAATAATATGTAAGAATACCACGTTATAAGGAAATACAGTGTTGCAGAGTAGAGGCAAATACATACTTATTGGAAAAACTTAAACTTTACGAGAAGAAATAATGCATCGTAAAAAAATTAGCTTGTATCTCCTAAACAACATGTTGTAACTTAAAAAGATTTGGTGTAGCCTGTACGTCTAAACGTGTAGTCTCAAATGAGATCCCATAGGAGAATTTTCTTTGGTCAAAATTTGTCAGAAAATCACGTATTAAGGAAATCCCTCTTCGTGCGAAATTATCTTGTTTTTCCTAAACAACACGTTGTAACGCGAAAATCTTTGGTATTGCGTGTATGTCTAAGCGTGTAGCCTCAAAAGAGGACGCACAGGAAAGTTTTCTCTCGAAAGAATATGTAAGAATACCACGTTATAAGGAAATACAGTGTTGTAGACTAAAGGCAAATACGTACCTATTGGAAACACCTTACAAGAAGAAATAAAGCATCATAAAAAATTAGCTTGTATCTCCTAAACAACAGTTTGTAACTCGAAAAGATTTGGTGTGGCGTGCACGTCTAAACGTGTAGCCTCAAAAGATAACCCACAGGAGAATTTTTTTTCGTTAATATTTCTCAGAAAACCATGTTTTAAGGAAATCACTCATCGTGCGAAATTATCTTGCTTTTCCTAAACAACACGTTGTAACTCGAAAAGCTTTGATGTTGCGTTTCCAATACATATGTATTTTCCTTTACTCTGCAACACTGTATTTCCTTACAACGTGGTATTCTTACATATTCTTTCGAGAGAAAACTCTCCTGTGCGTTCTCTTTTGGGGCTACACGCTTAGACATACACGCAACACCAAAGCTATTCGAGTTAAAACGTTTTGTTTAGGAAAAACAAGATAATTTCGCATGATGCGGTATTTCCTTCATACGTGGTTTTCTGACAAATTTTGACCAAAGAAAATTCTCCTATGGTTTCTCTTTTGAGGCTACACGATTAGACGTACACGCCACACCAAATCTTTTTAAGTTACAATGTGTTGTTTAGGAGATACAAGCTAATTTTGTAAGATGCGTTATTTCTTCTCGTAAAGTTTT
Organism: Apodemus sylvaticus; assembly: GCF_947179515.1. Taxonomy (NCBI): domain Eukaryota; kingdom Metazoa; phylum Chordata; class Mammalia; order Rodentia; family Muridae; genus Apodemus; species Apodemus sylvaticus. The sequence continues at coordinate 608,989 of NW_026263364.1, forward strand.
TCCAATACGTAAATATTTGTCTTTACTCTGCAACACTGTATTTCCTAATAACGTGGTATTCTTATATATTCTTTCGAGAAAAAAACTCTCCTTTGCATTCTCTTTTGAGGCTACACGCTTAGACATACACGCAACACCAAAGGTTTTCGCGTTACAACGTGTTGCTTAGGAAAAACAAGATAATTTCGCACGATGCAGGATTTCCTTAAAACGTGGTTTTCTGACAAATTTTGATGAACGAAAATTCTCCTGTGGGTTCTCGTTTGAGGCTACACGTTTAGACTTACACACCACACCAAATCTTTTCGAGTTATAACGTGATGTTTAGGAGATACATACTAATTTTTTACGATGCCTTATTTCTTCTCGTAAAGTTTAAGTGTTTCCAATAAGTACATATTTGTCTTTACTCTGCAACACTGTATTTCCTTATAACGTGGTATTCTCACATATTCTTTCGAGAGAAAACTCTCCTGTGCATTCTCTTTTGAGGCTACATGCTTTGACATACACGCAACACCAAAGCTTTTCGAGTTACAATGTGTTGTTTAGGAAAAACAAGATAATTTAGCACGATGCGGGATTTCCTTAAAACGTGGTTTTCTGACAAATTTTGACGAAAGAAAATACTCCTGTGGGTTCTCTTTTGAGGCTACACATTTAGACGTACACACCACATCAAATCTTTTCGAGTTACATCGTGTTGTTTAGGAGATACAAGGTAATTTTTTTTACGAAGCGTTATTTCTTCTCATAAAGTTTAAGTGTTTCCATTACGTAAATATTTGCCTTTACTCTGCAACACTGTATTTCCTTATAACGTGGTATTCTTGCATATTCTTTCGAGAGAAAACTCTCCTGTGCATTCTCTTTTGAGGCTACACGCTTAGACAAACACTCAACACCAAAGCTTTTCGAATTACACCGTGTTTTTTAGGAAAAACAAGATAATTTTGCACGATGCGAGATTTCCTTAAAACGTGGATTTCTGAAAATTTTGATGAAAGAAAATTCTCCTGTGAGTTCCCTTTTGAGGCTACATGTTTAGACGTACCCGTCACACCAAATCTTTTCGAGTTACAACGTGTTGTTTAGGAGATACAAGCTAATTTTCTACGATGCGTTATTTCTTCTCGTAAAATGTGTCCAATACGTACTTATTAGTCTTTACTCTGCAACACTGTATTTCCTTATAACGTGGTATTCTTACATATTCTTTCGAGAGAAAACTCTCCTGTGCGTTCTCTTTTGAGGCTACACGCTTAGACATACACGCAGCACCAAAGCTTTCCGAGTTACAACGTGTTGTTTAGGAAAAACAAGATAATTTCCACGATGCGGGATTTCCATAAAACGTGGTTTTCTGACAAATTTTGACGAAAGAAAATTATCCTGTGAGTTCTCTTTTGAGGCTACACGTTTAGACGTACACGCCACACCAAATCTTTTCGAGTTACATCGTGTTGTTTAGGAGATACAAGCTAATTTTGTACGATGGGTTATTACTTCTCGTAAAGTGTTTCCAATACCTACGTATTTGTCTTTACTCTGCAACACTGTATTTCCTTATAACGTGGTATTCTTATATATTCTTTCGAGAGAAATCTCTCCTGTGCATTCTCTTTTGAGGCCACACGTTTAGACATACACGCAACACCAAAGCTTTTCGAGTTACGAAGTGTTGTGCAGGAAAAAAAAAATTTCGCACAATGTGGGATTTCCTTAATATGTGGATTCTGACAAATTTTGACGAAAGAAAATTCTCCTGTGTGTACTCTTTTGAGGCTACATATTTAGACGTACACGCCACACCAAATCTTTTCGAATTACAACGTATTGTTTAGGAGATAGAAGCTAATTTTGTACAATGCGTTAATTCTTCTCGTAAAGTGTTTCCAATACGTACATATTTGTCTTTACTCTGCAACACTGTATTTCTTAAAACGTGGTTTTCTTACATATTCTTTCAAGAGAAAACTATCCTGTGCATTCCCTTTTGAGGCTACACACTTAGACATACAGGCAACAACAAAGCTTTTCGAGTTACAACGTGTTGTTTATGAAAAACAAGATAATTTCGCACGATGCGGGATTTCCTTAAAACGTGGTTTTCTGACAAATTTTGACGAAAGAAAATTCTCCTGTGGGTTTCCTTTTGAGGCTTCACGTTTAGACGTGCACGCCACACCAAATCCTTTCGAGTTACCACATGTTGTTTAGGAGATACAAGCTAATTTTGTACGCTGCGTTATTTCTTCTCATAAAGTGTTTCTAATACGTACGTATTTGTCTTTACTCTGCAACACTGTATTTCCTTATAACGTGGTATTCTTACATATTCTGTCGAAAGAAAACTATCCTGTGCGTTCCCTTTTGAGGCTACACACTTAGACATACAGGCAACACCAAAACTTTTCGAGTTACAACGTGTTGTTTATGAAAAACAAGATAATTTCGCACGATGCGGGATTTCCGTAAAAAGTGGTGTTCTGACAAATTTTGACGAAAGAAAATTCTCCTGTCGGTTCTCTTTTGAGGCTACACGTTTAGACGTGCACGCCACACCAAATCTTTTTGAGTTACCACGTGTTGTTTAGGAGATACAAGCTAATTTTTTACGATGCGTTATTTCTTCTCGTAAAGTGTTTCCAATAAGTACGTATTTGTCTTTACTCTGCAACACTGTATTTCCTTATAACGTGGTATTCTTACATGTTCTTTCGAGAGAAAACTCTCCTGTGCCTTCTCTTTTGAGGCTAAACGCTTACACATACACCCAACACCAAAGCTTTTCGAGTTACAACGTGTTGTTTAGGAAAAATAAGGTAATTTTGCACGATGCGGGATTTCCTTAAAACGTGGTTTTCTGACAAATTTTGACGAAAGAAAGTTCTCCTGTGGGTTCTCTTTTGAGGCTACACGTTTAGACGTATGAGCCACACCAAATCTTTTCGAGTTACAACGTGTTGTTTACGAGATACAAGCAAATTTTTTACGATGCGTTATTTCTTCTCCTAAAGTGTTTCCAATATGTACTTATTTGTCTTTACTCTGCAACACTGTATTTCCTTATAACGTGGTATTCTTACATATTCTTTTGAGAGAAAACTCGCCTGTGCATTCTCTTTTGAGGCTACACGCTTAGACATACACGCAACACCAAAGCATTTCGAGTTAGAACGTGTTGTTTAGGAAAAACAAGATAATTTCTCATGATGCGGGAATTCCTTAAAACGTGGTTTTCTGACAAATTTTGAGGAAAGAAAATTCTCCTGTGGGTTTTCATTTGAGGCTAAATGTTTAGACATACACGCCACACCAAATGTTTTCGAGTTACAACGTGTTCTTTAGGAGATACAAGCTAATTTTTTACGATGCTTTATATCTTCTTGTAAAGTTTAAGTGTTTCCAAAAGGAACGTATTTATCTTTAATTTGCCACAATGTATTTCCTTATAACGTGGTATTCTTACATACTCGTTCGAGAGAAATCTCTCCTGTGCGTTCTCTTTTGAGGCTACATGCTTAGACATACACGCAACACCAAAGATTTTCGAGTTACAATGTGTTGTTTAGGAAAAACAAGATAGTTTCGCATGATGTGGGATTTCCTTAATAAGTGGTTTACTGACAAATTTTGAAGAAAGAAAATTCTCCTGTGGGTTCTCTTTTGAGGCTACACGTTTAGACGTACATGCCACACCAAATCTTTTCGAGTTACAACGTGTTGTTTAGGAGATACAAACTAATCTTTTACGATGCGTTATTTCTTCTCATAGAGTGTTTCAAATACATATGTATTTGTCTTTACTCTGCAAAACTGTATTTCCTTATAATGTGGTATTCTTACATGTTCTTTCGAGAGAAAACTCTCCTGTGCGTTCTCTTTTGAGGCTACACGCTTACACATACACCCAACACCAAAGCTTTTCGAGTTACAATGTTTTGTTTATGAAAAACAAGATAATTGCGCACAATGCGGGATTTCCTTAAAACGTGGTTTTCTGACAAATTTTGACGAAAGAAAATTCTCCTGTGGGTTCTCCTTTGAGGCTACATGTTTAGACGTACACGCCACACCAAATCTTTTCGAGTTACAACGTGTTGTTTAGGAGATACAAGCTAATTTTGTACGATGCATTATTTCTTCTCCTAAAGTGTTTCCAATACTTACATATTTGTCTTTACTCTACAACACTGTATTTCCTTATAACATGGTATTCGTACATATTCTTTTGAGAGAAAACTCGCCTGTGCATTCTCTTTTGAGGCTACACGCTTAGACATACACGCAACACCAAAGCATTTCGAGTTACAACATGTTGTTTAGGAGAAACAAGATAATTTCGCACGATGCGGGAATTCCTTAAAACGTGGTTTTCTGACAAATTTTGAGGAAAGAAAATTCTCCTGTGGGTTTTCATTTGAGGCTAAACGTTTAGACGTACACGCCACACCAAATGTTTTCGAGTTACAACGAGTTGTTTAGGAGATACAAGCTAATTTTTTACGATGCTTTATATCTTCTTGTAAAGTTTAAGTGTTTCCAAAAGGAACTAATTTATTTTTAATTTGTCACAATGTATTTCCTTATAACGTGGTATTCTTACATACTCGTTCGAGAGAAAGTTCTCCGGTGCTTTCTCTTTTGAGGCTACATGCTTAGACATACACGCAACACCAAAGATTTTCGAGTTACAATGTGTTGTTTAGGAAAAACAAGATAGTTTCGCACGATGCGGGATTTCCTTAATAAGTGGTTTTCTGACAAATTTTGACGAAAGAAAATTCTCCTGTGGATTCTCTTTTGAGGCTACACATTTAGACGTACGTGCCACACCAAATCTTTTCGAGTTACAACGTGTTGTTTAGGAGATACAAACTAATTTTTTACGATGCGTTATTTCTTCTCATAAAGTGTTTCAAATACATACGTATTTGTCTTTACTCTGCAAAACTGTATTTCCTTATAATGTTGTATTCTTACATGTTCTTTCGAGAGAAAACTCTTCTGTGCATTCTCTTTTGAGGCTACACGCTTAGACATTCACACAACACCAAAGCTTTTCGAGGTACAACGTGTTGTTTAGGAAAATCAAGATAATTTAACATGATGCAGGATTTCCATAAAACATGGTTTTCTGACAAATTTGGCGAAATAAAATTCTCCTGTGGGTTCTCTTTTGAGGCTACACGTTTAGACGTACATGCCAAACCAAATCTTTTTGAGTTACAACGTGTTGTTTAGGAGATACAAGCTAATTTTTTATGATGCGTTATTTCTTCTCGTAAAGTTTTTCCAATAAATAAGTATTTGTCTTTACTCTGCAAAACTGTATTTCCTTATAACATGGTATCTTACATATTCTTTCGAGAGAAAACTATCCTGTGCGTTCCCTTTGGAGGCTACACGCTTAGACATACACTCAAGACCAAAGCTTTTCAAGTTACAACGTGTTGATTAGGAAAAACAAGATAATTTCGCACGATGCGGGATTTCCGTAAAATATGGTTTTCTGACAAATTTTGATGTAAGAAAATTCTCCTGTGGGTTCTCTTTTGAGGCTACACATTTAGACGTACACGCCACACCAAATCTTTTTGAGTTACCATGTGTTGTTTAGGAGATACAAGCTAATTTTGTACCATGCATTATTTATTCTCATAATATGTTTCCAATACGTATGTATTTGCCTCTACTCTGCAGCAATGTATTTCCTTATAACGTGGTATTTTTACATATTCTTTCGAGAGAAAACTCTCCTGTGCATTCTCTTTTGAGGCCACACACTTGCACATACACCCAACACCAAAGCTTTTAGAGTTACAATGTTTTGTTTATGAAAAACAAGATAATTGCGCACAATGCGGGATTTCCTTAAAACGTGGATTTCTGACAAATTTTGATGAAAGAAAATTCTCCTGTGGGTTCTCTTTTGAGGCTACATGTTTAGACGTACACGCCACACCAAATCTTTTCGAGTTACAACGTGTTGTGTAGGAGATACAAACTCATTTTGTACGATGATTTATTTCATCTCGTAAAGTTTATGGGTTTCCAATACATACGTATTTGTCTTTATTCTGCAACACTGTATTTCCTTATAACGTGGTATCCTTACAAATTCTATCGAGAAAAAACTCTCCTGTGCATTCTCTTTTGAGGCTACACGCTTAGACATACATGCAACACCAAAGCTTTCGAGTTACAACGTGTTGTTTAGGAAAAACAAGATAATTTCGCACGATGCGGGATTTACTTAAAACGTGGTTTCTGAAAAATTTTGACGAAAGAAAATTCTCCTGTGGGTTCTCTTTTGAGGCTACACGTTTAGACGTACACGCCACACCAAATCTTTTCGAGTTACAACGTGTTGTTTAGGAGATACAAGCTAATTTTGTACGATGCGTTATTTCTTCTAGTAAAGTGTTTCCAATACGTACGTATTTGGCTTTAGTCTGCAACACTGTATTTCCTTATAACGTGGTATTCTTACATATTCTTTCGAGAAAAAACTCTCCTGTGCATCCTTTTTTGAGGCTACACGCTTAGACATACACGCAACACCAAAGCTTTTCGCGTTACAACGTGTTGTTTAGGAAAAACCAGATAATTTCGCACAATGAGGGATTTCCTTAATACGTGGTTTTCTGACATATTTTGACCAAAGAAAATTCTCCTATGGGTTCTCTTTTGAGACTACACGTTTAGACGTACAGGCCAGTCCAAATCTTTTTTAAGTTACAACGTGTTGTTTAGGCGATACAAGCTAATTTTGTACGATGAGTTATTTCTTCTTGTAAAGTTTTTCCAATAAATAAGCTTTTCGAGTTACACCGTGTTGTTTAGTAAAAACAAGATAATTTTGCACGATGCGAGATTTCCTTAAAACGTGTTTTCTGACAAATTTTGATGAAAGAAAATTCTCCTGTGAGTTCTCTTTTGAGGGTACATGTTTAGACGTACATGCCACACCAAATCTTTTCGAGTTACAACGTGTTGTTTAGGAGATACAAGTTAATTTTTTACGATGCGTTATTTCTTCTCATAAATTGTGTCCAATACTTACTTATTTGTCTTTACTCTGCAACACTGTATTTCCTTATAACGCGGTATTCTTACATATTCTTTCGAGAGAAAACTCTCCTGTGCGTTCTCTTTTGATGCTACACGCTTAGACATACACGCAGCACCAAAGCTTTTAGAGTTACAACGTGTTGTTTAGGAAAAACAAGATAATTTCCACGATGCGGGATTTCCTTAAAACGTGGTTTTCTGACAAATTTTGACGAAAGAAAATACTCCTGTAAGTTCACTTTTGAGGCTACACGTTTAGACATACACGCCACACCAAATCTTGTCGAGTTACAACGTGTTGTTTAGGAGATACAAGCTAATTTTGTACGATGCGTTATTTCTTCTCGTAAAGTGTTTCCAATAAGTACATATTTGTCTTTACTCTGCAACACTGTATTTCCTTATAACGTGGTATTCTTATATATTCTTTCGAGAGAAAACTCTCCTGTGCGTTATCTTTTGAGGCCACACGTTTAGACATACATGCACCACCAAAGCTTTTCGAATTACAATGTGTTGTTTAGGAAAAACAAGATAATTTCGCACAATGCGGGATTTCCTTAAAACGTGGTTTTCTGACAAATTTTGACGTAAGAAAATTCTCCTGTGGGTTCTCTTTTGAGGCTACACGTTTAGATGTACACGCCACACCAAATATTTTTGAGTTACCACATGTTGTTTCGGAGATACAAGCTAATTTTGTACCATGCGTTATTTCTTCTCTTAATGTGTTTCCAAAATGTATGTATTTGTCTTTACTCTGCAGCAATATGTTTCCTTATAACATGGTATTCTTACATATTCTTTTGAGAGAAAACTCTCCTGTGCATTCTCTTTTGAGGCTACATGCTTAGACATAAACGCAACACCAAATCCTTTCGAGTTATAACGTGTTGTTTAGGATATACAAGCTAATTTTGTACTATGTTTTATTTCTTCTCGTAAAGTTTAAGTGTTTCCAATAAGTATGTATTTGTCTTTACTCTGCAACACTGTATTTCCTTATAACGTGGTATTCCTACATATTCTTTCGGGAGAAAACTCTCCTGTGCGTTCTCTTTTGAGGCTACACGCTTAGACATATACGCAACACCAAAGCTTTTCGAGTTACAACATGTTGTTTAGGAAAAACAAGATAATTTCGCAGGATGCAGGATTTCCTTAAAACGTGGTTTTCTGACAAATTTTGATGAAAGAAAGCTCTCCTGTGGGTTCTCCTTTGAGGCTACACGTTTAGTCGTTCACGCCACACCAAATCTTTTCGAGTTACAACGTGTTGTTTATGAAAAACAAGATAACTTCGCACGATGAAGGATTTCCTTAAATCGTGGTTTTCTGACAAATTTTGACGAAAGAAAATTCTCCTGTGGGTTCTCTTTTGAGGCTACGCATTTAGACGTACACGTCACACCAAATCCTTTCGAGTTACCACGTGTTGTTTAGGAGATACAAGCTAATTTTGTACGATGCGTTATTTCTTCTTGCAAAGTGTTTCCAATACATATGTATTTGTCTTTACTCTTCGACACTGTATTTCCTTATAACGTTGAATTCTTACGTGTTCTTTCGAGAGAAAACTCTCCTGTGCCTTCTCTTTTGAGGTTCCACGCTTAGACCTACACGCAACACCAAAGCTTTTCGAGTTAAAACATGTTGTTTAGGAAAAAGAAGATGATTTCGCATGATGCGGGATTTCCTTAAAACATGGTTTTCTGAAAAATTTTGACGAAAGAAAATTCTCCTGTGGGTTCTCATTTGAGGCTACACGTTTAGATATACATGCCACACAAAATCTTTTCGAGTTACAACGTGTTGTTAAGGAGATACACGCTAATTTTGTAAGACGCGTTAATTCTTCTAGTAAAGTGTTTCCTATACGTACGTATTTGTCTTTACTCTGCAACACTGTATTTCCTTATTCGTAGTATTCTTACATATTCTTTCGAGAGAAAACTATCCTGTGTGTTCCCTTTTGAGGCTACACACTAAGACATACATGCAACACCAAAGCTCTTCGAGTTATAACGTGTTGTTTAGGAAAAACAAGATAATTTCGCACGATGCGGGATTTCCTTAAAACGTGATTTTCTGAAAAATTTTGATGAAAGAAAATTCTCCTATGGGATCTCTTCTGAGGCTACACCTTTAGACATACATGCCACACCAATTCTTTTCGAGTTACAACGTGTTGTTTAGGAGATACAAGCTAATTTTGTACGATGCATTATTTCTTCTCATAAAGTGTTTCCAATACTTATGTATTTGTCTTTACTCTGCAACATTCGGTATTTCTTCACGCATGGTAAAAAATTAGCTTGTATCTCCTAAACAACACCTTGTAACTCGAAAAGATTTGGTGTGACGTGTACGTCTAAACGTGTAGCCTCAAAAGAGAACCGACAGGAGAATTTTCTTTCATCAAAATTTGTCAGAAACCACGTTTTAAGGAAATCTCGCATCGTACGAAACTATCTTGTTTTCCCTAAACAACACGTTGTAACTCGAAAAGCTCTGGCGTTATGTGTATGTCTAAGCATGTAGCCTCAAAGGAGAACCCACAGGAGAGTTTTCTCTCAAAAGAATATGTAAGAATACCAAGTTATAAGGAAATACAGTGTTGCAGAGTAAAGACAAATATGTACGTATTGGAAACACTTTACGAGAAGAATTAAAGCACAGTACAAAATTAGCTTGTATTTCCTAAACAACACGTTGTAACTCGAAAAGATTTGGTGTGGCGTGTACGTCTAAACGTGTACCCTCAAAAGAGAACCCACAGGAGAATTTTCTTTCGTTAAAATTTTTCAGAAAACCACGTTTTAAGGAAATCCTGCATGGTGCCAAATCATCTTCTTTTTCCTAAACAACATGTTGTAACTCAAAAAGCTTTGGTGTTGCCTGTATGTCTAAGCGTGGAGCCTCAAAAGAGAACGCACAGGAGAGTTTTCTCTCGAAAGAATATGTAAGAATACCACGTTATAAAGAAATACAATTTTGCAGAGTAAAGGCAATTAAGTACATATTGGAATCACATTACGAGAAGTAATAACGCATCGTACAAAATTAGCTTGTATCTCCTAAACAACACGTTGTAACTCGAAAAGATTTGGTGTGACGTGTACGTCTAAATGTGTAGCCCCAAAAGAGAACCCACAGGAGAATTTTCTTTCATCAAAATTTGTCAGAAACTACGTTTTATGGAAATCTCGCATCGAGCGAAATTATCTATTTTTTCCTAAACAACACGTTTTAACTCGAAAAGCTCTGGTGTTGCGTGTTTGTCTAAGCATGTAGCCTCAAAAGAGAACGCACAGGAGAGTTTTCTCTCGAAAGAATATGTAAGAATACCACGTTATAAGGAAATACAGTGTTGCAGAGTAAAGAGAAACACGTACGTATTGGAAACACTTTACGAGAAGAATTAATGCATAGTACAAAATTAGGTTGTATCTCCTAAACAACAAGTTGTAACTCGAAACTTTTGGTGTGGTGTGTACGTCTAAACATGTAGCCTCAAAAGAGAACCCACAGGAGAATTTTCTTTCTTCAAAATTTTTCAGAAAACCACGTTTTAAGGAAATTCCGCATCGTGCGAAATCACCTTCTTTTTCCTAAACAACATGTTGTAACTAGAAAAGCATTGGTGTTGCGTGTATGTGTAAGCGTGGAGCCTCAAAAGAGAAGGCACAGGAGAGTTTTCTCTCGAGAGAATATGTAAGAATACCACGTTATAAGGAAATACAATTTTGCAGAGTAAAGACAAATAAGTACATATTGGAAACACTTTAGGAGAAGAATTAACGCATCGTACAAAATTAGCTTGTATCTCCAAAACAACACATTGTAACTCGAAAAGATTTGGTGTGGCGTGTTCATTTAAACATGTAGCCTCAAAAGAGAACCCACAGGAGAATTTTCTTTCTTCAAAATTTGCCAGAAAACCACGTTTTAAGGAAATCCCGTATCGTGCGAAATCATCTTCTTTTTGCTAAACAAAACGTTATACCTCGAAAAGCTTTGGTGTTGCGTGTATGTGTAAGCATGGAGCCTCTAAAGAGAACGCACAGTAGAGTTTTCTCTCGAAAGAACATGTAAGAATACAACGTTATAAGGAAATACAGTGTTGCAGAGTAAAGACAAATACGTACGTATTGGAAAAACTTTACGAGAAGAAATATTGCATCGTACAAAATTTGCTAGTATCTCCTAAACAACACGTGGTAATTCGAAAGGATTTGGTGTGGTGTGTACGTCTAAACGTGTAGCCTCAAAAGAGAACCCACAGGAGAATTTTCTTTCTTCAAAATTTGTCAGAAAACCACGTTTTAAGGAAATCCCGCATCGTGCGAAATTATCTTGTTTTTCATAAACAACACGTTGTACCTCGAAAAGCTTTGGTGTTGCCTGTATATCTAAGTGTGTAGCCTCAAAAGGGAACGCACAGGATAGTTTTCTCTCGAAAGAATATGTAAGAATACCACGTTATAAGGAAATACAGTGTTGCAGAGTAAAGACAAATACTTACATATTGGAAAAACTTTACGAGAAGAATTAACGCATAGTACAAAATTAGCTTGAATCTCCTAAACAACACCTTGTTACTCGAAAAGATTTGCTGTAGCGTGTACGTCTAAACGTGTAGCCTCAAAAGAGAACCCACAGGAGAATTTTCTTTCGTCAAAATTTTTCAGAAAACCACGTTTTAAGGAAATCCCGCATTGTGCGAAATCATCTTTTTCCTAAACAACATGTTGTAACTCGAAAAGCTTTGGTGTTGCATGTATGTCTAAGTGTGGAGCCTGAAAAGAGAAGGCACAGAAGAGTTTTCTCTCG